>NC_046680.1:15380833-15683863 GCF_009870125.1 Drosophila pseudoobscura | reverse complement strand
CTTTTTGTGCATAATATCCGACATTACCACGAACCCGAATTGACATGCATTCCTCCAAGCGTCTTTATTTTGCAGTTTAGAAAGCCAAATTGCTCCAATTTTCCCTAGTCCCTAATATCGTTTGACTTGCTTAAACAGTCCTTGTCGTATTCCATTTGGATATTTAAGAGCCAAGGGTTTATGTCTAGTAAGACGAGATTTGTAGATAGACAATGCTAATGAATCCTCCTCCAATGCTTTTTTCGCTTAATTTTAGAACTTGTTTCGTTAAAAATATTGTACAAAATATTGCAACAAACTAATGCTTGTAAAAATGAGACATTCTTATAGAAAATTGGTAATTTTATCGGATACAATTATTTTTCTTTTGAAAATCGCAATGGAAAATCTCTTCAAATAGCAGTAAACAGAAAGGATATTTCTGTGGCTACACTTACCATAAGTCCGGCAGTCGATTTCATTTGTCAAACTTTGTGAATGAATTCTTCAGCAAATAAGTTAGAAAACCAACAATAAGAAAGCTATTAAAACTTTTTATTTAATGAACTTAGTTCAACTCGAGATGAATTACTAATCGGAACACGTAGATATTTTATTGAATTATTTCAGCTATTAACTATAGTCAACTTTCCAGCTGTCCCAGTTATACAAGTGTAGAAAAACATGGAGATGGCGGATGGCGGTTGGCGGTTGGAGGCTGAATCGCGCATTTAAATATCAAGTATCCGTCAAATCGTTTACACGATATCATGCTCACGGATAGCTTTGGCATTTTGATATCCTTCGCTCTTTTGTAACTGATATTTTCACTTTACAAGTAGAATTGTATCTCTAAAAAACGTTTTACGGCCCGCCCATGGCTTTATTTGGGGCCCAACGTTTAACAAAAATACCACGGAAAAGATAAGATTTCAATTAATAGCTGAGCAGCTTAAATGGCTCTGAGTGCTCAAGTGCGCTCAGACAATTTTGGGATATTAGGTTGCTCGGAGGAAGGAATCGCCATAACTTCAAAATTGCTACTTATCGAAATTGTTGAACACGAAAAGTACAATATCCCTGGTGGTCCCACCGCAAGATATGCCAATGTGTGGTCTGTCTACCTATCCCTGTCCCTGTCCTTGTCCCTGTCCCTGTCCCTGTCCCTGTCCATCTTTCTGTCTGTTTGCTCACCTGCCTGTCTCACTCTGTCACAGCCTGTCTCCGTCTGTTACTGCCTGTCCCCGAAGATGAACCGCAGAAGCGTTTTGAAGCCGAGCCGAATAAAAATTCCGAAAATAAATTAAATTTCCTAGGAATTCCAAAGGCATTAGTAAGGGGGGGTTCGGGTACGCTGTAAACACGAGTCAGCGCTGTTGCGTATACGCCCCATTGGCATGGCATTGATGAGGAGGTGGAGCAGGAGCAGGAGCAGGAGCAGGAGCAGGAGCGGCAGATGGGGCTGGAGCTGGAGGTGGGACTGTCTGTCAGCGTGTCTGACGGGCTTCTTAGACATGTCGAATATCTTATGCAAACGCTCCCTGCGTTCCCACCCATTTCATGTCTGTCTGTTTGTCTGTCTGTCTGTCGTCTGTCAAGCACATCTTCCTCTTTGCCTCGATTTTCCCTTGAAACTATTGACGCCCAGTTGGCATTGATGATGTTGTTGATTGCGTTTGTTTGTGGGCTGTCTGAAATTCTTACCTCAGCCCTGCTGTGCCCCTGGGCCTGCCTTTGCTACACCGTTTGAGTGGGTGGGCTAGACAATCAGTTGCCAGGCAATAATTTGTGTATAGCGGCAGGTTAACGATAACTGACAAACATGAGGCACAGATTAAGCATTAAACATTTAACTTCTGAACCTAATCGCATGAGAAAATGCCATCAGTATGTACACTCGCATGTACCACGTATAATTAGGAGAGGCAAACAGATTCCGCCTGCGGCAAGACGTCGCTGCTCAGGCCAACCTCAGCAACGGGGAGACTCCTTCGTGTCATAGACAAACGGAAACATCATCCAGCCGCGTAACGAACGAAAATAAGGAGCCACTTTGCCAGCAAAAAAGGTGAAACACACCCCGACGCTCGTATCATGTGTTGGCCCTGGTCCAGGACTGCGGGGCGGAGTCTGTGCAGGGGCCGGCAGGCGACAGGCAAAGTGAATTTAATACAAACCACCTCAAGCATTTGAATGACTTTGGGGCTACCCCTTGAGAGTGGGTATGTGTGCTCTTCTTTGATTTGCCCTAAGGCCAGAAAGGCCAACGAATGCGGTATCCTTTGTATGCAGATGATCTCAAAAGTGAGAGCTAAGAATGGACTTTCTATTGATCGGTGTGTTTGATTGGAATACTAGAAATATGCTAACAAACAAACAATCAAATCATACCAATTTAATCAGAAAAGTTGAACTAAATGATTCCATAGATAGCGTATAGAACCAACAAACCTTATCTATAACTAATACTTTGTAACTAAGTAAATATTCACATATAAATATATAATGCTTACTTTTTTCTGTGCACTTTATCGTACTCTTGTGGCGTAAGCCCATCGCCCAAGTGGGTTACCCTGCCAATGGGCAGAGAATCCTTGGGATTGGTTGTTGATTAGGCTGGCAGGGAATCCATTGACGCCACTGAGCCTTTTTCCGTTCGCTTTCTCCACACGGCCATAGGACGGTGGGGGGGGGGGGGGGGGGAGCGTTTTGTTCGTCTGAGTGTGTCTGTGTGTGTGCGTGTCCGTGTACGTGTGCATTTTCCGAGCTTAATTGAAAATTGAGTGCTTAACTTTGATTTTGCTTTCGGCGGAAACGCCACTCGAACTTCGACTTCGCCAACCAACCCCATGGTTGACTGGGTGACTGGCTGGCTGAATGATTGACTGACTGAGTGACTGAGTGAGCCAGTGCTGGGACTGGCCCCCCCCCGGCGGCCTGTCTGCTGCGATTGTTGATTGTTTGTGTGCGGCTTTTGGCACGTCGAATTTTACAGATTGTCACATACAAGGCTCCGCAAACACACACCCATGCAAATACACGTACATACATGTACTCTGTTTATTTTTGAACTTTTTCCCAATACAACCATTTTTTACACCCATCTCTTTCTCGCTCTTTTTTTTTTACCAACATCTTGCATCGCATGTGGCTGCGGATGGAAGCCCTATTTTTTTGTGTGCACGATACTTATGGACTGCAAGAGTATGCTGCACCCAAGGAAATGTATGTGACAGTGTTTTCGGGCCCCCAAATAAGTTGCCAGGGAACCAGGACTTCCAAGGGAGTTTCAATCTGTATTTTCCCAATGACACTGAGTGCTGGGTATCGCACTGTCGGTGCCCTCGCCTGAAGAGCTGTTTTCTTCATTTTGTACGTTTTTTGCAGCTGTAGTTTGTTTTAAAATTGACAAATTGACTTGCTGCCCGACCTATTCCCCACCACCAGCCCCTCCTAGGCGTTTCTTTTTTTTTTGGGTCTGTTGTTTGGGAGCGTGCTGTGTAAAGTGAATTTATTAAGCACTTTGGGCTGCAACGACCTTTAACCGGCGAGTCGTTCAAATCGTTCGAAATGCAAATCGAATTTAGTTCTAGTTGTAATCGTCGGGAGCGGGAGCGGTAGCGGGAGAGGGACAAACACGTGAGAGGAGGGCCACTGAAGAGAAGAGAGCGCACATTAGCACTTCCACACTCTCTGTTTTCTGCTCTCTGCTCTCTGCTCTCTGCGCTCGCCTCTGTTGACACATGCAAGCGAGCGTCTCGGGCTTTGGTTACTTTTTATCTGTCTTCAACCCTGCGTGGCTGTGATGGTTGCGACGGTCAGAGTGGGTGTTTAATTATGCAGCAGTGTCCAAACATAATGTGTTTGTATTTGCACTCGGCTGTCGGCTGTCGACTGTCGACTGAGGTATATTTGAGGATGTGTCCGTAAAACCAGGTCAGGTAGCCTCATAGGAAAACGACAGCAAATAAATGGCCCATGACAGAAAATAAATAAACCGTTTTCACACAGAGCCACAAAGAGGAGAGAGGCGGTAGTGCACATCTATGCAATGCAGGGGATATGAGAAGACCAAAAGTAGACATCCCTTACTCAACCTTGGAGACTGTGAACAGTGCTAATGCACTCCGACTGCCAATATTTCGTCTTTGTTTGGAAGATTTGCTCTTCCGTTCTCGGAGAGCAGTTTAAGCCTCATCCTATGGAAGCACACCTTGGACTTGGAAGCAGGAGCTTGTGAGAGGGCTGCGCATTAATTAAGGGAATTATCAATGATGGCATAAATAATGATGCAGCTTAGCAAGAACTAATAATCCAGGGGCAGCCACAAAAGCACAGAAGTAATAAATGCAGCAGCAAAATCTTCCACAAAAAACATTTTCACTCTCACTTGCATGCATACTATAATGATTCTGAGTGAGTGTGTGTCTGTGTGTGTGTGTGTGCGGTGTGGTTGTTTGTTTTTTCTCTTTTGTGGTTTTCGGCAGAACAATGAGACGTCAGGGATTTGAAATGGGGGGAAAAAGGAGAAAGGCAGAAGCAAGAAGGCAGTGCATTAGTGGACTATACATAATACAGATAACAAAACCTGCAGTGGGCTGGGTGGCGGGGGGCGGGGGGCGGGGGTTGGGTTGAATAAATAATGAGTGTGGCACAACAGGAAGAAGCGCCCATACGGAAGTCAATTAGCTCCGACTCTGAGTCCAGCAACAATAAAAATGTATCAAACGACCGAAATTAGACCATAAATGTTACTGAGAACAAGTACTTAATAATCAGGTCAGAGCGCAGTGGTGATAGCCGCAACTCGGGAACTATCTTAGCCACGATTGGGAGATAGTTGGAACCTCCAACAGAGGCTCCTCATTTCTGCTGCCTCACCATAGTCCAGTGGGACTTGTAACCCCATACTCTTGATGATTAATCTTGCAGCAGAAGCTTGTTTATAGAAGGCATTGTACACAGAAACCATACACTAGATCGACTTCTATTGACGATACTACAAATTGCAAACTCTGCAGTGTACTCGTATGTCGGCATCCCACGACAGAACCCGACACTCCACCACCCGAGATCGAGGTATGCGTACAAGCACAGTAAATATTTACATGTTTATGTACAGACTGGCTTCTATATACAAACCAGCACTTGGATACTCCGCATTGAACATAGCCTAAGCGAAAACTCAACTCAAAGGTCATTTATCTTGACCATTGAAAGGTTGCTGTACAATTTATTGGTTTTTCTTATGAAATGCGCTCGAAATATTTAAAAGTAACTGGCAAAATACTAACATCCTAAATGAAGAGAGCGTCTGATAACCAGCCTCTGTCTTGAGGAGTTTCCCAAAACGATACAGAAAATATAAAACAATTTAAAGCTCACATATAAAGGATATTAAGCTAGTACCTTTTTTTAATACATTCAAAAAGTGCTCTCAAAAATCCACTCTCAGATAAAATAAATGCCTGCCACTCGGGCGGATTCCATGCCAACTGAATTTCATCTGATGATTGCGAAAGGAGCTTTTTATAATCTGCTCAAGTGGTGCGGCTAATTGATAATTTGACAAATCCCACTAAAATGTATCCTTTGGCATGTACAGACGATGATCTCCCACGCATTAGTACTTCTTGTAGTTCCCTATTCATTTGCAGAGCCGATGTAATGAGTTCTTCCTGTTTCGACATTCACATATCCGCTTTGATGATGTACTGACTCGTATGGCTAATGACGTCAAACACTGCGGCATTGTGTCAGCAGTTACCCGATTTCATGGCCCATCGGAACGAGTTGAGAGGCGCACAAAACAAGTGCCATGTACAGGGAAAGTTCCATTGAACATTCCTGCCTTGGAGGGAGGAGACTTCGAAAGCCGAAGGAGCCTTTACTGTAGCGCAAATCACGATGTGCACAAGAAAATGCTGCTGTGAGCGGCTTGACAAGGTCACCAGGTGACATGCAGCACCAGGCCAGATGAAGCTCCAGCTCCCAGGCTCCCAGGCTCCCAGGCCGCCAGGCTCTCCCGCTCGTTTCATCATCGGCATTGACATCATCATCATCCCCATCAGCAACGGCAGCATTACCATCGTCATCAGCATTAGCAACATCATTGAGAATAAATGCCACGACAACCGGCTACGCATTCAAGTGACTTAATTAAACGTTTTCCTGGCACAGATAAATGTCGAGCAAGGATGCTCCAGAAGCAGAGTCGATGTTTCTCCATGTGGGTGGGCTGTCGGTGGGGTTCCCCCTGGGAAGGTGGGTGAACTCGTTAGAATGAATGATAAGATCTGAACTTGCTGGGGGGAAGCTCTGGCACCCTGGTCTCTCCCCTGGTGTGTGTGTGTGTGTGTGTGTGTGATGAAGCACGTTCTTATAAATTGCACACGAACGCATTTAGGCGCTACTTCAATCTATTTGAAATAGATGCACGACACGGGCTGCGCACGCCAAGGTCGTCTAGGGGTCGTTAGCACCTTACACCTCCCTCTCCCCAACCTGTGGGGAGACTGTGGCTGCAAAGTAGGCATCTCTCCGCTCGTAAGTGCATTATTAACACTTCACAACCGAAAGATTTCAAGGATTTTTCTACTTTTTGTTGTGTACCAAAATTGGAGCGTCGCCCCATCATCATAACTAAATAGTACGAGTACGAGTACGAGCGCGATTACTCGTGCAACAACCAGTGGCTCACCTAGGCGGGGGCCAGCGATTCTGTTGCATAGGTCCCAATAGAAGTTTGCCTATGGCCGGGAACTTTTTAACGATAAACTATAACAGCGCATAAAAGGCAGCGCAAAGTTGGAGCGTAACTTTCGGGCAGAGCTAGAGCTGAAATTTCCTGCTAACGATCAACTTCTGCAGGCACGACTTCCCTTGAACGGACGAGACTCGAAAATTGGCCCGATTTGCTGTTGTTGTACCCCGCAGTGCTTTTAGAGTGCCGGGGCATACTCGTCCTGCGTGGGCTTAGATGTACACAACAGGTTGAAGGAGAAGGAAAGCGGGACAAAGTTGCCACATTCAAGATTTTCTGAATCATGAGCATAAATCGGAAAAACTACTAGCTTTCTTCGAATCCCTCGTCTGCTGTGGGACCTTAGTATTTTTAGTTATATTTCAATTAAGACCAGTGAGTAATCCTAAAGTCATAATTTAATCTTCTGGGCTCTAGTTCCTGCTGTTGTGCATTTTATGCTGAGGCCACGGGGCGTATGAGCGTTCAGTCAATCGTGCTCTTTACATTTTATCGGTTAAAGTTGCTGTCGAATTGTCCGTTTAATATTAATTTTCCTTCTGTTGGCTTTCTTGTTCCTGTTCCATCCGATAAGCTCTGAAAAGCAAGCCAAAATTTTTGCTTCTTTGAGCGAACTTCCAGCATCCCCTTCTCTGTGGACTTTGTGTTTTGGCAAGCTGCAGAGCTGCCGAGCTGCAGAGCTGCTGATAAGCGGCAGCTGCAACTTAAAATGCATTTCGAAATGCGATACATAATATTAATTCTGGCCCAGTCGAGCGTGCAATTGTTTGATAGTTTCTCTGACATGTGCACCATTTGCTCCGCCTTTAAACTAGAGTTCGTGCTGCACAGACTCTGTATGTATGTGTGTGTGTATGTGTGCCCCTGCCGGATGCCTGGGCCAAGCACCTGCACTATCATTATGCGTATGGTGTCCCAACAGTGGACCGCCGTCCACCTTTTGAAATAATTAAGACTTTTAGTGCTCGGCGGGACTGTGTGTGTGTGTGTGTGTGTGTGTGTGTGCTAAGCTGACTAGGCCAGGAGGGGCTCGAGGCTGTTGGCCACAGCAGCCTGCAACTGTGACTCGGCCATTACGTGCCGAAAACCGCCATCACTGCAAAATATGCTAAGCACTTTGAGTGCCAGCAGAGTTGGGCCTGCATTCTGGCCAGCTGTAGGCTCCTGGTCTATTCCTGGCTGGGTCCCGGTCCTGGTCCTGGTCCTAGGCTGGCTGCAGGCCAGCATACAGCATACAGATGACTGCCGCGGCTGCTCTCGTTCCTGATGCTGCTGTTGTCGTTGTTTTGGCCAACTGGCGTTGACGCTCATGGTTTATTCATGAGTCGTCTACCGGCCCAGTCTGCTCCTGTCCTGGCTCCTGGCTCCTGCCGTGTGTGTGTGTGTGTGTGTTGATCAATTGCTTTTAAAAATGAGTCGGCGGTTACTGATTGCCGGCTACCAGGCCCCAGGTTCTAGAGTGTGTGTACGAGTGTGTGTCACCCATTCATGGTCTCCGAGCCGTGTTGATAATTCGTTGTGCAGAGTTGTGTGAATTTTGCCGGGAAATGCGCCTGGCAAAGATGAGGCTGCTTGGGGCAGGTCCATGCCCAGGGAGGGGGGCACACATTTTTGCATTCGCTTTGGGCAGTGCACAAATAGGAATTAACTGGCAAATATTTGTCCGTTTCGAAAAACAATGCTTTTCCAGTTCGGAGCAGGTGAACCTGTGCCCCACAATATGCAAAGAGCCGACAACCAGATAGAGCCTGCTGCCCCTAGTGGAAGGTACGGATGCAGATGCGTGTTTAGTTATTCAATGACTGAAGTAATACTTATTGGCAAACATTGGGCCACCAGAAAAAGGCATCGTAAATGTTTTTGAAAAATAAAAAAACGTTTAGGCTGTCTCTCAGTTCTAGTTTGGGGTAAATTACTCAGGGAAGTGCCGCTTCCTTGCTTTATTGTGTTGGTTAAAGTTTCTCCAACTTGAGCAACAAAGTTGATCCCATTTAAGGTGATTCATCCTCCTAGACGGCACTGCCATTGTGACCTGAGGCAGTCTAGAGGAAATTACATTTATGACGTCTTATTTTTAGTGACAATTTCCTGGGCACAAATCAAATTCATTTGATTTGATTTATCTACCGATACGCACGACTCCCATTGCCGAAACAATCGACCCGGCCCGGAATGCGACGGGTCGGAGCCAGGTTCAACGCGAAGCCCCAAATAGCGGGTCATAAATTGAGAATGGCGGGCATTCCCTATCCTCATCCCCATCCCCATCCCCGTCCCAGATCGTCATCACACTAAAGCATGAGTTTGAATACGGCAAATGGATGCGGATAGAGACATGGCTCGTAACTAGTTGATGTGACCCATAAAGATATACTGGCCGAATTGGCCGAACATCGCTATATACGTGAAAGACTCAATGCTGATTTGATGTTCATAACCCTGGCGGGTCGCAAGGTCAGTCATCAAATTGAATGTCCTGCCGCTGTTCCACGTGATGGCTTTGTGTGGAGATTCTATTGTCATTTACTTGGCGGTGCAGTTGGTTTTTGGCCCACTGCGATTTGGCTTATGGCCTGCAATTCGCTTTCGCATTAAGACAAATTGTGTGGCCTACAGGCCAAAAAGCTATAGTCATTCCCCATCAAACGAAGTTGTACAGATTGGCTTGTGGCATGCGGCTAATAGGGAACTTAATGACGTTGCCGATCGGGCCTGATGGCTTTCGATTCGAGGTCTGAGGTCTGAGGTGGCGGTCATGTTTTTATTTGCTTTGAACTTGGCCAGCAAACACCGAAATGCAAATGGCTCACCTCAAATTTCCATTTCAATTTCAATTCTTTGTTGGTTGCCATGGCTGTTTTCACATTCGACTCTGCCTCTTGGCAGGTTCTCCCCTTGTAGGTGTGTGGGTGGGCGGCCAACCGCCCTTCATTGCTGCGGTTGCGGCCTGGTCAGGTGTGGCCTGATCTGTGAGTACTTTGCGACACTCTGTTGCACTTATGGACTCTGTTTGGTGGTCGGGTCCCACGCGGCGGCTATTCTGTTTGATCTTCTTTTCGAATTTCAATAAAAACCAGATATTTATATTTGATTTCAAGCAGCTTAGGCCTTTGTACTTGAACAACACTTAAAATTGTTTGATGTTGTTGTCTTTGGGACTGCAAAGTTGGCAGAGTATTCCGTGCTACTTGTGTTCTGTTCGGTGCCACTATTTGCTGCAACTTTGCATTTTAATGTTGCACACAACCAGTTGTCATTTGGTTGGCATAAATTGCGCACACAATTTTGGGCAATCTGGCTGGGCGAGTGGTAAAAACTGCCTCTGAAATGTGGGAAATCATCTGTCAAATGGGGTTTGTTTTTCCCACGTTTTTCGCACGTGTGGCCCAGTCCTGCCCGACTGGTGAAAGCATTTCAAATGACATGTTGCTTACACTTGAGTGCGTCCATGAACATGACCAGATTTCAATTGTCACGGTTATGGCGATTTTGCGATTGCTTTTCTCCAGCTTGACTCTGTCTGGCTTTAAAACGCGGCTTTAAAGTTTGCCGGGAGCCAAGTTGGCCCAGTGTCGTCGTCGTCTCCTGGGCAAACTCCTAATGAATCGGTGCCATTGTTTGTCCCTTTGTCGCGGTGCTCTTGCCGGGTGGCATGCTTCCAAGCCATTTTAATTCTATTACCCATTACCAGAGCTGACTGCGACTGGTGCGACTGGAACTGAAGCTGGGACTGCACTTAATTTCTATTATAATGATGACATGCCGGCTGCCAGGCAGCGCCTGGGGCGCTGCAGTCTGAGGCCCGCCAGATGACACGCCCACACGTAGCCATGTAGCCACGTAGCCCCTTTTATCTCCCCCCCAGCGCTACCCCTTTTCATTCCTTTTCATTTCTTTTCAGCTATTCCCTCTAGCATACCCTTGGAGAGGAGGACTGCGTTTCCGATCCCATAAAGTCTGCTATCAGGTCTGTGTATCGCTTTTCAACATTTAATTTTTACAGCCGCCAGAAAAAGAGTCGAAACTTCATAGCTGCTTAAAATACTGCGATCGATCGACCCAAATACCAGGGGATTGAGGGCACAGCCCTCAAGAGGGCAAGATGTATGGGCAAGGGTATCCACGCTTCGGTTCCTGGCACTGGTATTTCTTTCTTTTCATCTCCACTATTTTCTTCCGTATTTTTTCTCATCTTATTTCTTTTTTTTTCTTGCCATTTGGCGTCGCGACGCTTCCGCTTTTATGGACATTTAGATGCAAAGTTTCTGGCATAAAAATGGCGTGGCAGATAATTTTCATAATTTTCAACTACATTGCATTGTGTGTGTGCAACTGGGCGGGGGCGTGGCGGCAGCAGGCTGGCCCTCCCCCGTCCGCTCTCGACTGCGTCGTTATTCTCCGTTTTATTTTCGAGCGACACTAAAAAGGAAGCGCCGCAGTCAGAGTCAAAGTTGGTTTTTATTAGCGTTCGGTGCCCGGCATTTCAGAGTTGGTCATTTTGTCGTCGCTGTCGTCGTTGTCGTCGTCGTTGTCTGGTCCTGGCAGTGTATTATATTTTATTGGGCCAGCGAAGTCCTGGCGAAATTTATGAACTCGAATAATACGAGCAGCGTAATGCGCTTTAAGCCGTTCGGCAAAATGCAGCAAATTCGCCCGCCTAAAAGTATGCCATGGAATCTTTTCGCACTGTTGACGCACCGCCAACAATGTACGTAACGGCAATGCAGTGGCGGCTGGAGAGGGGAGCATGTGTGGGGAGTGCTTAGCACATTGCAATCAAAATGATAATGTGACAAAGTTACATCGAACGTATTACAAAACCCACACAGACACAGCCACGCGTTGATGTCGTTAGCGGTATGTGTGTGTGTGTGTGTGTGTGTGTATCTGTGTAGGTGGTTGCGTGTCGATGCCGTTAAGTGTTTTGCCAGCGAACGCGCTCACGGTGCGGATGCACTTCTTTGACTCATTCCGATCCAGCTTGCCCCATATGGGGGTAGGGGGGTGGGGGGTGGGTGGTGCGTATGGGCGTCTGGTGTGCCATTATCGAGCAAGTGCTCATGTGGGGGCACGGCAAAGCGATTCTGAAAGACAATGGAAACGAAGTTATTACTTTCTTTTGCCTTTCTTCATTGTCTGATAAACGCAAATCGAATTTCTGCAGTTCGATTGTAATGGCCACCGATGGGACTTTGGACTTACACATTCTAATGTCGGAATGCTGGAACGAGAACGAGAGCATTATCTAACACTTGTTTAGTTAACTATCTTATGTGATGTGATAACCGAACTTCTTTAATTGGAGCACTTGTAAGACTCAATCACTTGTAAATTAAGTATTTTCAGACTATATATTTCAGATAGGGCTATTGCCGAAACACAGCCAAGTGTTAAAGGATAATATCGGAATACAGTGTTAAACAGGTTTTAAAATAATATTATATAATAGTATTAGTCCGTGTAACTAAATGTTTAAGAGGTTAATTGATTCCATAAGAGTCCGATAAGTGTATTCGTATTCGATAATCCATTTCTTACTTTAAAACCCCTTGACATTCCTAACTCTTTTTCATGAATTGCCGCACATTCAAAACATAATTAATTGTTGCGATGACAAGGGATTGTTGGCTTTTTGATAAGCTCTTGGCTTGCTATCAGTCGATAAGCTTATCATGTGCTCTTTGCGAGCCCTATCACTGTGGCTAATTCAATTATAGCCAATTCAATTAACTTATTGTGCGGTCAAGGACAATATTCCCTTGAACTGAATTAAGACAGGAAAGAACAGACGCTTTATCTGCACTCAACCGTCAGGTAATAAACTCTGCATCCCAGAGGATGGTAACCCTTGCTGGGAATATCAGCTGCCAGGGTGGTCGGGCTGCGACATGCCACAAAAATGCTTTGCATATCGTGGCACGCACAGTCTGCATATTTTGCATACCCCCGGCAGGACTCTTTATGTGCCGCTTCGATTGCTCTCGAATAGGTGTGGCAAGAGCGAGAAGCCGGCGGGCAATTGTTTTGTCAACTGTCGGATCTGTTGGACCGAAAGTGGCATAGATCTAATTTAAATGTAAATTAATTTTTCCCATATGCCGGCACATTCGTATAAATGCCGGTGCTATAGACAGGACCAAAGTTCTGAGCCGACTTAGGCAACAGTACTTGGTGGCAAGTTCGTCTGCATTTATAGATTGCAACTTGGCAAGTTTGGCCCCCACGCCTCCTTCTCTGCATTATGACCATTCTCTGGTCGGTTCCTGCTCCTGCTGGGAAAACCTTTCTGGCATTGAAAATGCTGCAAACGTTTCCGCTTTGAACTTTGCCATATCCGGCATTTGCTTACAATTCAAATTGGCTTTCAGGGCAGGACAGCCCGGGGCATGTAAAAGAGATACCAACTTTCTGGCTTTGGCTTGTGTGTGTGTCTGTGTGTGTGTGTGTGTGTGTGTGTGCAGGAAAGTTACCAACTTCAGGTGTAATGTGCGGAAGTGCTCACATTCAGAGCTTGGTCTTCGTTTATGCACTTTAATGTAAATATTTGTACACCAACTTGCCTAACAGACAGACAGCTTGTCCTTCCTGCCCTGAGTCCTGCTCTGAGTCCTGTCCCGAACCCGAATCAATTTGCCCAAGACACGTGTCACATTTTGCACTGCGGCTAAAATGTTTTCTTTAATTTGATGCAAAATTGTATCTCGTGTGGTGTTTTGGGCACCTGCGAGGCGTGTGTTTGGCTTCTGGAAAAGTGTAAAAATTTGTTATCTTCATGTGCACACAGCGTGCACTCTGCAGCTGAGAACTGCAAATAGTAGCAAATGAATTTGCAGTGCTCATGGTGGCTTAATTGAAAACTTATCAAATTTTTGCCACCTGCCACCTAACGGGGCCCCCTGGGCACTCGACGGACATGGGCTTTGCTTGTAAATAAAAAATTCCAATTAATACATCACCTGCGGCTGCCACTGCGGCCAGTTCACGTGTACTCATTAGATTAGAGTGGATGCAAGGGTCGGAATGGTTCTTGAGGCACTTGGGATAGTCGCTGCTCACTTGACCACTTGGCGGAGCGCAACTGGTGGCTCGTTGAACGGCCCCCACGCGACAGGCACTCGAAATCGGCGTGGCTGCATGCCGATGCAAATGCCGAACCTTAAAAATAGACTCCCGCTGGAGCTGCGTGTACCATCGATAGTGAATCAATCGTTCGATAGGACCGTATGCTGTTGTGGCATTCGAAAATGGCGAATCGACTGACGCGCTCATATTTCTCGCCGCCCGGGCGGAGCCGCGCGAGCAAAGTGCGCCCTGATAAGGGGTCGCTGTTTTTCCGATCAGCATCGTAAAACTAAGCCAGATATACGACCATACCCCACGCGAGCGTTTGCTTGTGTGCCTCTGGAATCTCAGCGTGCGGCTGTAAATCACGCCCGACACTGGCAGCATTAACACCAGCGATTTATTTGCTCCGCCCGGACTTCCCCCCGCCCCAGCCGCTGCCGACGGCACGGGAACTCCACCATGTCTGTGGTTTTTCACAGGAATCCGCTCTAATCGGGCTGATCCCTCGATAGGCTCCAGTAATGGCCATTCCGCCTAATGGCTTGTCCCAATCAGTCTGCACTCGTCCGAAATCTCAGCCATCCCCCTCAAGACTGCGCATCGTCCGCAGAGAGCTCATATCTAATCGACCCCCCAAGCCGCGACGGGACACGGCACCCCAAGCGATCCGATAAGGTCTCAATTTGAATCGCAAATCACTCAGGCAGCCAAAACACCGTCCGATGACGCCGATTCTCTCTTTCCAGGCACTCCAGACACCGTATATAAGGCGCAGCAACAGCCGGATTGGACTCAGAGTGAAACATAGGTTCCATCTAGCATCAACATGTTCCTGACAAAGACCCTCGGGTGCATCGCCTTCCTGGCGATCGCCAGCGCCCAGTTCAACACCAACTACGTTGGTGGCCGCAGCGGCATGGTCCACCTCTTCGAGTGGAAGTGGGACGACATCGCCGCCGAGTGCGAGAACTTCCTGGGCCCCCAGGGCTACGCCGGTCTTCAGGTAAGATCCGTCCGGAGAGCTTCCCTCCACCGTCACCCAATCCTCATCTCCCCCTCATCTCTGCCTCCTTCCCAGGTGTCGCCCGTCAATGAGAACGCCGTGAAGAGTGGGCGTCCGTGGTGGGAGCGCTACCAGCCCATCTCCTACAAGCTGACCACCCGTTCCGGCAACGAGGAGCAGTTCGCCAGCATGGTCAGGCGCTGCAACAACGCCGGAGTGCGCACCTACGTGGACGTCATCTTCAACCACATGGCAGCCGATGGCGGCACCTACGGCACAGCCGGCAGCACCGCCAGCCCCAGCTCCAAGAGCTTCCCCGCAGTGCCCTACTCCTCCCTGGACTTCAACCCCACCTGCGCCATCAGCAACTACAACGACGCCAACCAGGTGCGCAACTGCGAGCTGGTCGGCCTGCGTGACCTCAACCAGGGCAACTCGTACGTCCAGGAGAAGGTTTCCGATTTCCTGAACCACTTGATCGATCTGGGTGTGGCCGGATTCCGCGTGGACGCTGCCAAGCACATGTGGCCCGCAGATCTGGGCGTCATCTATGGCCGCCTCAAGAACCTGAACACCGATCACGGCTTCGCGTCCGGATCCAGGCCCTACATCGTCCAGGAGGTCATCGACATGGGTGGCGAGGCCATCAGCAAAACCGAGTACACTGGCCTGGGCGCCATCACCGAGTTCCGCCACTCCGACTCCATCGGCAAGGTCTTCCGCGGCAAGGACAAGCTGACCTACATGTCCAACTGGGGCACCGGCTGGGGCTTCGCTGCCTCCGATCGCTCGCTCGTCTTCGTCGACAACCACGACAACCAGCGCGGACACGGTGCAGGTGGTGCTGATGTGCTCACCTACAAGGTGCCCAAGCAGTACAAGATGGCCTCCGCCTTCATGCTGGCCCATCCCTTCGGCACTCCCCGTGTGATGTCCTCCTTCTCCTTCACCGACACCGACCAGGGCCCACCCACCACCGACGGACAGAACATTGCCTCTCCCACCTTCAACAGCGACAAGTCCTGCGGCGGCGGATGGGTGTGCGAGCACCGCTGGCGCCAGATCTACAACATGGTGGCCTTCAGGAACGCCGCCGGCGATGCCGATCTCCAGAACTGGTGGTCCAACGGAAGCAACCAGATCTCCTTCAGCCGTGGAAACAGGGCCTTCGTGGCCTTCAACAACGACAACTACGACCTCAACAGCTCCCTGCAGACCGGCCTGCCCGCCGGCACCTACTGCGACGTCATCTCCGGCGAGAAGAGCGGCTCCTCCTGCACCGGCAAGACCGTCACTGTTGGCTCCGATGGACGCGCCAGCATCTCCATTAGCAGCTCCGCTGACGATGGTGTCCTGGCCATTCACGTCAACGCCATGTTGTAAGGAACTCAGTATGTGAGACCCCAACAACCAATCGAGATTATTACTATTAAATACACAATGATATTATGCAATGCTCGTTGACTCTGAGTTGGGACTGCTGGAAAGGATAAAGGGTTAGGGCAGGAGCCTGGGCGTTTCCAGATGGTCAGTGATATCCGTATTGTATGGCGCCAAGTTGTAGAGAAGCCTTCATTCAATCCGGAAGGGACGAGCAGTGGGGAACGTGGAAATTAATTAAATGCTGGACAACAAAGGAAAGAGATGGGTCACTGCAGATAAGAGGCGGTGGCAGATGCCAACTACAGGTGAACTGAGGTGGCTGTACAACGTGAATAGTACGAGCGTCTTGTATCGTGCGTCAAACAAGGTCCCCCCACGCACTTGGTACTTCACGACAATTCCACACATCCCCCAACACAAATTTCACAGGGCAGTATAGTGTTTGTTTGCCCCTTTGCCCCTTTGTGAGATATGCGGCACTCTGGCCCTCTGCAGTGCGCTTATTTGTGCTCTTCGCATGAGCAAATTTTGGTCTTTTTATATGGGTTCGGTGTCCAGGAGTCGGAATCAGATGCGAGTGGCAGGGAGATTGGCAAACAGTAGCTTGCACTTAAATCTGTTCAACAAATATAGCTCGAAGAGCTGCTGCTCGTACTCCTGTACTCCGGCAACTGTTTCCCAGTGCAAGTGCAGTGCGATGTGCATTTTCGTTCCACAAAAATATGCACTCATAACTTTCGACCATGGCCCGACTTGATATGAATAAATGTGAGCAACATATCAGAGGATTTTCCTGTCATTTACTGTGGGTCAAGAGAGAGGGAGCGGGCCCCACACAATGCAGATGAGCAGGAGTTAGACCAACTAGGAGGTTGTGGCAAGGACTTCGTTCCGGGCCTGCATTCAGCCAGGAATCTGGGGTTGCCGTCTGCCGCTCCGTCCAGGGCAGATTGCGTATTGTAAATGTATTCAAAACATCGCATAATTCTTAATAAAGTCATAAAATTGCAAAGTAAATCAGTTTTCTAAGTGAACGCAGCGCAGATAAACCCAACTTTTTATTACGCAAACGCAATTTTCATATGCTCCACGTGATTTAGAGTGTGGCAGTGAGTGTGCGGGGCACTTCCCCATCCCACCTTGCCATACCCTAGCCCAGGCAGGAGTACTACGATATTGTTTAGATGTTTGTATAATCTAGACGGGCATATAAGAGAGTCGCACAACTAAAGCTGTAGTCGGTAGTCTGTAGTCGAAGGAGGATCGATAGGAAAAGACGGAAACTACGCAGTAGAGTAGTCCGTTACTCTTTCAATTCGTATTGCAGAGCAAAAGAGAGTCGGCTCAGCCGAGTGCGGCGCGGTAGAGTTCGTGTCTGTGAGCGAGAAATAGCCGAGAGAGAGCAATGAGAGAGTTCAGGCGCGACTTACTGCGCTCAAGGCACATCAAAAATGGAGGAAGAAGAAGAGGTAGAGCAGCCCTGCTATCTGCCCCTGACAAAGCATTATATTACACGCTTCTGCAAGGGTATCTGAATCTTCGACCACCTTGGCTAGCCCTCCTTGGTCCTTTCACTCTGCCTGACAGATTTTCGCCACATGTGTGTATATGTACAGATGTGCGTGCGGTTAGCTCTGCCAAGAAGGAAAATCCATCTACATAAAGGGCAGAAAATCAGAATTCACATCAAAAATGATATGTAGATACCCACGCACAGACACACGAACGACAACGAGCTGAAAGTCAAAGCTGAACATGTCTAGATTGCGGTTGCACGGGCTCCTCGGCGACTGGAATGGGACAGAGTGGGGGTGGTTGTGGGTGGTTGTGGGTGTGACTGAGGTGGACTGGAAGTTGAGCAACGGGCCTCGCTGCCTCCCGCTTCTGGGGTGCACAAAAATTAATTTAAATCTGCTGACAAAGGAAGGCATTCTTGTATTTATGCAAAACATCAAAATGAAACCACACAAGCAGTCACACGGCGTTTGTTTTCGGTTTTTCTGCGACTCTTGCGCGTCTCCCTCCGCGAGGGATGATGGACGCCATTGTTTGGGCGTGGGGCCGACACACGTGCCTAAATTGGGGCTGAGGTGGCCTTGGATTGCCACCAGGCAGGCTGAAGAAACGTGGCAAGTGAATCATTGGACGCCAAAATTTCTAACGCCCTGCGATCGGTCTGCAATCAACCATTTGACAGAATTTTCAAGCGCTTTATGGAGCCTCCCTTGGACGCGGTAAGCCCCAATCCAGGGTAGTTTTTATTTTGAAAGTTGCCACAAACTGTCTGTCATGTGTTTGCGAGCACTACGAGCATGTGTTTTCAACTTTCAGGGGACTGGCGCCTTCTACCTTCTACCTTGTGCCTTGTGCCTTCTCTCTCTTCCTTCTACCCCTTGCCGGCAGACATGGTCTGACAGCCTGTCAAACAAGTTTCAAAGCAGACTCTTAAATATTAATGCCACATGGGATATGGAAGCCACCTCCCACAGACCGCGTCGGACGCGGGTGGCCTCGCCGAGCGGTTCTGCGGAGGAGAGTAAAGCCAAAGACAGGTGTCAGCCGGCGGCATAATCACGGGAGTTCCATTAACAACAACAGCTCCGGCAGGATATCGTGAAAAGTGCTTAAGCCCTACTTGACGAAGGAACCCTAACCTCTTTGCTAAAGAGTGCGTTTTGCTATGCTCTCATTGTGTATTTAATAATAATAATCTCGATTGGTTGTTGGGGAGTCTCTCACATGCTGAGTCCCTTACAACATGGCGTTGACGTGAATGGCCAGGACACCATCGTCAGCGGAGCTGCTAATGGAGATGCTGGCGCGTCCATCGGAGCCAACAGTGACGGTCTTGCCGGTGCAGGAGGAGCCGCTCTTCTCGCCGGAGATGACGTCGCAGTAGGTGCCGGCGGGCAGGCCGGTCTGCAGGGAGCTGTTGAGGTCGTAGTTGTCGTTGTTGAAGGCCACGAAGGCCCTGTTTCCACGGCTGAAGGAGATCTGGTTGCTTCCGTTGGACCACCAGTTCTGGAGATCGGCATCGCCGGCGGCGTTCCTGAAGGCCACCATGTTGTAGATCTGGCGCCAGCGGTGCTCGCACACCCATCCGCCGCCGCAGGACTTGTCGCTGTTGAAGGTGGGAGAGGCAATGTTCTGTCCGTCGGTGGTGGGTGGGCCCTGGTCGGTGTCGGTGAAGGAGAAGGAGGACATCACACGGGGAGTGCCGAAGGGATGGGCCAGCATGAAGGCGGAGGCCATCTTGTACTGCTTGGGCACCTTGTAGGTGAGCACATCAGCACCACCTGCACCGTGTCCGCGCTGGTTGTCGTGGTTGTCGACGAAGACGAGCGAGCGATCGGAGGCAGCGAAGCCCCAGCCGGTGCCCCAGTTGGACATGTAGGTCAGCTTGTCCTTGCCGCGGAAGACCTTGCCGATGGAGTCGGAGTGGCGGAACTCGGTGATGGCGCCCAGGCCAGTGTACTCGGTTTTGCTGATGGCCTCGCCACCCATGTCGATGACCTCCTGGACGATGTAGGGCCTGGATCCGGACGCGAAGCCGTGATCGGTGTTCAGGTTCTTGAGGCGGCCATAGATGACGCCCAGATCTGCGGGCCACATGTGCTTGGCAGCGTCCACGCGGAATCCGGCCACACCCAGATCGATCAAGTGGTTCAGGAAATCGGAAACCTTCTCCTGGACGTACGAGTTGCCCTGGTTGAGGTCACGCAGGCCGACCAGCTCGCAGTTGCGCACCTGGTTGGCGTCGTTGTAGTTGCTGATGGCGCAGGTGGGGTTGAAGTCCAGGGAGGAGTAGGGCACTGCGGGGAAGCTCTTGGAGCTGGGGCTGGCGGTGCTGCCGGCTGTGCCGTAGGTGCCGCCATCGGCTGCCATGTGGTTGAAGATGACGTCCACGTAGGTGCGCACTCCGGCGTTGTTGCAGCGCCTGACCATGCTGGCGAACTGCTCCTCGTTGCCGGAACGGGTGGTCAGCTTGTAGGAGATGGGCTGGTAGCGCTCCCACCACGGACGCCCACTCTTCACGGCGTTCTCATTGACGGGCGACACCTGGGAAGGAGGCAGAGATGAGGGGGAGATGAGGATTGGGCGAGGAGGGAAGCTCTCCGGACGGATCTTACCTGAAGACCGGCGTAGCCCTGGGGGCCCAGGAAGTTCTCGCACTCGGCGGCGATGTCGTCCCACTTCCACTCGAAGAGGTGGACCATGCCGCTGCGGCCAGCAACGTAGTTGGTGTTGAACTGGGCGCTGGCGATCGCCAGGAAGGCGATGCACCCGAGGGTCTTTGTCAGGAACATGTTGATGCTAGATGGAACCTATGCTTCACTCTGATTGCATTGAGATTTCTGGGGCTGCTTTTATAGGGGTCGCCGTTGACTTCGCGTTGACTTCGCGGGGAGTGATTTGCGATTCGATCTTATCGGCAGGCTTCACTCACTTCTTTCTCTCTGCGTGTGGGGCATCACGCCGGCTGATTAGTGAAAGCCGGGCCAGACGTTGTGGCTGATTGCGGGTATTTTGGCAGGGGACTGGGTGGGACCGGTGCTTGCGAACTGGCGCTGATGATTAGTTAAGTGGCTAATTATTTGAATTACTAATCAGACTAATTCGGGGGCGATTGCGGAATCTGAAGTAGTCATCGGGACACTGCATTTCCCTGATATCGCCTCATGGGCCTGATTTGTGGTCCACTCCGGCTGCATGCTACTCAGAGCGTGATCGCGGTGAGCTCCCGCCTAGCAGGTCATCCGATAATGGCGAAAAGTGGAACCCCTGGAATGCCAAATGTATAATATTAGCTGATTATTGATTAATGGTGGTGTTTTTTTCGTAGATTTACTCTGACAGGAAATCATAGTCCAGCATGATAATGACAATTATTGAAATGTCTTTTGCAGGCCACATATTAAAACTATTTTGAAATGGTCTTTCCGTTGATATAAGCGAGGGGGGGCAATAAATATTAAAATATTAAAGTCCAACGCGTATCCGAAATGCGAACTAAAAAGGGGACCAAGTCCTGGGGCTATCAAGGGGGAGTTTGAGGAACTCGAGGTAAATTGATGTGGCACATTAGAGCTCCTAAAAATTACATTTGCCAACATTTATCTTGCATTTTTTATGCGCATGTAACCGAAAAGGAGACTGAAATAGAAACTGAAGCAGAAGACGGACAAAAAATGTTTCAAACGCTGTGCAACCGCAGCAAATAGAAGTAAAAAATGAAGCAGAAAAACAATTTGATTTAGCTGCAAGCAAATATTAAATGCACGCTCGGTCCGAGTCCGGGAATTCGTTGGGGGTCGCGAAACAACATCAAAATCAACGAGAACTGCGGAAAGTGGTAAGCGGCAGAGCTGACAACAGCAGAGGATGGTGTTTTCTGGCGCCCCCTTCACTAAATACCCTGCCAACAAATAAGTAGAGAGATTATCCAAAGAGTTAACTACCGTTTGCTGAGTTTTATTGGACTCACAGGCGATCAGCAACAAAAGAAGACTTGTGCCTCCACATTTCTGTCCTTTCCGAAGAAATGTGGCTAAAAACAAAATACCCTTTACAGGGGCACAGCGCTGGGTAGGGCTTGGGGTCCGGGTCTGGGTCCTACCCGCGAACTATAGTCATGCTGACAGGCAGCGGAAAGGACATTTGTAACGATAACATTCGTTTCTATTTCACAAACCCGACGGCTATGTGTGTGTGTGTGTGTGTGTAATGTTCGTATGTGTGACCATTAATTTTGAGCGCGTTTAACATGAAAACTACATGGCAAAACTGATTTGGTGCATCCAGCAGTGTACACAGATACACCCTTACACACATGTGGAGCCTGGACATAGAACGACTGGCAGATAGTTCATGCCCGCGAGCCAACAATGAAACAGTTATACTATAAATAAGTAAGCGAGAGAGGCGGAGGGTGGCGGAGGGGAGGAGAGCAAGAAATGGCAAACCGAATGTAATGGGAAAAGCACAAAAAGCGGGTCAGTGCGCACAAAATGCCAGCAATGATGATGATGGCGGATGCCACTGCCGCCGCCGTCGTCGTCATCGCCGTAGCCGTGGCCGTAGCCATGAAGTGTGGCAGCAGCAGTGGGGGCAGCCAGCAGCGGAAACTGACGAAAGCACAGAATAAAATGCTGATATTGCCCAAGCCGTACATCAAGAGGCATGCCAGCGATATGGTCGGGCTGGAAGCAGGGAGGGCACCAGGCAGGGGCTTCGTTCGGAGTGGTGTATTTCACGCAAAATGAAACAAATAAAGGGAGAAAAAATTACAAAAAAAAAAAAAAAACAAAATGCGAGCAGACAAAATAATATGGTACGAGCAGCACAGTACGAGGCACTGGCACTGGGACAGGCACGCCGCTTGTGCTTGTTTCTGTATTATTCCACTGGCATACGCGGCGTATGCGTATTGTAAAAAATAAATAACAGCGCTTAAGAGTATGCTACGAAAACAAGCCAGCAAATATGCACGCGCCACAGCAATTGCAATGGAAATATTTCCGCACACACCCATCCTCCGGCACACACACACTCTCACACATATTAACATGCACACACTCGCATAAAGCAAACACAGAGACAGAAAAGCTTGTTTCAATTTCGCACCAGTTAAATGGCGATTTGTTTTTAGTGGTTTCTCCGTTTCTCTATCTCCTTATATGTATATTTCGCGCCCCGGACAGACAGCAGAACTATGATTACGCTTTAGCCACGCTCTTGAGTGGATCATTCATTACCTGTTGATTGGGGCCCAGTAGTGAATGTCAGCACTGGCACAAAAGCAGAGAGCCCCCCAATTGAACATAAAGCAATGTGTGCTCGCATCTAGCCGCAGGCAATTAGGTCAGATGTGGGCCTGTGCCCGACCAACATCCAGCATTACAGGCAGCCTATTTGTCCAGAGCCCTGGGGCATTGGAACTCGGTTTGTGCGTCTCCCCCAACCGCTGCCCAGGTGGCGTCCCCCATGAGCGGCCCAAACATGTGCATGTTCAGAGCACACACAGCACACACGGGCTGCAAATGTCATTGTCAACTAGCTGGCTTTTTCTGCTGCTGAAAGATAGGACGCCCAACAGTCACCTGGACATCAGACTGGAGGGGACGACGTGTTTCTCCTTGACAGGCAGTCGATAAACAGCTTTCGATGGCATCCTATGCTCCTATGCTTGTGCCACACATCCGTCTCTTTTCCCGGTGCCAGTGCCAGTGCCAGTGCCAGTGCCATTTCCACCAACAATGTCAATTACCAGCGTCCGAACACGTCGAGGCTCATACCGAATTACCACTTCTGTCTGGCCGATGCTTTCACCTCCATTTTCTTTTTTGTCGACCTTCCATTTTTAAGTGCTATGCAAATTTGGAGCAAAAAGACCTTGCTTTCATCTGATTTGTTCCTTCTAGTTCTCTCTCTCTCTCTCTCTCTCTCTCTCTATCTTCGCATTAGTTTTTCGAGCCTTCCTCTTTGAAGCAAAGCTCCTGCCATTCATTCACATTGCGATTGAGTCCTGGCTCAATACTCGTCACTTGAGGCCAGTTTGTGGCCAGTTCTGTGTGCGAGCCCTTTACTTTTTGTTGGGAATGCTAAGAGCTGGCTTACGTATTTAGTACGGCCGTTTTAAAAGCGTATAATCACAGTCGTAGTTTTTTGCACCTTTGCCTTTGACTTTAAAAAGGGAAATCTAATATTCCAGCCAAAGAAGGAGATTTCTTGCAATGTCAGTGGCAGTCTGCATAAATCACAGCCTTCCCTGGCTGTGCCTTTCTTGACATACTTTGTCGTCTTCCTGGTGGCGAAAGGGGGGGGCGGGATTGGACTCATATTGTGAATTCTTGGCATACAGCTACCATTTATTGCATTGTGCTGTGCATCCGATATTTCGCTTTATTATTACGCTAGTTGCGCTCTTTTTGCTGTGCTACTGAAGAATTGTCAATATTTTCGCAGAGAGCACTGGCCGTATCGTGCAGAGCACCGCCTTGGGTGCTCGGCTGGCCAAAAGGACGAAAGGCACGAGCAAACAATACATGTCCGTATCACGGAAAAGCACATATTTGCATGCAAATTGTAAAAATTCATTCACATTGCCAGCATACCGGCAATCCGGCATTCCTGCATTGATATATTTACCGGAGGAGAATAACACAACAACCAGCGAATCAATCAATCACTGTATCGTACATTTCATTCAGTCTGTCGATTAAAACCGAATATTTAATGCTGGGCATTCACATAAAGACCGGCCGCCATTAAAGCCCAATTGGTGGTGACGTCCGAAGTCCGAGATTTGCCACGGAACCGCACCCGGATCCGCAGCCTGAGCGTGTGATTGATTTGAGTCAAATAACTCCGGTATAAGCCAGCTGCCACCGCATCTAAGTGGTGGATTACGCGGCTTAACCGAGTTCCATGCGAATTAAAAACCAATTACGAACAGCCACCGAAACGTTATGCGAAAAAAGAAGACTCCACTAACACGTATGCATGTGTCTTGATAAAGAGTTCTGGTTTGCGAACTAAATTAACCAGAAGATGAACCAAAGCCTGCCAAAGAAATGCTCAACTTTTCGCATTAAGCTGGCCAAGACGAGAAGTAATGCGGCCCATTTGAATGCCGGCCACGTTTCAAATGATGTGAGAACAGGGCCCACAGACCCACGGACAGGGCAGATAGTCCTCCCATCTACATGTAACAGATGGAAGGTCGACCTAAGTACCTCCGCCTCGGCACACACACGGCCCTCAGCACACAGTCAGAGGGACCAGTAGGGGCATTATAGTCGAGTATACCCTCTTGACCGTACTTCCAAACAATCGCAACCGAGGGCAGGCACATTTGAACGATCTATGATCGCTATTTCGCCTGGATGAGACTGTGCTCCTCCTGTTACATACGCCACTCCGGATGCAGTATACCCCCTGCAAGAGCTTACTTTGAGCAGCAGGTATAAGCACGTGGAGCACGTGGCAAAAATCTCACCAGGTTCTGCGGGGGAGAGTAAAGCCAAACACAGGTGTCAGCCGGCGGCATATTCACGGGAGTTCCATTAACAACAACAGCTCCGGCAGGATATCGTGAAAAGTGCTTAAGCCCTACTTGACGAAGGAACCCCTAACCTCTTTGCTAAAGAGTGCGTTTTGCTATGCTCTCATTGTGTATTTAATAGTAATAATCTCGATTGGTTGTTGGGGAGTCTCTCACATGCTGAGTCCCTTACAACATGGCGTTGACGTGAATGGCCAGGACACCATCGTCAGCGGAGCTGCTAATGGAGATGCTGGCGCGTCCATCGGAGCCAACAGTGACGGTCTTGCCGGTGCAGGAGGAGCCGCTCTTCTCGCCGGAGATGACGTCGCAGTAGGTGCCGGCGGGCAGGCCGGTCTGCAGGGAGCTGTTGAGGTCGTAGTTGTCTTTGTTGAAGGCCACGAAGGCCCTGTTTCCACGGCTGAAGGAGATCTGGTTGCTTCCGTTGGACCACCAGTTCTGGAGATCGGCATCGCCGGCGGCGTTCCTGAAGGCCACCATGTTGTAGATCTGTCGCCAGCGGTGCTCGCACACCCATCCGCCGCCGCAGGACTTGTCGCTGTTGAAGGTGGGAGAGGCAATGTTCTGTCCGTCGGTGGTGGGTGGGCCCTGGTCGGTGTCGGTGAAGGAGTGCCGAAGGGATGGGCCAGCATGAAGGCGGAGGCCATCTTGTACTGCTTGGCCACCTTGGGCCACATATTAAAACTATTTATAAATGGTCTTTCCGTTGATATAAGCGGGGGGGCAATAAATATTAAAATATTAAAGTCCAGCGCGTATCTGAAATGCGAACTAAAAAGGGGACCAAGTCCTGGGGCTACGAAGGGGGGAGTTTGAGGATCTCGAGGTAAATTGATGTGGCACACTAGAGCTCCTAAAAATTACATTTGCCAACATTTATCTTGCATTTTTTATGCGCGTGGAACCGAAAAGGAGACCGAAACAGAAGACAGACTACAAATTTCAAACGCTGTGCAACCGCTGGCAAAAATCTCACCAGGGGCTGGCACGGCGTAACTCCAAAGGTTGCTTAATAAAATTATGAACCACTTGGGCGAAGTTGATGAGAGATACCCAACGAGTGTGGGGAGGGGGGCTGGGGGGCAGGGAGGCTGGGAGGCTGGGAAGAGAATCAAAAAACGCAAAACGCTTAAAGTTTAAGTGTAATTGAAAACGACAATCTCAGGCAGGAAGCTGGGGCTTAGAGAGTGCTGGTGTAACCCCAGGCCGAGTATTAATTTAACTTTACGTGGCCGCCTCCCGGCTGAACTTGGGGCCGGAGTTTGCAGGGCGGAAGTTATCGTTAGCTGAGCTTGGCTTTGACTCAAGTGTTGACTGTTGACTGATGACTGATGGAAAATGTCTCTCTAGAACGAAAATTTCGATTTTTTAAATTTAATTTTTTACGATCACAAATTAGATTTAAATTTTTTTTGGGAAGTCAGCTGTTCCTAGGCCATGTCTGTGTGCGGCGATTCGTGGCTCATGTTCGGCACCCGCGACTTTTACAAGGTGCTGGACGTCTCACGCGGAGCTATGCCGAGGGCCATACGCAGCGCTGCCTATCAGCTGATCATGGCGGAGCACCCGGGCCAGAGGCCTGCCAAGCAGCGCAGGAAGGCCCTGCAGAAGTGCCATCTCGTCTACAGAATTATGAGCATCCTGACCAACGACAAGCAGCGGGCTCTGTACGATTCCCCGTCCGAGTTCCCCCCGGAGAGTGCCAGCTGTGAGCTGGACCTGGCCTTCGCCACGGCGCTGGACCTGTGCGCGTGCCTGTTGGGAAACCGCCAGGACCGGTCGGGTGTCTGCGAGCTCTTCCAGAAACACTACAAGGGCTCGCAGCTGGAGCTGGCGGACATCAAGGCTGCCTACACGCTGGGCAAGGGCTGTATGGATCGCTTGTTTATCGAACTGCCCCTGATGACGGTCCGGGATGAGCCACGCATCCGAAAGATCATCAAGAAGCTGATTAAGTCCAACGAATTGCCCGAGTACAGTAAATTCATCAACGAATCCGTGGAAAAACGGCGGCGACGTCGCCTGAAGTTCGCTGTCTACGAAGCCAAGTCCAAGACCGAGAAAAATGAGGATGGCCTTCCACAAATTTAAGTTACATTAAAGACACCCAAAAGTGCAGGCAAAGTGCATGATGTGTTTGAAATGCAAATTGAACCTACCTTTGAGTTTCGGGTAACAAGTTTTAAGACAATATTTTGTTTGGCACTTTGTCTTTTGTCCCGAAAATCATAAATAATGTTGGGCAAAAGGCAAAAGGCAAAGGGAAACTTTCGGGAAAGTTGAGTTTTGAGTTGCCTTTCTGATGACCTTTTTTCTGCCTTTATCGTGCCACATTATTTGCGGCTTTATTTATGTGCAAAGTTGTACAATTAATTTTTGTTTCACTGCAAAGCAGGGCCCCTTTCCTGTCGAGTACAACAATAATTATGGCCCTGTAGGACAGGGGACAGGACAGCAGCGAAAAATGCAAAGGGTAGCAGCCTCTCTCTCTCTCTGCTGTACAATCTGTAATTTCCATGACAGAACAACAACTCCGACAGCTACTTCCTTCGACTGCTGTCAGAGAAATCGCAGCGCCCTCCTTGGAGCCGCCAAGAAGTTCCAGTTACCTTGGCAATGCTCAGGAGCAGCCATCATCGAAGTTCCTGAATCTATTTAACAGTTGCTTAACTTTCAGTTTGGCTGTGCTTCAGGTATTTCTATAATTAACCCGGCCATCGGAATGACATTGAACAGGCGATAAAAACAATTTGAAAGACAGCATCTGGAGTAGTAGAGTAGAGTGGAAACCATCGAATAACATTATGTCTATAAATTCTTCATTTTCTGCACAACATTCGGACAGCAATCTGTCGTTTTTTTCCCCTGTATTTATTCGGACTGTCTGTGGCATTTATATAAATGATTTAAAAGCCAGAACTGTTGCTCTTCATACACACTGCACTGCACTCGATCCAAACTTGTTTGTTATGCGTTCAAAGTTGGGGCCAACTTCTGGCTGTGGCGCCAGACAAACTTCTGCCTGTGCATCTGTCAGTATTTCTTTTGTATTCTCTTGCGCGCGGTATCTGAAGAGTACGGGGGTATACTGCACAAAATATATAGGACTTGGTGCAGCCGTGTGGATCTGGGAGCCTCCATGGAAGGTGTACAGCCCCTAAGTGCAATCACATATTGCGATATTAAATTTGCGGGTATTCCGTAGTCGTTTATGCTTGCATAGAAAGCCCAGAGAGTCTGTTCTGCCGGAGTACAACGGCTTTGAATGCAGGACTTTGATTATATTTCAGAGTGTTCAAATTACCTGCCTTTTCCCAGACGTATGATGCCACATATGTACATACATATGAAATCAAATCAGAGACCAGCCACATCAGAAGGCAGTCATAAAACACGAGTACGACTTATTCGGATTGGCGCACGGATTGGATGCCCGTACATGGGGATTTTAATAAATGTCAGGTCTGGCCGTTGCCTGCGGTAAGAGTGATTGATTTATGTCACAATATTTTGCTGGTACTCTCCCCGTCTGACCCCTGGCCCCATCCACCAGCTCGGCCAGCCGCTCGGTGCGACTGTGCGACTGTGCAACTGTGTGGCAGACATGGCAAAATTAATTTCCATTGCAGTGGTTTTGGCAATGGAGTTTGCATTTCAACTTGGCTTCTGATTCTGCTGCATTTGTCAGGCGAAAATGGTGAAATTCGATTTGGGTCGTTTTCAATTTGCGGCTGCACTTTTATCCACCAGCATCGGTTCACCGCCGCCTCTGAGTTCCACCATTTTCTGCTGCAAAAAGGCCAACTGTCAAACCATTACAAAAATTTGCAGCCAACTGTCATAAAAGTCGACATCATTAAAATGTCATAAAGTTGGCATTTCACCCGCCAAAGCATCTTAGTACCGAACTGTCAATCCACCCAACTATTCACCCAACTCAGTGGACCACCCGCACAACCACCCACCCGCCCACACGCCCAACCATCCACACAGACGCTGCTACTGCTGCGAGTCGTAAGGGAGACGCTCGGTGAAATGTGCAAAAATTTCGCGCACTTCCGTTACATTTCGCATCCTTTCTGGCTGTTTATTTTTCGGCGGCGCTTCCTCTAGACAAACCGCAACGGATGCACCGCCGTGCACCATCCACCGCTTCGGGATTCTGGCCCTCCTTCGTGGCATCTTCCTCTGACAAAACAAATGGCGAAAACTGTTTCGCCTTAAAGAATTCTCAGAAATGCAGTCGAGTCTATGAAAATTTTATTTTATTTAAATTGTTTCCTCCCGCCCCCGACTGTCATTTCGGGGGCATGGGGTTAGGCCCCGATGTGTTCATAAAAGTATCAAATACTTTCGGGTTATTCGATACGCATTAATCATTCGCAGTGGTGGCCCCAAACGAAAGTAAATCCCGATTGGGGCATATAAATCGAGATAAATCCATAAAATCATATTCGATTGTTCCGCTCAACGCTCGAACCAAAGCCATTAAAATGTATTTCAGGGCAATCGTTTTGAAGGCTAATTAAGTGCTGGCATTATCCCAGGCTGCCAGGCCTCCTAATTAATGAGCCGCAACAAGCTAGCAGACAAACACAGGGCTGACTGGCTGGCTGGCTGGCTGGAGGTGTGGCAGTAATGTTAAATTAAAGTTCAATTGACCAGAGCCGTGGCAGAGGTCGTTAATTTAGCCCTTAATCGCTAATACGGCTGGATGGTTTTGTTCGGCTGGCTGTTCAGCCCAAAGCAAGATTCATTGGAGAGTGCTCGCCTCGGTCTCAGTGTCGCTTCTCGTGCTCTTCCAGGGTGAATCCTCATCCTCCTCCTCCTGCTGATTCTCCTCTTCTGACTCGTGGCCGCAGTCGTTGGGATCTCCAAACGTGTTTAGCTGCACATCTTTGTAGTGACACATCGTGACTACCGCCCCCACCAAGAGCAATATGAACAGGATGAAGTTGTCGCGGGCCACCTCCACCTCGATGCCCCAGAGGTACTTGATCACCTTCGCGGAGCAGCCCCCGCAGCCCGGTTCCCCACAGCAGGCGCCACTGGCCCAGTGGCGTTCCTCGGCTGAGATTTGGTAGTCGATTAGGCCCATTCGGCCGCAGCAGCCGAGCTCCTCCTCCAGCCGCCCAATCTTGTCGTTCCTCCACAGCAGCAGCGCCATCCTCGTGGCGGAGAGCTCGAAGCGTGATCGATACACAAACCGCGTCGCCGCTATGCTCAGGGTGTACAGCAGCAGCAGTAAGCTAAAAAACATGTAGCTAGCAAATTTGATCAGGCCCGGGCACCGGGCCAAGCGGATGCCCACGATGGCGTTCAGGATGTACCCCGCCGTGGTGAGGAAGCGCATCATGAACATCCAGGCCATTAGGACGCCCGGGAAGACGGTGGCCTCCCGGAGGAGTGTGTACTTCACGTACATGTGGTTGAACACATCCATCAGAAAGATGAGCCCGGCCAGCAGCAGCACCACATTGATCTGCAGCACACAGTCGTGCGATATGCGACACCCACGGCACAATCTCACCATCGTCGGGAAAATTTGATTCTGTTTATTTGCTTTGAAGTGGAGCGAGCTCGTTTTGAAGTTGGCCCGGCAGCCACCTGAGTTTGGGCTGGTTTTGGGTGGCTAATATCAACATTTGGCTAGCTGTCACCTCATTCGGCTGCCTGCCCCCTCCCCCCCCCCCTAGTACCGACTCCCGACCAGTCCTGACTTGTTGCCACGGTTTCAAGTGCAAATGAGTTTGCCTTTGACGAACCTCAAATGCCGCACCTGTTGCGAGCCGCGCCGCAATAAAAACAGCCAGATAAAATTAAATATTTGTGCGGTGGCTTGAGTCAACCTTTCTCTGATTGCTCATACGCACTGTGGGCACGGAAGGGCTCAGGCTCATGATCAGACTCAGGCACTGGCTGATGGACAGCCAATATATGCTGTACTGTCATTTATTCTTACTGTTTGCTCAGTGGGCCTTTAACGGAAGGATTCTGGCTGCAGGCAGCCACTCATTCGAGAGCCGAAAACCATACATTTTGCTAAAAAAATTGTCTAGGGTATTTAAAAAAAAGCGACGCCTATTCGCTCGTGTTTGGAAAATGCTTTGAAGCTGAAACGCCAATCTGTTGCCACTTGTCTGAACAGCGACGGGTCTCGCAAAAAGGAAAAAACAATTGCTGCAAATACTCGTACAAGTTCAAGTACAATCAACCCGCTGTGAAGTGCCGCCCATTGGCCGACGGCCCAAGCGGAAGTGTCGTTAGCGCCATTTTGCCTTTATTTACTCGAAAATTTTCGCCGAAATTCTCGCCTGATGTGAGCACCATTGGCTAATGTGGCTAATTTAGAGCCAACTCGAGACACTCTCAGCTCTGTCAGCCGGCCAGGGAGCCTTCGATTTCAGCTGCTGCCAATTGAGCTAAAGCGTTTAATTAAAAAGTTTCCCAGTCAATGTCCCATTTACCCTTTGTGGCGGGTCAGAGACTGTCGTCCTTTTCTAATTCAATGAGCAAACTGCAGCTGGGGCGCTTGTCCCAATCGGGATTCGGAGTTGACTTGACTTGGAACTGACAACGCCTCTACACCTGTTTCGGTGGGCAATCGGCCCAATAGCCCAATGATTTACGGCTCTCGGCATGGTGGAAATTAATTGAAATTGAGCTTGTCGCGCGTCGCTCTCAGGCATAGAACTGTTTATTTCACACAGAGCTGTGAATTTAATTGAATGTTTACCATATTGTGGCAATATAATACCTATCAAATAAGCTGCACAAAGAAGTTTCTATAAAATAATCAATTTGGCTTACAGATTGTAATTACTTGCATAAGCTTCGAGGTATTTAATTCGAGAATAATTCATAGAACCCTCTCTCAAAGTAGAGTGCCAATTCACAGCCGCTTGATGAAGGTGCAAAGGTACTCTCAACCGTAGACTGGACTTTGATGGGCTTTAGAGCTATTACGCCATGCCTTGTGAACTGCTGCAGACTGCAGCCTGTTCATCGTTTAGCTATATGCATGTGCTAACTCTTACACTGCCAAGGAGAGCCAGGTGCTTAGTGCCACCGCCATCACCTTATCTGCCCGGCATTTGAACACGGCAAAGACGCTGCTCCACTGAAGGCTCTGGGCGCTGAGGGGGCCGAGAGTTCGGTGCCGCAGCTCCTCGTCGAACTGTTACCCTAACCTTAATTGATTTCGGTTGACGAGCTTGCAAGTGTCGCTCATGAATTTCCCATGGCAGGCGATTGATGAGCTTATAATCACGGCACGGTCGGGCATATAAAAGCCGCGCGACTCCAGTCCAGGTGCAACAATCGAAAATCTTGAGGAGTCAGGATGGTGCTGCGTAAAATCTTCCCGGCCATGTACACGCTGTCGGAGGAGGCCCCGGCCTGCTCTCGGAATGGGACTCTGTACTTGATGCGCTGCATCTTTGTGATGGGAGTGCGAAAGCCACCGGCTCGATTCTTCGTGGCCTACTGCCTGTGGTCTATCGTCATGAACCTCAGCTCGACGTTCTACCAGCCCATCGCCTTTCTGACTGGGTACATCAGCCATCTGTCTGAACTCTCCGCGGGGGAGTTACTCACCTCCCTTCAGGTGGCCTTTAACGCCTGGTCCTGCTCCGCCAAGGTCCTGATCGTCTGGGCGCTCGTCAAGCACTTCGACGATGCCAACGACATTTTGGACGAAATGGACAGGCGCCTCACTCAACCCAGCGAACGCCTCCGAGTACATCGTGCCGTTTCCAAGAGCAACCGAATCTTCTTCATCTTCATGACCGTCTACATGTCGTACGCCACCAACACGTGCCTCACTGCCATCGCGAATGGGAAACCGCTCTACCAAAACTACTATCCGTACCTCGACTGGCGCTCCAGCTCGTTGCACCTGGGTCTGCAGACGGGCTTAGAGTACTTTGCCATGGCCGGTGCATGCCTGCAGGACGTCTGTGTGGACTGTTATCCCGTCAACTTTGTCCTCGTGCTCCGTGCCCACATGTCCATTTTCGCGGACCGCCTAAGACAGTTGGGCAGCGACCCTGAGGAGAGCCCCGAGCAGCGCTACGAGCAACTAATTCAGTGCATCCAGGACCACAAGACCATACTGCGGTGGGTTGAGCGTCCACTCATAGTGGAATGGTTCTTTAATCGATCTTGTCCTGGATCCTTTGCAGTTTTGTGGATTGTTTGCGACCCGTGATTTCGGGCACCATTTTTGTGCAGTTCCTGGTTGTGGGCCTGGTCCTTGGCTTCACACTCATCAACATTGTGCTGTTCGCCAATCTGGGATCGGCCATTGCCGCCCTGTCCTTCATGGCCGCTGTTCTGCTGGAGACCACTCCGTTCTGCATTCTCTGCAACTACCTCACGGACGACTGCTACAACCTGGCGGACGCTCTTTTCGAGTCGAACTGGATCGATGGCGAGCAGCGCTACAAGAAGACGCTCATGTACTTCCTGCAGAAGCTCCAGCAGCCCATCAAGTTCATGGCCATGAACGCTTTTCCCATTTCCGTGGGCACCAACATTGTTGTGAGTATCCAAAACGAATTTTCGGGAAATTTATGAGTACTCGAGCAAAGGGGTTTCCTTGTAGGTCACCAAGTTTTCGTTCTCAGTCTTTACGCTGGTCAAGCAAATGAATATTGCGGAGAAGCTGGCCAAGGTCGAAGGGGAAGCCGATTTTAATTAATCAGTGAAATTTAAAAGCGAATATTTGTCTAGCAAACGCAGAGCACACAGCAAGCACTGAACGTACTATTGAAGGATTTTGAAGTAACTTTATCCTCTTCAGAGGAAAAAGGTTTTCAGCTTCAAACGAAAGCAGAGAAAAGAGAGACGGAAGCACAGCGCTGTTTTCCGCAAACAGAAATGATTGAAATTGTAGATACCTTTGGGTGGACAATGCTCCTTGGGAGGACACTCATTCCCAAAGGTTCGGGCAGCACTCTCGCCATGCACTGAACAAATTTACTAAAACTAAAAAAACCTTTTACGAGCTGTACTTTTTTCTAGTCCACTGCGTAAAGAGAATAAAGTATAATTACACTTACAAATGTTTAATGAATAATAGTTTTTTATCTATGGCAAGGTTTTCATAAACTAAAAAAATTGTATATATATATATATTTTTTTTTTTAGCTAATTCTTTTATTTTTTTGTTCTTTGATTAAACCTGATTAAGTTGCCACGAAACGTAGCAACTTTGTTACAATAAAATCAATATTTTCCATCTAAAAAAATTTGCTACCTCTAAAAAAAAGGAAAATTAAAAAACGAAATCTGGCCATACAAAAAAAAAAACACGATAATTCAGAAAAAGTCCGTTTACCATAAGCCTTAAAGTAATTAACTCTAGAATTTAGTATATACAGACCTGCTAGGTTTTTTCAAAGAACCATCTGCTGGGTGTTGTTTGTCAAAAGCAGGCAAGAAACCGAGAGAATTACAAACGTACTTAGTCAATATAAATTGTACATGTCGGCCCACGTTACGTACTATTATTCTAATTAGATCTCTCACTCGTCTGATGGATCCAATGAGATGAGGTCTTCTTGCAACTGGCGAAATCAAAAGGGGGGAATAGTCGGCATAGTCGACTGTGATTGTCATTTAATTACAACAGAGGTGGCACAATTATGGTACAATGACGGTGCTTGGGTAATCCTAATTGAAGACTGCACTTTGACGCGCTCTCTGCAAATGAAATTTGAACTATTACCCCTCGCTCTGTGAACCGCTGCAGCCTGCTGCTCTTCGACGAAACAGAGAGCCATCATTTATTTATATGCAAGTGTAAACTTTTACACTTCTCCGGAGCGTTACGTGCTAAGCGCCGCCGCCATCGCCGTAACCCGTCGGGCATTCGGATTGGACGAGGACGCTGCTCCACTGAAGCCTTTGGGCGTTGAGGGTGCCGTGCGTTCGGTGCAGCGGGTGCTCGCCGAGGTGCTGAACAACTGTTACCCTAACCATAATTGATTTCGGTTGACGAGTTTAGACGTGTCGCTCATGAATTTTCCATGTCCTGCGACTCAATCACGCCACGGTCGGACGTATAAAAGGCTTCAATCCAGTTTGAAGCATCGACACTCAACTGGAGGCAGGATGGTGCTGCGTAAAGTCTTCCCGGCCATGTTCACGCTGCCGAAGGAAGCCCCGGCCTGCTCGCGGAATGGGACTCTGTACTTGCTGCGCTGCATCTTTCTAATGGGAGTGCGAAGGCCACCGGCTCGATTCTTCGTTGCCTACTGCCTGTGGTCCTTTGCCCTGAATCTCTGCTCTACGTTCTACCAGCCCATCGGCTTCCTGACTGGGTACATCAGCCATCTCTCAGAGTTCTCTCCGGGGGAGTTCCTCACCTCCCTTCAGGTGGCCTTTAACGCCTGGTCCTGCTCCACCAAGGTCCTGATCGTCTGGGCGCTCGTCAAGCACTTCGACGATGCCAACGACATTTTGGACGAAATGGACAGGCGCCTCACCCAGCCCAGCGAACGCCTCCGAGTCCATCAGGCCGTTTCCAGGAGCAACCGAATCTTCTTCATCTTCATGACCGTCTACATGGTGTATGCCACCAACACGTTCCTCACTGCGATCCTGATGGGCAGGCCGCCCTACCAGAACTACTATCCGTACCTGGACTGGCGCTCCAGCTCGTGGCAGCTGGGCCTGCAGTCGGGACTGGAATACTTCGCCATGGCCGGTGCCTGCTTTCAGGACGTCTGTGTGGACTGTTATCCCGTCAACTATGTGCTCGTGCTCCGTGCCCACATGTCCATTTTCGCGGACCGCCTAAGACAGTTGGGCAGCGACCCTGAGGAGAGCCCCGAGCAGCGCTACGAGCAACTAATTCAGTGCATCCAGGACCACAAGACCATACTGCGGTGGGTTGAGCGTCCACTCATTGTGGTAAGGTTCTTTAATCCAAGCTGTGGATCCTTTGCAGTTTTGTGGATTGTTTGCGACCCGTGATTTCGGGCACCATTTTTGTGCAGTTCCTCGTTGTGGGCCTGGTCCTTGGCTTCACACTCATCAACATTGTGCTGTTCGCCAATCTGGGATCGGCCATTGCCGCCCTGTCCTTCATGGCCGCTGTTCTGCTGGAGACCACTCCGTTCTGCATTCTCTGCAACTACCTCACGGACGACTGCTACAACCTGGCGGACGCTCTTTTCGAGTCGAACTGGATCGATGGCGAGCAGCGCTACAAGAAGACGCTCATGTACTTCCTGCAGAAGCTCCAGCAGCCCATCACCTTCATGGCCATGAACGTATTTCCCATCTCCGTGGGCACCAACATCAGTGTGAGCATCAAATTATTCCCGATTGTGCTGGAAATTGTGGGTAACTAATGCTCTGCCTTGTAGGTCACCAAGTTTTCGTTCTCAGTCTTTACGCTGGTCAAGCAAATGAATATTTCGGAGAAGCTCTCCAAGGTCGAAGGGGAAGCCGATTAACAAAAGAGTTCTCTTCGAAGGCACACGTGTTTCGCTCTTTCAACACATACCCAAACCCGACTTAAATCCTTTTAACAATCGTTTGGTTAATATAAATTCGAGCATTTATTAGCCGTTTAAAAGCAAGCTACTTGCAGTGCGATACACATAATAGTCTACTGAGTTGCTTTCATTGAAATTGTCACTAGATCTACATTTTTTCCTACAAATAACGATGCACTGGACTCTATCATCGCAGCGCCGCGTTGAATTCGCTAGACGGGTGGGGGATATTGATGTTGGTGTGAAGGAAAGGGAGTGGGAATTGCCATTTTCAGAGTTATTTAAAAGTTTGTATCTCGTCTTATTTATAGAAAATCAATGGGGTAATCATGGGAACGGTGATAAGCCAGAGAGTAGTAGTAGTCCTCCTCATTCGTCCTTAAACTTATCGGCTATGTTCATTTGCTTGGTGATGGTGATGACGGAGAAGGCGAACTTGGCCACCTGAAAGTAGGCCAAAGTATGTTAAACTTGTAGCAGATTTAATTGTTAGCCTGCGGGCCGGGCCTGGGAAGCAGAGTGCTCCCACAATGCCGACCATTGGCACTTACGCTGATGTTGCTGCTCATGGATATCTGAAAGATGCCGCCGGCAATGAAGACGATGGGCCGCTGCACGTTCTGCAGGAAATAGAGGAGCGTCATCTTGTAGCGGCGAGAGGCGTCCACCCACTTGGACTGGAAGATGGCGTGCGTGAGGGCGTCGCAGTCCTCCATGATGAGATTGCAGGTGTAGCAGAAGGGGAACGTCTGCAGGAGAATGGTGATGACGAACATGAAGGAGGCGATGCCGGTCCACAGGTCCGAGAAGAAGAACACGTTGATCAGCGTCAGACCCAGCACAATGCCGCACAGCAGGAACTGGGTGAAGATGGTCCCCGAAATAACGGGCTTGATCGTATCGCAGAACCTGAAAAAGTGGACGGACAAGAGGTTACTGCACTGAAGTCACTGCAAAAACACAAACAGGCCTGCCCACATTATAATAATCTTGTGATCCAAGATGCAGTTGACCAGCTCCTCGTAGTTCTCGGCCTCGCTCATCGCCTCGTCGGTGCGCAACCGCTGGATGCGCTCTCGCAGCATGTCCAGGTGGACGCGCAGGATGAGGGTGTAGACCAGTGGGTAGGTGTCGGAGAGCTGATCCTGGAGCACGGCCCCCGACATCACGACGTACTCGAGGGTGGACGCCAGCCACAGATTCCCCCGGCCGTCGCGCCAGTCGATGTAGGGGTTGTAGAGCTGCCAGGGTGGCCGCCCGCTCAGCACCGAGCTGAGGTAGGTGGACCCCGCGTAGGTGCAGTAGACGCACGTGAAGATGAGAAAGGCGTGGTTGCTGAGCGCCACCACGCGGTGGATTTTCTCGCGCTCCTCGACGGAGGTGCAGCGCAGATCCAGCTTGTCCAGCAGATCCTTGGCCTTGATGAGTCGCCACAGCTGCGAGTAGGTGATGGCCGTCTTCACCGAGGACCCGTACGCGTTGAAGCACACCTGCAGCGAGGTGAGGAACTCGCCCGGCGAGAACGACTTGATCTGGGTCATGTAGCTGCCCAGGAAACCCAGCGGCAGGTACGTGGTGGACCACACGAACGTCATCAGCGTCCAGAAGAGGTAGACGTAGCGCAGCACCCCAGACTTGGGCGGCACCCAGCCTATGAACTTCATCGCCCTGAACAGGTAAATGCAGCCATCCCGAGAGCCCACCTTCTCCGTCAGCGGGGCTGGTCGTATTAGCTTGAAGACCATCCTGGGGCCAGTGTGTGCCGCGGCTCCCTGGCGGGCTGCTTATATAGTCGAAATTTGTGACATTTTTCTGGATGAAGTTTTCAATGAATTTGAAAAGTTTTCGTTAAGTTTCGGGCACTTGCTGTTGTTGAATTATTCACTTGAGAATTGCTCCCTGTGCGCTGTGCGATGTGCGATGTGCGCTGTGCGCCGTTATGTTTAATTAACAAAGTCAAGAGTCTCGGCCTCTCATTCGTTTCGGCTCTGATGCATGAATGCCGCCGGTGCCGGTGCCGGTGCCTGTGCCTGTGCCGGCACTCGTATCAGCGTGCATCGGTATTTCCACATGCTGGCTTTCCGCTTTGCATAAATGATGGCAAAAGTTGGCAAAAATCGCAGACGGCCCTTTAAAGGCAATTAAGAGCATTGCCCATACGCAGTGTGTGCCGCTTGTCCTTTGTGTGTCAGCAAGGACCGGATGGCAGCCAGGCGAACAGACTCGGGGCTATCATAAAAGGGATCTGGGTAAAGTTTTTCAAGGCTAACCAGGCCCTGGCCTCGGGGAAATGCAAAATGGCCGCTAATCGCCGTCATAACTAAATTTATAAAATTCCCCCCCCCCCCTGGTCTGACTGTACCTCTACCGGCCTGTATGCGTGGGAGTTTTGCATTATCGGTCTTTAAGCATGAGCCCCAACAGCTGGCACACGTTGTGTGCACGAGTATCGTGACATCTTTGTGCTGCTTTGCTGCTGCTTTAATGAAAAATATATTATCCGAGTGTTATTAATATTGCTCAGAATGTCTGGCGTTTGACACATGTTTTGTTGCCGTTGTCGCTGTCGCTGTCGCTTTTGTTGTACATACGTACCTCTAGTGTCTGCTCTGGCACTGGCACTGGCACTGGCTCTGGCTGTGGCTGTGGCTCCACCTCCAGCTCTTACTTATCACCGCCTTCCGCTCTGGATCTGGCCCCGGCTCTGGCTCTGGCTCCTTATATGTACATACGTATGTGTAAGTTGACATTTTTTTTCATTACTGCAACGTTTCAATAGCAGGGCCATCCACAACCACCCACACGCGCCTCTATACCATCCACAATGACGCCTGCCGAGCAGCAGCTGGTCGTGCTGGTCCTGCTGCTCCAGCTGCTCCTCCTGTTGTGCTGCTGCCGAGTATGTCCATGTCCAAGGCAGGTCTGTATAGCTGAGCGTGAAGTAAGGGCAAGGATAATCTTTTGTTTGCCACTCGAGTACGTTTGCCCCGGAAGGGCGGCTCTCCACCCACCCTCCACTCACCATCCCTGCCCGAAAGACATTTGTGTTTTGCTTCAGTTATTTGCACAAAACTCTCGCCTTTGCCTCCTCCACAGCCACCCACAGCTCATCCCTGTCAAGGTGAGACTGTACATCGCACGCTTGACAGTGCCGGCTTATGTGCTGACATGTTATAGAATTTGAATAGAATTTATGCTCGGCAATAACGCACGAGTGGACCAGGGCCAGGACCGGGGCCAGCATCCCGAGAATCGCCAATCTGTTGGGGTGTCAGAAATTTATGTGCCCTCCAGGCAAATCAATTCTCCCATTAATTGCAGAGGAGACAACTACTTCAGAGCTGTACATATGTTGGGGTACAGCAGACATCTAATTGGAGGCGGCCGTGTGTCTTTTGAGTCGGTTGGGGCTGCCGGCTCGCTGGGCCTCCATTTAATGCCAGTGCCGTGCTATTTATTATCGCTTGACGTATTTATTTTAATTAACGGAAATTAATGCCACGTTGCGCTGGCGGCTTGCAGTCGCTTACACACATTTTCGGGCTGTTCACTGGTATCACACCTGACACATCCTGACACCCTCCCCCTTATCCTCCCCCTCACCCTCTCGCTGTCGCACATGAGCGCACATGCCGCAGCATTTCAGTCCCTGCTCGAGTACATGGGCATCACATATATGGCAGTGCGATACGATGCAAAGACAGAGCCGATTCAATCAGTCAATCTGCCTCCGAAATGTTGCAAATTAATGGAGTTAACTACAACTTCAAGTGTGTAGCATCCATTATCCCACAAATAATTGACTATGAAACCTATGAAATGCGAAGCTATCAAAATAATTCTCATTATTCGAGCAGAGCAGAGCACAGCAGACCTGAGAAGGCTCAATAGAAAATAAATTAAATTTGATTTCAATGAATTCCGATGAATCCTGTTTGTGTCTAATTGTGTCTAATGGCCAACTTAAGAAGCATTTAGCCATTGAGTTCTCCTTCCATTTCAAACCGTTTGCTTCCATTCGAAAATTAGATTAATTTATGAACGTGTTTTTTGGGGAAATGCCTCCCAAACAAAGAAAATAGAACCGCTGTGTACTGTTCGGTTTGGATAATTATGCAGCCAAGCATTAAATTAATTCTTGTTATATTATTCTTTGGCTCTGCGCCGTTGCCAAGCCAAGAGAATGCATTTTGATGAGTTACTTTTACTGCTTTCACTGGGTCGGGCACGGCAAATGAAATTATAATAAAAAGAATTCCCCGGACGGCGGCAGAAGCGGAGGACGACCCTCGACTACACTCACACTGACGCACATGTATGTGCGGGTCGACACACACACACACACACGCACACGCACACAGACCAGGGTCGCAAACGCTATTATTATTTTGTAAACATTGCGACGGACTGTGTGCCCCACAAGGTCGTGAAAATACACAAAAATAAAAACACAAAAAAAAAAATAAAAAAATAGAAAAACATTCGCGTTGGCCGAAAAAAAAACCATCTGTCCGGACGATGAGATACCCGGTTGTGAGAGGAGGAGCTCTGGAATTTCGATGAAAGGTGTGCGAAATATTTGAAATGCTTGATCTGCACTATGGCCTTCTATAGCTGCCAAAATGTCCTTCTTTTTGGCTGTTGCATATGTTTGCTCTGGCACAACATGCCCCCGTACTACCTGCAACGTACACACACAAACACATGTCTGCAAATACAAATAAACAAACTAGACACTGGGTTGCAGCAAGCAAGCAAGCAATACACCAACTTTTAATTAATTTCTGTCTGTGTGACCCGTGAGTATACGGGGACATCGGGATACTCCTGTTTCAGTCAAAGGGGACACACACACACACACACACGCACACATAAACAAACAAGAGCCACATGAAAATTGAGTGTCGCTTTGGTGCCAAAAATGGCTTGACCCGAATGTAATCAGGTAATTTGTTTTGTACTGTCAATATTTGCCATCCGTTTGCCACGCATATTTGAACTTCATAACGATTTGGTGAGTTATTAGACACTCGGAATGGACCGGAGCGGAGCGGAGGCAAAGAACAAACACCGAAACACCGAAACACCGAGAGACATTGATTTGCCCTGGGACCCGCGACTCGCTTGTTTGCTTTTTAAATATTGCATGCTTCAGCGTCAGCGGCAGCCGGAGACATGGCCCCCAATCCTCGTGTGGCCTGTCAGCCAGTGAGCCTTGCCAGTCAGTTGATGACTCGGCCTGGCATACATACTCGTGCATACGAGTGCAATAAAGTAAGTGAAAGTAGTTCAAAAGAGCAGCAACCGAAATTGATTTAATAGCCCCAGATTATGGGGTCATCAGGCATACATACGGGCACGTACGCTTCTACATGTGTGAAAGCCTTGGCGCTTTCGGGCTTTGCTGCAACAATTGCTGGCACCTCTTTTCCCCCTCGCTTCCCTTCCCACCCCTTTCCTGTCGTCTCATTTGCACCACGTTTAAGGATGCCTTGTGGCACACACATTTTAAGTTCCCTGAAATATTGCATTGCATTGGTCCTGCCGAAGGACCTCAGGTCGATTTCAATTCAATTACGACTAAAATAAAATGTTTACCCATTTGATATATGTATGTATGTATGCCCTCTTCCTGCCTTGGGGCACACAGTTCGTTTTCTTTTCGCAGTGCCAACAAATTCCTTTTTTATTGTCCTTTTCTTGTTTGTTGCTGCCAGCAAAAAGTAGGCAACATTTTTCATTCGAATCGAAAAACTACAAACATTCAGTGACAACAAAACATTACACCGATAGTGCTGGGTAGGGGGTAGGGGGTAGGGGGGCAGAGCCAGGTGGCGGAGGTCGGAAGTCGTAGGTCGTAGGTCGTAGGTCGGTGAGAGAGGCGGAAGGCGTGGCAGACACGAAATCATTTCGAACGTGGCTGAACGAGGTCAAAGTGTATGAATCGAGCATATTGACCATTGACTGAATGGCCGGCCAGCATGCGATCCAAGAAACAAAGCAAAAACTATGGCGAAGGGCGATATTCCGACTGCCAGATACTCTCTAATGGATAACCGTAGAGCAGGAGAGCAGGAGATCGACTCCTTTGACGTTTCTGGGGGGGTTTACCCTTTGTTAGAGCATTGGCACTGCTGGCAGGATGTTCCCCAGGTCTGTGTGTAATAATTCAATTGCAATACATTCGAATTACTGAAAACATTCCCGGACATAATTATCTTCCGCTGCAGCCACTGCTGGCCCCTTAATTACTTGCCCCCCCCCCACCCCCCATCGCGATTGCGATTGCGACCTTTCTCGATTCACGATTCTCAATTCTTTTGCAATCGCCGCAGCTTCCTTTTTACGAGCTGCGTCATCGTCCGGCGCTCCGGTCCCTCCGCCAAAGCGCTCATGCAAAAGCAATTTCCTGAACTTTTTGCCCGACCACAAGCACAGGCACACTCAGATACTCAGATACACAGATACACACACAGGATACCCGCACACTCACACACACAGATTAAGTCGGCGACCCCTCTCGAAACGCATTGGCCAACTTGGATGCTTCAGCACTCGAAAACCAATACGAATGCGATTATGCCTCAGCTGGAAGAGTGTGTGTGTGTGTGTGTGGCGCTCTTACATGGATACACACACTTACAAATTGCGCGCTGTAAGTAAGAAATCATTGAGGTTGGTCGGCACACTAATGGAAAACGACAAGCGGCATGTGGGCAAACGTTTTGCCGTCTATCTGCCCCTGCCCCGGCCACTGCCCCTGCCCCGGCCACTGCCCCACCTCTCTCTCTCTGGTCCCCTAGCCAGATCCGTGCACGTCGCCGGATGTCGGCGAGCGATAGTTGTCGCTGTCCGCCCTGTGGGCTGTGCCCTGCGGTCGGAGTTTACTTCACGTTTGGGTTTGCTCACCGCAAAAGTTTAGTTGCAAGTTGCGGCGGCCACTGCCACTCGGCCAGCTCTACACCGGTGTCCCTCAGTCCCTCAGTGTGTGTCCGACTGGCAGTTGCATTACGGGATCAATTTGTTTGCCACTGATTCGCCGACACGTCCGTTGCCCCGATGTCGCATTTACCTGCGAATCGGGAGTGAAGTATGTCATTGGGCCTCCCTTCCAGCACCTTCCACTCCACTCCACTCCACTCCACCCCGTTGCTAGGATGGGAGTCCAAGCCGCAGCCAAAGGCACGTGATATTAGCAAAGTAAATTCCACTTAGAAATGTGACACAATTCGGGCATCTTTCAGCTAAGTGAATTTGAATGCCGTCGAACCGAAGAGCGCCGAAGAGCGCCGAAGAGCGCCAAAGAGAGCGACAGAGTCCGTGGAAGGACTCTCTTAAACTGCCTGCGCGCTGGAAGCGAGGCCCAACAGCTGTCAGCGGGTGTCTCGGCGCGAAGTGGAAACGGAAACGAAATCGAAGGCGAAAACGAAGTCGAAGGCGAAGACGAATGGGCTCGTGTAACTGACCTAAAAGCTTCCGCGGAGCTTTCGCTCACCGCGCGAAAGCGCATGCCTGGCGCTGGCCCGACACGGGCCTCCTGCCAGTCGTTGTCGTGCCTTCAGTTCACTTCGTATACTCGTTGAAAGCTGTGCCCGCTGCGGAAGCCACGGCATCGCATCGCCCCTGTGCCACACGGATGCCCATACAAAGGGCAGAAGAAGCAACAGCAACAGCAAAAGCACTGAGAACAGCAAAGGAAACCAACAATAACAAGGCCGGAGCCGTGCGAGAGGACGTGGTTGAGACCTGCCGGCGGCAAAAGTGCGTTTCGAAATTTTTTGAGGCACAAGATCGTAGGAAATTCTAAGGAAAGAAGTTCAAGACCGGCCTACAGAGCCGCCGCGTGCGTTTCGTGTCCGTACATCGTTGTTTATCCTTGAGGACGCATCTGTGCGCGCGTGTGTGCGTGTGTGTGCGTGTGTGTGGCAGTGCAATAAAGCCCCAGGGCGGAAAATTTGCCAACGCCTCCATGTGAGCCGTCGACTTTGTGTACGTGTACGTGTGTGGCGTGTGCGTGTGCGTGGCTGTGTGTGTGCGTGGCCTGCCCTGCTCCAGTGCTCCAGTGCTCCACTGCTCGACACATTGTCAGCGCAACTCTGTGAACGCAGCTGAAAAGTCAGCAGTGACAAAAAGTGAAAGCGGAAACGGAAACAGAAGCGCCATAGAACCGAGAGGCAGCGGCAGACGCAGAGGCAGAGGCAGAGGCAGAGGTGGCAGCAACGTTAACTGCGACAACTGTGAAATGTGCGGCTGCATTGTTGTTTTGTTAGCACTTTGACCCAAATCGCATCGCACTTAACTGCACTGCACTGCATAGGATAGGCCATCGTATCCTGTACGATAGCATCCCAGGCCAGGTGTGTCAGTGAGCTGATTTTGAGCGCGGACTTTTCACTGTCGAAAGAAAGTCGCGAGTGTCCCCCGATCCGATCAGAACCCGTAGGACTGTTGGCCACCTCTCTCACATGTGAGTATGACACGTGTCTAATGTGACTTTCACTTCAACTTTTACCTCTACACGCCGTGGGGCCCCTCTGGTTTGGATTATTTATGTGCGATTTGCAAGTTTTGGGCACTGGTTTATGGCCAGAGGCAGCCGAAAACTTTGCCTCTGCCACATTTGTTTTGTTTATTAGCTTAAGAACACATCATTATTGTTGAAAGGTTAAAGTGTATGTATTTGGGGTTGTATATTTGCTAATCTTAGTTTTGGGCCACAGATTCCCCTCAAGTTGGTCCTTGAAAGACTAATTAAAGGTTTAAAATAAAGTTTTTTGACTTTCCCAAATGATCCGAGTATTCATTAGACCTTACGCATGGCGCCTGTTGCTCAGAATGGACGGGTGATAATTTAAACGAAGGATGTTCACATGAAATGGGAAAACTTGTTAATAGTTTTGGTGGGTTTAAGCTGTGGCACATTAAGTAGAAGCCATGCACTCTTCATAGATGTATCCGTGTCGGTGCTTCTGGTAGTGTCTTAATTTCTGGTAGTTGGACTACCATTTGAGGCCTTACAATGCGGACATTCTATGTCCATTGCCTTTCGGATGAGCGGAATATTCACTCTTTGGCTGGTACTCGAGTGCGAGACGACTGGTATTTAGATTCATGCAATTGCGACCTGCTCACACGCACATTTTCGTTATCATTTTGTTCTGCTTTATTCGCTCGACGGCTCGACAGTCTCTAAACACACACAAAAATGGATTAAAGCATAATTTATTATGTTCACTTTTTCTATGGCATATTTGGATATTAATCACACACTAAACACTGGTGCTAGGAAATTGAAAATTAGTTAATAATTGATTTGCACACATACGAAATATACAAAGAAAATACTTATAAGAATCGGTCGAGCAGGGACTCGAGAGATTAAGCGAGAGCTCTAAAGAATATGTCCCTGTCAAAGCGTGAAATGCATCTGAAGTTGGGCCGCCGTACATGATAAGCGTTGCCATAATTAACTTTCTCTGAGTTAATCAGAAGCAGCATTGAGTTGTGTGGCGCCGCCCCAGGCAGCTCTGGCGGATTCCCTGCCTCAAGGAAGAAGCGCCCAGAAGAGCCATCTCTATCTGAGATAATGTACCACACGCAAATGCTGATTTGACAGTCGGGGGGTCTGTGCTGTTCTAATGAAATGACAAAATGAAAACACATGAAAATTGCCAAGAAAAGCAAAATATTTGTACACCCATTCAAACCCTGGGAGACGCGGCGCTAATGGGAAAAGTCGTTGTCGCGGCTACGTGCCACAGCCAGGGATTCGTTTGTGGCGCTGTGGAGGTGTGTACTTGGAAAAGTACGAGGCGGGGGGGGGGGGAGCCGGGATGACAGGGCTGGCCCCTTCGCTGAAAGCCACGCTGAAAGCAATTAAATGTATTTCCGCTTCGATGTCAAAATGAATGTGAATTTGATATTAGACATAACCACACACACGCACAGAGGTGACAAAGGGGAGGAGGGTGGCCAGGTTGTAGGATGCAAGGGGCGTGGCTGTCCTATGTCAATGTTGGCCCACTGTCATCGTGGCATCTAGCAACAGGCGCAGGACCGTTTCGTCACCTCGGGGGCCTGGCATGCAAAGTCTCACGCCCCCCCGCCCGTCCACCCGGTCCGCCCCTCCGCTTGTGCGTGTGTCCCTGGGTGTTGCCCAAACGGAGCCAGCCTCACCTGAATATGGGCATATTTTATGACCGCCATTTTGTCACTTGGCGCGAGGTTTAATGAGTCTTTCGGGGCGTTTCGAGTGCGTAATGTTCTGGCATATTTATCATACGCCTCGTTGCCCCATGGCCATGGGGGCGAGGTCGAAAAGTCAACTTGTCTCGATAAACATGACAGAGCAAATATTTCAACTAGAGCCCAACTAAAAAGTGGCAGAAAAACCAACTTCAGAGAGGCAAAATTCCTGTTCAGATTGTTATTCCGACATCTAGTGTTGTCTTGTCTCTAGATTTGATTTGATTGTGTGCATATGAGCAGTGTGTGTGTGTCTGTGTGTGTCTGTGTGTGATTGTAGGGAATATGAAGGCTGCTTTTTGCTTGACTTTCAACTTTCCTAGTCCCGACTCGACTCTCAGTTTTTCTTCTAGTTATTTATGCAAAATATCCCCAAGCATAATAGCAAAGGCAAATAAAAAACAAACAATATTTAAATAAAGGATTACAACTCGTAGAAGGAACAAAAACAAAGAAATTGGAACATGCCCCGTTGGACGAGAGACGACATGTCATTTAGTTGGCCAACTGCCGACTCGGGCCACTGGATCAGTGCGTAGACTGGCTGGCAGCCTGCTGGCTCTAGGCGCTGGGTCCTGGGTCCTGGTCCTAGTCCTCGTCTCGCTGCTCCTTCCGTCATCCTGCCATGTCTGCTTTATAGTATCTTTGTCTTGATTTTAAATTCATTTTTATTCATTAGACTCCGCAGACGAGTCACTGCTGTTCTGTTCCTCTGTTTTGTGGCAGCACGATGATGATCATGATGATGATGTCATGTTAACCATGTCGCGTCTGCACGCACGCTCCAGCCTTGATACTGATGGGACTGCATTTGGCACGAGTCGTTTAATATTTTATTCCTTCGCAGGCCTTGGCTTGGCCCCATTTTGGGGCGATGCTGGCCGTTCGATTTCCTATTCATGGCCTCAAACGGGGCCAACTTTTAGTTTCCATTTATTTTTGTGACTTTTTGCCATTGTGTGGCATTGTGTGCCACCCGCATTGTTCGCCTCCTGGCAGATAGTCGTCCATATCGGATGGCAGTGCAGCCTTTAGTGCCTGCCATTCGATTGCAAGTTGCAGAAGTTTTGCAATTGTTTGAGAAATAATCAACTCTGGCCGCTCGAGCGACTCCGACTGGGCATCAGATTACCCTCCATTTTTCGTACCTAGACATGGCTTTCAATATCCCAATTATATTCGACTGCCAGCGCTTAACGGACTGTGTAAGCCCTTAATGAGGAGTTTGCCCACCCAGTCCGACCGTGACGACGGCGGCACGGGCTCTCATCTAATTGCTGGCTGGAAAAGAACACAAGGCCTGGTGGCCTCGTGGGCTGGCAATCGATAATGATGGATGGCCGGAGCCCCACCTGTTTGGCGGCTAGCAGATGTAGCTGTCCAGAGTTTTGTTTTCGGTTTCGATCTAAATTATTGAATGTATCAGCTAATTATAGTAAGAGCGTGTCCTACGTCGGCCGTCCTCCGTACGCCGTCCCCCTGTCCACTGATTTGTCGTGTGTTCTATTAGGCCTCAAATGAATTATTAACAACTGTGTCGGGCGGTCTGCTAACGAGATGTTGTGTCTGTCATACGGGGCGTATGTGTAATTTACGCACCGGATGCCATAGGCCACTTGGCCGGACACTTAAATTTTGTGTGTGTGTGTGTGTGTGTGTTTGTTTAGGCCTAAGCAGAAAATCATTAGTTGAAATGCGCAAATATCTCTAACGTTTTTATTAGCCGAGCACAAAGTAATTGCCCGCAATTAGGCCTTTAATACTATGGCCATAGAGCGGCGTTGCACTCGGTCCTAAGCACACACACACACACACACACCAGCTCTCCTTGGCGTCTGTGGGAGAGTGAATCAGTTCCCTGTCCTGGCCTCCAGCCGTGTTGTCGATCCCATGGGGATTTAGCAAAGCGTGAATACGTTTTGGTTGCTCGTTAACTAAGAATTACCCTGTGTGCCCCGTGCTGTATGTGTGGCAAAGCTCTTTTTGTGTGTGTTTTTTCGGTGTCCTTGTTGTTTCGTCTCGGGCCCCCATTTACTTGGTGTTTTTATTGAAGCCATTCTGTTGAGAGAGAGGAAGAGAGAGGGACAACAACCAAAATGTTGCCACTCTGCGAGTGCGCCAAGACAAGGGCCCCTTGTCTATACCCACTGCCCGTATTTTCGTGTGTTTTGTTTTCCCTTCGCTTGGTCTTTGTGAATATTTTTATCGTCCAGCCATTGACATTCTCCATCGGCAATTATTTTCTTTCCGCGTCCGGCACTACTTCAGGGCGTGGCTGGGAATAGTCCGTTGCCCTCCACGATTTATTATTCCGATTGACCAAGCGCACACAAATAATGGCCAGACACGGGATATGCACGATGCGGGACACTATTTTTGGGGGCCGAATAAAAATCAAAGCTCGCCAAAGCAAAAACACATTCAAATTTGAATTTATAATTGAAATTGATGCCACGGTTTCGATGCATTTAAAGGCCGGGCCTGCACAGGGCTCCCGTACTGGAGGCCCTTTGTTGTGTGGCAGCTCGTTAGCGAGTTCAAGGTCCTTGAGGGGGCCCGTAGATCAAGTGGTACGTACAGCAAACAAGGGCTGGGGGGGAATGGGAAATGAGCACACGACATGAAGACTTAAAAAAAAAAACGGAGAACAAAGGAACAAATGAAATGTGCGAGATTGTAGAGGCACAAAAGGACACTTGACGCAAGGCAAAACTGTAACAGGGGCAGGGGCAGGGGCAGAGGCAGAGGCTGAAGAATGGATGTGTGCAGCGCTCTTTCGGCAATTTGGCAGCCAAAGGACTCTCAAGTGAAATTACGCAAATAAACAGTTTGCACGCCTGCACTGACTTTAATGCCAAAGGATGCGAATGCTTTCGGCTAGAATGGGGGTTGGTGGCGGGGGGGGAGATCCCGCTCTATCAAATGTCGGCATCGTGTCAAAATATTTTCTTGGCTTTTCCTTTTCCTTTCCCTTTGCCGCTGCTGCTGCTGCTGCTGCTGCTGCTGCTTGTAATGCGAGCTCATTACCATAAAAGCGTTGCCCCGTCTACCCGCCACACATGAATGGCGTGTGTCTATTGGTATGCGAGGGGCATCTTATAGATGTCTTCAATTTCAGTAATAGCACTTTGGGGCCTGTGGGACTGGGCCGAGCTTGAAAGACGCTCCACTCCTTTGCCGAAAGTTTTTAACTGCTGCCCGGCGGGTTTTAAAGTGTATTGGCAGCCTGTCAGCCAGCTGCAGGCCACGGCCAACACAAAGACTCGGGAAATATTACATATGGCTGGCCGTAGGGGATTTGGCCATTAAGCCGGAGCCCCGGCCAATACATGTGGAGTGCCCGGGCTGGGACGGGGACGGGGACGGGGCGGAATTCATCAACACATTGGCACCGAGGATAGGAATGGAATGTCTCGTGCAGCACCCAACCCCACCCCGACAGCAGGGCAAAAATGTTCAATACTAAACTCTGAAAATATGGTATAAAGATGTACGGCAGGCATTCCGTAGCTTTTTGGCCCAAATAGCTGCCACATAATCCACAGACAGAGCCCGCCCAGCAAAATTGATTGTGTGTGCAACCCAATCTTCACTGTGTGTGTGTGTGTGTCTCGTAAAGTATGTGGGGAGGGGTGGAGGGGGGACAGATCAAGGCATTGTTTGTGGCCCGTATCGGAGCAATCGTTTTTTATCTGGCAGCCGAATGGCCATCTAAAGCATATTTGCAGGCCAGTCCCAATGGCCGCTGGTCTATGCCGTTGCCGTTATGCGTTGATGCCTCTATTCTATGCGTATCGTCGGCATGCCCATGAACTGGGGGGGTTTTATGAACTGGAAGAGCGCTCCGACCAGGGATTGGTGGCACACTTTTCGGGGCACCGAAACCGAACCTACTCGCAACCAATTATGTTTTGCGGCTTGCGGCATGCAGAGCGGAAATTAATTTTGTGCTTTGGTGCAACTAATTCGATTATGAGCAGCCATTCGCTCGCATCCAGCCTGGCCGCACCCTGCCACACCCTGCTGCACCCTGCTCCACCCTGCTGCTCCACCCTGCTGCTCCACCCTGCTGACAAGTGGCACAGGGACTTGTGTGCGTGGCAGCATTGTTGATTTGCATTAATGGCAATTCATAATTCATAATTTATGGCGCTGCAATTTCTGGTTTGTCGCGTATTTGTTTTTAAATACTGCGCACAAATTAATTTATTGCTTTGTTATATTTTTGCGCGTCATAAACTTTGATGGTAGTCCCCTTCCCCCCCATTCCCCCCTTCCACTGCCCCTTTAAATAAAACGGAATTCAATTAGAATTAAAAGTGACGTCACGTGCCTCTAATTAATTAAATTAAGAATAGAGCAAAGCCGACAGCGGAAGCTGCTCGGGAAATAAATAAATTTCACATTTGGCCAAGGCCAAGCAAATGGAACGGAAACTGCGGGAGGGGAGGGCCTCTCCCGACATACACTCGAAAAAACTCAAAAAAAAACAGCTACTATCTGAGAAAATTGTGCATTTTCCATACATTAAAAGGAAATTAAAAATGAATTTTAAAATTAAAAATGTAACATCAATATTTAATGATTTAATTTCACTGGCAAAACATCAGCAACAGCATTTAAAAATATGTATACATTGGCCGCTTTATTTGGTTTATCGATTTCGGGCTGATGACTTTATCAAACAGACGACGCTTGTCGCGTCTCTGGGGCCAGCCTTGGTCACTTGTTACGGCCAGGACACTCATAACAGTCGGCCAGCACAGCAGAGCACAGCACGGCATAGCACTGTCGAGCACAGCACAGATATACAGCCATTCGGAGCGAAGTTTGCCGCCTGTTTGGGGGCCCCGCAGCGCATGTTTTTGGTGGCTGCGCATTTAATGTTGGGGCTTTGAGGGCGTTGTGGCATTTGCACGCTTCATTTGACATAAAGAGCAAAAATAACCTCGGCCTCGGCCTCGGGCGGTGGCCGCGGACCACGGGGGGGACTGTTTGTACGCAGATTAAGTATACGCCCCGTATTTGTTTTGTATTTATTAATACGCGCACCGACCGCCCGCTTGAGAGCCTCTTCGAGAGCACAGCATTAGCACCTGCAGCCGAACTTAATTGTAATTAATTGTAAATCCGTGGGCGATGTCTGGCAGCTGCAATTAACATGATATGCAACGGGTGAAGCGGTATCGCGATGGCTGTGTTGTCATTGGCTTTTCAATTAGCATAACCAGGCAATAAATGCGGCAATGTGCAGGAATCATCGGCAAAATGACCCCTGGCCTTTGGCCCTTGGCCCCACAGCGAATCAAGTATGTAATTGTATACGATATGCTGGGGATATCGTTTTCATCGAGCACCAGACACACACACACACGCGTGGCAGTCGTATTAAATGTATCCGTCAGTTGCTCATTTCAAATTGGTTTACGTGCCATGGAAGTAAATGGCTGACAGCCCCGTCTATGCCCTGAGCCGCTCCTGGAGGAGCATCTCGAGCGGATTTAATCGCATTTGGTTGCAGCAAAGTAAAGGAGATTTAATTAATATTTGAAACGCTCGTTGGCACTTGTGCTAATTGCAATTACTCTCTCCCATTGGTGGTACCGAAAAACCCCTTGTGATGGCCGCAAGTGAGCTGTCATCTCGCACTCGAGACTCGAGTAATTCAGATAATTGAGAAAGCAGGCAAACAAAGGCGACAGCCTCTAAATATCAATCCAATGCACAAAGGAGACCTGGAAAATGCAAAAGATTTTCCATATTTTGCAGACATCCGTTTTGTTCTGCGGCAGCCAAATCCAAATCCAAAGATTAAATTAAATTGTACACGTCCCAGTTTAAAACTAAACACAGTGAGGCCCAGGGCCTGGCAGCTGCCAGTACGGTCTGGCTCTCGTACATCATCAGTGTGTGGCAGTGGCAGTGGCAGTGGCAGTGGCAGTGCCAGTATCCCTGTAAATCTCTTCTGGCCGAGCCGAGCTGAGCCAAGCCGGCTGTGCCGCAATAAATCACAACATTTTCAGATGCTTACACAAATGCTTTTTTGATCCTTAATTTTCTGATCAAATACGTGACATTATATAGGGTCGAGGGCGGGGGCTGGGGGCGGGCGGCGGGGGGGCTTAGGGGATGGCAACTAACAAATCGTTAAGATGTTGGAAAATTGAATGAAAGCACTGAGAATACGAGTGGCGCAAATCTCAACCCAATACGAAACAAAGCAAAGGAATTTTTCAATCCCTGCTCGACTGTTCGAATGTTCGACTCAATAAGTATCTGTGTGTTTGGTATTGGATTGCATCTGTGCTGGTATTGTAGAGTTCACTTTTATGACTGCCTGAAAGTGATAGTCTCTCTCCTCTCTCGCCAGTGCCATAGCCATGTCCTAGCTATTGCTTACAATGATGCCTGTGTATGGGTCTGTGTATGGGTCTGTGTATGGCTCTGGGTGTGGTTTATACGCTTGCTTACTTTTCAATTTATTACGCAACATTAAAAGCTGCTTTCGAGATACAAACACACACAGACACACACGACAGTGAGATACAATTGTTGTGTCGTTCGTTGGGGATTTGCGGAGGGGCCATTGTATTGTCAATTGCAGTGACAAAGTATTAAGAGCCACATTTGTTCTCCACCCGACCCCAAGGCTGGGAATGTGCCATCGATAATACAAATGATTCCACAAGAATTCCACAAATAATAAGCCGCCCGATGCTGGATTTCTTCTCATTTTCTTGCTCGCAGTTGCATACAATTTTCGAAAATTGCATTTCTATGCTGTAAAATACCCAGAAAGAAACTGGTGCTCCAGAGTAGATCCTCTAGGACTTGATTGTGCCTTGTTCAGGGCCGATGTAGGTGCATTCGTGGGTAGCAGGCCTCAAGCTTTTGCCAAGGACTTTGTATCTCTGCCTGAGCCGCACTTGCCTTCAATCCGGCGCCAGTTCTCCGCTATGCTGGGTAGATATTTATTTAAGCAGTTGCTTGGGGCTGGCTGGGCGGCAATTAATGTTGCACCAACTGCTCCGAACTTGGCCTGTTCACAATTATTGGGCATGTCGTGCTGAGGGCTCGGCACAAGCAAAGGGGAACTCTGTGGAGGAGTGGAGGGGTGGGGGGGGCCTCCAGCAAGCGTTATCATTACCTGCTGGCAGGTATGCAGCATGCCTCAAACATTTCATGGGGCCCGCAACTTTGTGGAGGCCCTCCCCCCCCGCCCAGGGGCCAACCTTCCGGCAGAGCCAAATATGCAAATACACACAAAATTATAATAATTATTATAAAATTTGGGAAATGCCAGGGCCTCGGCAACGGCGGGGGGGGCAGCCACAAAGCCAAATGCCAAACGACAGTGGCTACAAAGGGAAGCCCCCTCCCCACCCCCCACCGTCACCGGGAAACCCTTTTAAAGTTGCCAAATGTTGACGCCTCATTTACAAGACTTTCCCATGAACTGGGGCCCGGAGAAAGCAAAGGGAAAGCAATTTAATAAAATTTCGATTTGCAGGCAATTTGGCTTAATTAGTCGGCTGCCGGCCGTCGTCGAGCGGCGATTAATAAGTGTTGGCCCTAATCACATGACAAACAGCAATCAATATAGCAGAACCAATCAAGAATCGCGACTCATTTGGAGCCAAAATTAAAAGTGTCTCCATCCTGGGGACAATCACCTCCCCCGCGGGCATTTGAAAACTTTGTTGGGCCGGCCACGTCGCTTTTTGCCTTTCCATTTGCAGGTCATTTATTTTGTTAATGTTCGGGAATAAACAGCCACAAGCGCGGCGGAACGAGAACTCCTTTAAGGCGGCGACAAGTCAGAAGCCTCGCCAGCAGTCAGCCTTCAGCCGCCAGCAGCCACGTCATCAATTTCCATTTCCATTTCCACTCGCCTCGGCTCCGGGGCTCGAGTACATATTTCTGCCCAAAAATATGGCAACAATTTATAAGTGATTCGTCATTGTTTATTGGCTCCATCGATGCGCAAACTGTCGGCCAAGAAATATGGCTGGGCCCAAAAAAAAAAAATATGGCCATCTGAGCAGAAAGGTGCTCTTTCAGATATTGCGTCTTCATTAGGGCCGAGATTCGTGGGCCAGGCAAGGCAGGGGGCCCAGAAGCACTCCACACCCACTCTGGCCGTGCCCCATCCCGGAGACGGAGACGGAGACGTAGACGTAGACGGAATCCGGCTGACAATTGCAGTTGTCGTGGAGCCCGAGACTGGCGAAAGTTTTCGGCACAAAATGCAAATACAAAACTTAAATGAAATGCACTTTTCGAATGCCCGAAAATGCAAACTTTTGATTATACAAGCCGTTCTGTCTGTGTGTGTGTGTGTGTGTCCCGTATACATTCCCTGGCACAATATTAAGTGCAAATTGTTTTGCCGCTATACGGCTGGGGGTCCTTTATTTATTTTATGCACGCCATGGCGACAGCTTAAGGGTCAAGGAGTCCAAGGAAGGGAAGCCGAGCCAAGCCAAGCGCTTTTCTATTAAAATTTTCATTAAATTGAAAGCAATTAGAGCAGGGAGTGGGGCAGGGGGGCAGGGGGGCAGGGGGTGGTGTGCCCCTTCCTCCGGTGTGTGTTTGTGTTTGTGTTTTGATTATTGCCAGAATCTTGGGCAGCAGCTGCAAGTTGCGGCACATAATGGCAGAGCCAGGACTGGCTGCCAGGCGCAAATTGCAAATAACAACAGCCATCATCCTTGCCCACAAGACCGTCCCGACCGTCCGCCAGACACTGGCACTCAAAATTAATTTGCTGGCTGCCTGCAGCGTCGAATAAACTCGCACCTGGCCTTTACTTGTTGGCCATTTTCGTCAATTGCGTCGAGCACTTCCGGCTAAAGAGATCACTGGACTAGAAATTGATAGCGCTATCCAGCCCGAGCACGGCGCCATAACTTTTGATGGCCGACGCTTTGTGGCCAGAAATTGATAGCAAATTCGTTGACAGCTGCGCTGCTTATTAAGCAGTTTTCTGGGATGTCCTGGCAACGCCATTTCACGCCGCCAACCCATGGAAAATTAGCCGAGTGCTGGTGGGCCTTTTTTGCTTTTTTTGCCTTTTTGCTGTCCTGAAAAATCAAACAATAAAATATTATTTATGGATTTTGTTTGTTTCGTTTGTTTTGTTGGCCATAAAAAATGCAAAATGAACTTGGCTTTAATGCCCATGCATTGGCTGGATGGGTTTTTGTGGAAGCCCTAACCAGAATCAGATTTTAATTCTTAATGCGGCCCCACAGACGTGACTGGCTTTAAGCGAAATTAAATTCCAGCCGAAAATATTCAATAAAAAGAAAGACAAAAAAACTCTCTCTCTCTATGGCCTCTTGAATGCGTTTGTTGTGACTCGAATTGTTCGGTTATTGCCATTAGGCCTTTAGACATGCGAATGCTCGTGGCAGTCGCCTGAATGCTTCTTAAAGGCCTTTGGAGAGTGGAACTCTGCCGCAGGGCCGGCTCCGCTTTAAGGTGGCTTCGCCAGGCATTCCTTTGATGAATTTGTGGGTAGTTCGCGCCGCAGAGGAGGGGAGTCCCACCCCCTACCACATTCTAGGGAAGGGCACGCACCTTTCTTGGCAGTTTTTCGTGGAGACAGTGGAGCTGGTGGAGCTGGTGGCGCTTTCTGTCGCCGAGCCGGTCCACATTTGCATATTTGATGGGCCGCACATAAATAATAAATTGTGCGTTTAACGGTGGAATTAAAAGTTTCTTTTCTTTTTCGCGAATGTTTGCAAATGTTCCACGATAATTATTCGTCTTCAAGGATACCCCTATCACGTGAGGGGGGGGGGGGGGGGGGGGGAGAGACACACTTAATTTATCAACATCTTTGCGGCGGCAGTGACAAGGTCGAGCGACTGGCAGCTGAGACTTTCGTGGCTCTAATTGAATTTGCCGCGGACCAAAGTGCCTTAAGAGCGACCTTGCCTCGCAGGGGCATCAATTATGCTGTCATGCCGACGAGTCGTCGACGTGCAGCGATAAATTAAAGCTCACTAAAGAGGCACCCACCCACCCCCACACAGTCATTCAATAAATAAATTTATTCATGACTTTTCGTTTTCATTTCCATTGGCAAAAGAGGCTGGCCATATTGTCATATTTGAGTGCTGGCAGGATGCGGCATAAAAAAATGTTACAGCACACCGGAAGGAGGCGCACCCACACACACACACACACACACACACACACAGAGTTCTTTGATTTCTTGCAACATTCTTTCGCTTTAATTTGCTGAGGCCATAAACTGGCATTTTTTCCTTTCTTTTTGGCTGGAAAACTAAATGGAGAGCAGCCAAAGCGAAAGTTCAAAATGTCGGCAAACAAACGAACAAAATTTCATTTACAGCGCCTCGTAAATTGCGTATACACAGGGGCACACACAGGGGCACACAGAGGGGCACACATACGGGCAGCACCATGTTGCAGCTTGCAGTGCCCCTGCCTCTGTGTGTGTGTGTTTGTTGACTGTATGTGTGTCAATGCCGTTGACGTCGAGTGAGCGTGAAACAAATGCAAGCTATAAAATCTGAAAAGCAACAAAGCGCACTGCCAAAGGGCGGCAGTGAGTGAGGCAGAGCGCCAGAAGGAGCTCCCCAACGAGCGGAGCGGAGCGGTGCGGCACTTATTTGTATTTGTAGCATAAGTAGAGCAATGGCTGCCAATGGCAAAGACACTCACAAGCATACGCTGTGTCGTTAAGCTGTGCAAACAATTTCGCCGAGCACCGGGCACCATCCGCACCAGCCGCACCAGGAGGCAGCCCTCGTAAAAGTGTAAATGGGAAATTAGTGAGTTCTCACAGCGCGCTGTGTGGGGGACTTTAATGGGGACTTGGAAAGCATTTTATGCGACTTCCAATATCACAATATCACAGTCGCGGCCAAAGACTTGCCTCCCCCATCGGAGCACCTGCGTGAAGGGATTGCCACCTTTTTGTTTTCAGTGTATTTGCTTATCGCTGCCAAATGTGCTGTACATCCATCGCTTATCGCGATGACGCGTGTCAAACGCTGCAGGATTCCTGCTGGCTCACAACTATGGTAACCGGAATGGAGTATGGAGAGGGAGTGGATAGTGGGGGATGGGGGGGGTGGTCTAGTCCGGCCCGCCTGCAGTGCCAGCGACAGTAATGGAACGCGAGTTTGGCTTCCCCGTTGCTGGAGCAACTTTGGCTGTTATCCCTGTTGCCATGGACATGGACATGGCCATGGACATGGAGGACATCAACAACATTGGACGTGTAATCACTTGTCATGGGGCTAAGCTTTGGCCCCACCATGGCAGGCTTTGGTTATTTGTAAACACTTGGCCGTCGCCGCACAGAAAACTCTGGCCAGGACTTATGGCAAGAGCGTGTCCCGTCCCGGCCCGGTTTGTCCCGGCCTGGCTGTCGCTCAGAATGGGCAAATTTATATAAAAAGTTACTGCCCCTCCCCCTGCACCAACTGCTTACCCTCCTCCTCCTCCGTGCTGGTCCTTGGGAGATCAAAGTAGCGAAATAAATTAACTTGGAATGTTGGGTCCGATAAAGCGCAGCCGATAAGCGGCCCCAACATCGGCCCTCTCATGGCTCTTATCGCCCAGCTGGGAGTCGCCTCAAAGTTCCCCCTGTAATTGTGTGTGTGTGTGGTATTGTTGGCGTGTCCTAATGGGGGGGGGGGGGGGCCTCGCTGTAGCTGTATGCAAATATGTCAGGCTCAAAGCGACGTCCTCTCGGCCGTGCAATTGAATTATTGCATGCCGTTGCTAAGTCCTGTAATTAGCCGAGCGCTCATTAATTGAGGTGACTGCCACGAGTCCTGGGCAACAGCCAGCAGCCCCGGCACGCCAATGGGCTCTGACCCGATGTTATCCCATGCACCGAGTGGAATGCATTGTGCACACAAAATTGAGTAGTTAGCGCGCATTTTTGGACCTGGGGGTGGAGAGGAACACAAAGTACGAATGGATTGGGGGACTTTGCTTTGGCAATTAGCTTGTGAATGTTTTATAAAACTCGTGTGTGGGAATTCCTGGTCTGAAATTGAGTACTTGAGGGCTTTGTCAGACCTGAAGAGACGCCTAACCCCCCCCCAGGAGAAGTGAATCGTTCTCTGGCTTCGATGTAGAGAGCATTTCCTCCTCACCATCATATGGATATAATAAGCTATAGATATTTCATTGGAGATTCTACTTTCACCTCCCTGGCAGGAGGCTCTCCCCGCTTATTGGTCAGCCGTCCGTCCGGGACTTAATAAGCGTAAATATTTGCACATAATCATCCTTTTTCCTTGGGCCGGCGTGCTGGGCGCTGCTCGCACTTGTGCATAATTTTGCTTGAATTTCTGCAGCAGCACATGAAAGCATGAAAATGTGAAAACATGAAAATACGAAAATGTTTAAATATTTATGAAATTATGCTAAAGTTTCAACAAGTCATAAATCTCTGTTGATGTTTGACTTTTTATGCAAAATTTATTTCATTTGCATAAAAATGGCTGACAAAATATTTTCCCAGCCAAAGGGGGGGGGGGGGGGCTCCCTAGCAGGGAGAGCCAGCTGAACAAAGCTACACGAAATTCAAACAATAAACACTAACAAATGCCCCACAGCCCCAAGAGCACACCTGGCCACTGCCCCACACCCCCTCACCCCCCTCCGACCCTCTGCCGCTGTCATAAACACGAGCATTTTGCCAAAAACTTTTCCCCGTAATCAATCACGCTTCATTTATTGACACGAACAAAGGATGGGTCATTTGGCAGAATGGACGGGGCTCTAGGGTCGGGGGGGGGGGGGGGAGGTCTGGGGTGGGCTCTGGTTTCGGGGTCTCAGATTTCTCGGCTGTTCGAAGGTTTAGCATCCCGCACATCTGACTCCCCCGCCCCCCTCCCGCCTGGCCACCTGGCGAAAGGTGTGGCTTGCTTACGGCACAAAACACTCATACGCCACGTGGTCCGGGGTGCAGCGAGGAGGGGCCTATGGCTAGATAGATTGTGCAGCAAATTGCAGCCGGCCCGCATGGCCCGATCTGGCAGACGCTGGCCCAGAGCCAGAGGCGACAGACGACAGGCACAGGCCGCAGAGAGGGCCTGACGAAAGTGATATTATAAAGCCGCCTTTAAACTTGTCACAAAATAAAAGCCACTGTCACTTTCCCACAAAGGAAAGGGCAGCAAAGGCAAGGCCAGCAGCAGGACATCGCTTTGTGCCGCCTGCAATTAATTGCACATCGCGAAAAGCAGGTCGAAGTTCAGCCTCGGGCCTTTCTGCAGCAAGTTCGAGCTCCAATTATGCGCGGGGCATAGGATGTCGGCCGCATTCCGTCGATGCCACTACGCATTGTTGTTTCAAGGAGATTATGGCATGTGCGGGAGGCCGCGCTGTCCTTCACGACAGCTGACAGCTTGACACGGGCGCCGCAAACAGCGAATTCGATTAATTTTTGATGAATCAATGTCGACTGCTGCTGCAAATCTGTGAGCTGTCAGCGGCCCGCCGCCTGTCCGGCAAAGCCACTCCCCCGGCGGCTGTTGGGGCTGGCTTACCCTTTCGCTGCTGGCACGTGGCGCCACACACGCACTGGCATATCGGTGACACTGGCAGGCCCCCGAGAGAGCATTACGTGCCGTTTTGCATTTGCCCCTCTCCTGCCCGGGCCGTCGGCTTCTTATTTTCTTCCTTTCCACGGAAGAGCCCCACGGAAGAGCCCCACGGAAGAGCCCCACGGAAGTGTGTTCGATATTTTTCAATCAAATTTCCGCAAATGTCACGTATACGCAGCGTATACGCTGCCTGTACCTACTTATTGATAAGCCGAGTCCTCGGCAGGACCCGCACTCAGGCATCTCCTTAGACGAGCCCGAGCCCGCGTGTGTGTATCTGGTTAAACTTCTGTCGTTGCCAGCGTCTGTTGGCCATTAACCAACTTTTCTTCGAGCATTTTTGACATCTCGTTGCCGGGGAGCTGCTAAATTTTTGATGAACTCGAAATTGCCGATGACACGCCCGTCACGGATCAGGAACACACGGAGACAGCCGTGGTGTCGGTTTCGCTGTCGCTGTTCCGGTATTCCGTGGAGCTGTTTATGCGGCTCGACGGCTAAATATTTAACAGCGCCGAGCAATTTCATTAATAAATATTTTAGCCAGCCTCCCGGTGAATAACAATGCACGAGTGTGAGTGCGAGTGCGAGTGTGAGTGCGAGTGCGAGTGTGAGTGCGAGTGTGAGTGCGAGTGTGAGTGCGAGTGCGAGTGGAGGCCATTGAGGCATGAAATTAAAGCAGTTTCTATTGAAATTGCGCAAATATCTGATAAATTAGGAAAGGAGCCGAGCACTACCCAGTTCAAGGGCTAAATGAATTCTGTACACGGACGGAGAGCCTGTCAGGCGGGAGGGGGATGCGGCTGGGGATGAGTAATGGCGTGGCGTGGCGTGGCGTGGGGGCACCTTTGCCATTTATTTATAGTTGTGGGGCTCGTAAATAACAACGCCGAAGACACATGCCACTTTATGTCAATTATTTTGACAGCTAACAAGAGCAAATATGCCACCAGGTCGACGGGCACCCACGTGGCAGGGAGTCGCCGCCAAAGGCTCCGCCAAGGATGGGCTGTGGCCAACTTTTTGCCTTCTATGCATTGTAATGCCCATTAATCTCGAGTAAGGAGCCCCGATGAGTGGATTTCTGGCACGATATTTTCTCGATTTTCCATTCGTTAATCTGGCGCAGCGCCCGAGTGGAGTGCCACAACCTGCACGGACATGAATCCACATGCCACTGCAAACGGGCCCCGAAGCCGTAATGAAGTTATGTCGTGGCCCCTCGGCCTGCGGGCGTCCGGCCGGATGTCCGCAGAGTGGAGCCGAATCTCCGATTGGCTGCTGGGCTCTGTGGGGTCATATCAAAAGGCGATTTAATGAAATTACGGTCAGTATTAATCAATGTCAAGGCTAATTGAGTATAAAAACAAGCGGGGAATGGTGGCAAGAATCCGGTGTGGGGTGTGTGTGGGGGGGGGGGGGGGGGGGGGGGAGTAGGAGGAGCATGTGGGCGCCCATCCTCTGGAATCAACGTCAGCGTCAGCATTCATTAGACACATCTGAGGGCCAACGAAAAAACGCAACGTGACATCTTAAAAGGGTTTGTCTGCCATTCGACAGTCCCCCCAAGCACCACCCAACCCCCCTCCCCCCTGAACACGTGTGTCAACGCATGCGGACGATGGATACCTGGGCAAACAGAAAGGGGGGGGGGGGGGGGGTCGGGGCTTCCTACCGCACATCGTTTGTCAATCGTAAATTGTGAGCTGACGTTGGACAAATGGCATTGGAAGTTGATTTTATGTGCCTGCCCCCCCCCGCCACGCCCCCCTCTAATGCCTAATGTAATCAGAGCTGAAAGTAAACATTCGCCACATGCAAAATGAAATTGGTTGCAACCAGCAATGTCGACAGGTTGCAGCGTGCGGGGGCTGCCATTAACTTATTGAATTTTAGCCAATTTAGCAGCGAGCACTTGGCCGACCACACAGCATCCTGCTGGCAGGAGAAGAAGCCCGGCGGCGATGTATCCTTGTCCGTGCGGCAGGCTGCCGGCTGCCACGTCAAGTGGCGGTCCAATTTAGTGTGCCAGACCCCGCTCAACCGCTCACCGGCCACCGGCCACCGGCCACCTGTCAAGTGCATGTAGATAAATCTCCCGGCTAATGGTGCCGAGCGCCCTGGCTGGCCGCAAAGGAACGTGGCTCGAGCTGGAGCTATAGCTGTGATTGTCCAGGCCAAGTGCAGCCCGGCAGCTGTTTAAATTGCTACAAAAATACCAGTCGACCGGCGAGCGGAGGCAGCTTGCTACTCTCACAGTTAACTTAATTGAAAATCACAAAAATTGGTCATTCCGGCACAATGAGCAAAGCAGCCAGAGGCAGCACGAGGGGGGTGGCAGCAGGGGGCGGGTGGCAGCAACGGACAGCGATAAATGCGGGCAAAGTGCACGGCAACATGCTCGGCAAATTGAATTCGCTTTAAAGGCTCAGGGCTGAAAGGCTTTTTGCCCACTGGAACGAAGCGAAACGAAAACTGAAGTTGAGTTAAGTAAAGCAACGTAAAGTGGTGTAAAAGAGGAGTAAAGGGGGGTGTAGGGGGTGGGTAGGGGTAGGGGGAGGAGGGCAAAAGTAAACTGGAACCGGGGCCAAGGAAAACACACTCGCTGTTTGGCACTCAGCTCGTGCCCGGCGTCTGGATGTTTAGATAAAAATAAACTTTTAAACACAACTCGGAGAGGCTCCCCCCAACCCCCCACCCCGCCTCACTTCCGCCCCACCCACACACCGATTTGAAGGCTGAAACACCAAGTAAACATCGTGCATTGTTTGAATTCCCGAAAATAAACTCAAATAGTGGCAATCGATGTGGGTGGATGCCGCCCAGTGCATCCGAGTGTGCATAATGGCATTACAAGCAGTTTTCAAAGGAATTCCATGCCGCCTCCTACCCCCCCATGGCACCTATAAATAGCACGGGTCGGGGAGCTGGCCCTCATTTGAATGGGGATCCCCTGCCCAGCAGAGTCTTGAGCTCATAACTCAGTGGCGGGCCTGGGATCCTCGGCCCAGGGATTTATGCTCCAGTTCGGTGGCCCACTCATTTTTAAATCTCCCCGTATCGGGGCAAGTTTACGGGTTACCCGAAAAATGAAAACATAAACTTGTCAGTCACACGTAGGCGCATAAATTGGGACACCAACCCCCAACCCCCAGCCGCCCCTCCCTGGGCTGTAATCCGAGCCCATAAAGTTCAATAAACTTGAGGGGATTAGGTGGCTGCTGGCCCCCCCCCCCCCCTCCCTGCTGGAAGTGCACTAATTTATGGGCTCCAACACGGCTCGTATCTCCGCCGCACTGACCTTTCGCCCGGCCACACACACAAATAAATAAAATAAAACGCCAAAAATGGCATAATCGCTATCGTAAAATGTGGCTGTGGCACAATTCAAATGAAATTGGGCATGCCAGTGCCGTTGCCAGTGGTCAAGGATGTGCGGCTGAGGTGTGTGGCCATGCATGAAAAGGGCCAGGGATATGGGGCTAGATATGGGCCTGGGCCCTGGCTGGGAATTGGTATACTTTTTTGGTTCAAGTTTAGCTCAAAATGTGCCTCATTTTGAATAAATTAAATTTGTTTCCAGCGGTCAGGCGATTCCCTGGCTTGGCTTTGAATGAACGGCCCAAGCCATGCCCCAATAATTTCATTAGGCAGAGAAACAGGATCGCTGTCGCAGAGGCCGCAGCTAATTAGGCGTTTTGGTTGTCAGTTGAGGCGGCTTAAAAGGGGGATAGAACATATGCCAGAGGACGGTTGTGGTCGGAGTCGCTGCCGGTTTCCAGTTGCCGGCACAATATGGCCAAAACAAAGCTCAATATGGTCATAATGCTCATCAGACGGAGCCGCCGAGCTCCCCATTAATTATGCATGTGTGTGTGTGTGTCGGCAGCATATGGAGAAACTAAGCAGGGGGGGGGAGGGAGCCCTCATTTAATGGGCTTAATTAAATAAACAAATGGCAGCGCGCTTTCGGCCATAGTGGCATTAAAAGTGCACGAGTGGACCAAAGGACCAAAGGGGGGTGATGGGGGGGGGCACAACCTGGTCGGTAAGCCTGCATAATGAATCGGGATGCGAAAGAATATTAATGGATTTTAATTTGTCAGCTCTGGCCTGGCCCTTTCGCTAATCGAATATTTAATTAGTTTGATGCCACCCGGAATCGGCTGGAAGATTAGCAGAGCCTCCCGCCCCCCTCCCCACCCCCAAAAAAAAAACAAACCCCAAACCAAAGTCAGAGATTTGCAAACCAAGGGACAAGGCAGGCCGCCTCGGCCTCGGTGACCCCCGAAACGACCTCAGATACAAGATTGAGAACAAGAACTAAATTTCTTAAGTGCTTTCAAGGGGCCTTCGCAGGACCCTTCGTCCTTTTGCTTGGGCTCGAATCATTGCCACCCCCCCCCCCCCCTGCGCGAAGGGTTTGGAAAACAATTCTGAAAATTTATTTTCATTAATTTTAATTCGCTGCAAAAGTTTTCGCCCCAAACAGAAGGGGTAAAGGGGTACAGGGGGGTGCGGCGGGGCGAGTCAAATAATTACTTTTTTCGCATTAAAGCAGCGTGTCCTTTTTTAATTATTTCGCGCCCACCTCCCCTCCTTTGTTACCCCGAGCGAGCATAATTAATTTATTACAATTTTTCTCCCCCACCCCCGCCCCACCGAAACAGCCCGTAGAAGGCCTCTCTGTCGCTGTCTCTGTCTCTGTCTGACAGCGGATTAGAGGAGTAGACAGGCCCAGCCGATTGCACTTTAAGCCCCCACCAAAGGCCAAACCAGACACAGCAATGACTTGGCTTCCGAGTCAGAGTGAGAGTCAGAGCCAGTGGCAGATTGAGATTCACATTTGCTTTGGGGGGGGGGCGTCTCCCTCTCCGCGCCCTCCCCCCCACCTCGCCAAGCCCTTGTGTCAATAGCATGCAAACTGCTGACGCCCGGGCTGGCATCCCTGACTCAGCAGGCGGCAATCAATGTCAATGGTTGGGCATGGGGCATGGGGCTTGGGGCTTGGGGCTTGGGGCTTGGGGCTGTGGGTCCACTGTTTGTGTTGCAGGCACAACAGACGCTGAAAAAACTTTGCTCTGTTTGCCCGTCCTTAACGCTCGAGGCCTGCACTTTGAACCCCGAATACGCTCCACTTTGATCCCCCACTAATTGTGTTTATTTCTTCTATTTGTAGGCACCAGCATTGAAGGGTTCGAAGTCACAGTTACTGGTGAGTAAACATCATCAGCTCTATCGATAACTGCGACTGCGACTGCGACTTCATGGTGGGAAGCCAGGCGCAGGTGGACCGCAGGACTGCCGAACTGCTGGACTGCCGAACTGCTGGGGAAATTAATTGCAGGGCTTTTGGTTAATGAAATAGTTGCACAAAAACCCGATAGTGTGGGCTGAGGTCACGGGGAGGGGGTCTAGCACAGAGGCAGAGGCCTAGGCAGAGGCGGTGGCAGAGGCAGAGGCCTAGGCAGAGGCCGAGGCAGAGGCGGCGGCAGAGGCCAGAGCCAGTGGCAGCGCAAAAAAAAAGGACAATTTCCCAAGTGACGTCAAAACAATTACGTGCAAAAATACGCTTGATAATAAAATGAAGTGCGATGGCCCACAGTGTCGGTGGGCGGCGTTTGGGCGGCCTTTGGGGGTGGTGCTCTCCTCTGAAATGCTGGAACGTGTTCAAGTGTTGACTTTTATAAATTGTGCAGTCGTTTCTCTTGGACTGGGGCTGCGGCCCCAGGTTTTCACCAGGTCCAGGTGAAAATGTGTTGGCGTGGGCCCAACTTGGTCAGCAATTAATTACGCCTGCTAGATGGAACGACAGACAGACAGACAGACAGACAGTCAGTCAGTCGAGGGGGATGGGGGGGCAGAGCCCCATTGAATGTCTGATGTTTTTAAACCCTATTTAAGGATGCCAAACCAGCTTTAACAGGCCTTCAAACGACATTCCAGCGGCTGAAGAAGTGTCCGCCTTGCAGGCTCCTCTTTCGGCCGCAATTAATGCCAGAGATTAATTATACGCCTGGCTGGCTATTCCGCGTGGGCTTTGGGTATTTTTTAAATATATTTTTGAGGCCAGAAGGAAAACAAAAAAAGGGTATGCGGCCTGCTCCTAATGAGTGGACATTGGCCGACACTCTGGTCAGGAGTCGGACAACTTTAAGCATATTTTAAGTGACTGCAATGTGTTAATGATGGGTTCGAGGCAACAGATGTGGCACGATGGCGGGCGCCTTGGGGTGGCACCATAAATCTTGGCGCTGTCTTGGCGCGGCGTATTAACATCCCATGTGTAAAAATGTCAACTCGGGGGGACCGGGGGGGCAAACTACTTCAAGGGCTTCAGTCAGAAACAGAGCCACGCGAAGGAAGGGTCGGGCGAGAGCACTCTCGAGAGGGAGAACGAGGCGTATGATTTATGTTTGCAGGGATTATCCCTATTCCATTAAAACAAATAAATAAGCGACGGCTGTCGTTCTCCCATCATTAGAGAATACAAAGCCCATTAATTGCATATAAAAAGCCTCCAGAGGAAACATTTGGGGCACTATCTGGGCGACAATTTCCACATACCTTCGAGGACAACAGCAGCTCCAGACGTTTACTTTGTCGTATCAAGTAATAATAATAAAAATGTTGTAAACGACACGAAATGGTAGTAGAAAAGTGCCAGGAAACTGGCAACACGCCGTATTAAATATTATAAAAGGCTATTTACAAATCTCGTATAAAAACCACACGGCGGAGACACTCTCAAGCAGCCACCCAGCCACCCAGCCATGTGGGTTGAGCCGTAAAACAGGAAAACCAACCACAGCAGAGGCCGAAGGGCTTAATACCCTGGCAGTTCGATGGTCCCCAAGACGATTTTACAGAGCATCCATACGGAGTGTGTCCCTCCTTGACGGCGTTCCAAGCCTACCCTCTGGAGGGCCTGGCATATGCCAGACGCGTTGATAATTGTGGTAGAATTAAAAGATTTGGCCAGGTCGTTGGCACAGGATTTGTTTGCTCTCCGGGCGGACTCCTGCAGGTAATTAACATTCGGGCCAGAGCGGGATGGCACACAATTAAACCCTGATTTATGGCCAAGATAATAAACGGAAACAATGTCAGGCCCCGAGTTCATTCCGGCGGGGAGGCCTCTTTATTTATGGTGGAGGGGGGGGAAGGGTGTTGCTTTCGATAAAAGCATTTTTTAATAAACCAATTTGTTGTTGTTGGACCTGCCTTCGAGTCTGCCGCGAAGCCCCTGTGGGCCCCCCTAACTGCAGTCGTTCCCCCGCTCCCCTCTCGGGGGACAGGCCCATGCATTTTTAATGGCCCGTTTCTTTTTCTGGGCCCACGCTTATCATTTATTGATTGACTACGGTCCCCATTAATGTTTAAACACTTCAAAATTGTGCCTTATTGGCGCGTGCATGTATGATTTATGGCCCCAGCGAGCTGGCGTCAATCAAGAGGAGCCGCCACGCACCTCGTACGCCCCTCGAAAATGAAGCCATCAGTGTGGAGCCGCGGTGGAGCAGCGCCAGCGCCAGCGCCGGCGACGGCTTGAGCAGCGAGGACTCCAATCAAACTTTTCCAATAAAGTCTTTAGCCTAAAGACAGTGGATAAATCACGCAATCAGCCAGTGAAAAGGGCTGCTCTGCGCCGACAGCTACCGACATAATTTATGGCGTGCTTTAAACTTGCTGCCCAAAACGACTCTCTGGCGGATGCCCGTACAATGCGGCCGTACGGATGAATCGAAAGTCGAGGGCCGGCGATTGCACCGTCGAGACCACGCTGCGTATACGTAATAATGGGCGAGAACAGACAATCGACATGGGAGGGGGTGTGGGAGTGGGGGGGAGGTTGGGGGAGGTTAAGGGCTCCCAGCATAGTTTGTTGTTAATAAAATAAAAAAAAAGGGCGGCCAAGCAAATGAAAAATACTTTTCACCATCTCCCCACATGCGTGTATGTGTGTGTGTGTGTGTGTGTGTGTGTTGGGCAAATTGACTTAATCTAAAATAAAAGTTTAGTGCGGCACACAGTCATGGGTTCCCTTTACTGCCAGAGGACTAAGGACCCAGGGGGTAGCGGCAGAGAGCGGCGGCAGCATGTTAATTTCCCAGGAAACGCACGATAAAGTTGAATGCTTTTTCGAAAAACTATTTGGCAGAGGCAGGGGCTGTGGCAGAGGCAGGGGCTGTGGCAGGGGCAAAGGCAGGAGCATCCTCCTGGAGCCCAACATCAAATTTCGTATGGAATCTAGCAGGTTGGATGCTTCCAAATCGAATCAAATAAAAAGGGGCAAAAACTTTTAATAAGCAAATAAATTGCACGAAAACGCTGAAAAGGCAACAAGATTTACGATGCACAAAAGATAAATTTCCCAAAAAAAAAAAACACACAAAAGACTGCAAATGAAATGGCAATTCATTTCGGGCCCCGTCAGTGTTTACGACTATGCATATCGCCGGAGGGTGGAGGGGCTAGGTGGGGGGGGGCAATTACATTTAAAGGATCACAAAAAGTGCTGCCGATGTGGCATGCCCCTAAACAAGAGCTCAAACCGATTTTTGGGGTGCTGTACGTGTTAGGAGAGGGAGATGGAGGGCCGGGAAGAGCCTCGAAAAAACCGCATAATTTCGGTAATCCAAACACCACTCGCTGGCGATGATTTTGCACTGGCCTGCATCGCGGTGCCTCCCCCCTGAGAGACTATCCAGCCGTGGTGTTTGCTCTGCGGCTCTCGGATTGCATTATCTGCCATTATTTACGGTCTCTCCTGCTGGCCTCCTCCGGTGCCTCCTGGCCGCTGGCACGCACTCAGTTTTTACTCAGTTTTCACTCAGTTTTTGCTTTCATTCGCATTCGCATTTGCTTTTGCTTTTGAATAATTATATACTCTGGCTCTCGTTTTCATTTTATTTAAGATTTGCAATTGCTGCTCTCGGTAATTAATTAAAATATTCAATGCCCGCAGCGGGTCTGTCGCTGACCCTTGGCCCTTTGGATCCCAGCCGCGTGGGGGATTATTTTTTGGGACAAGAAGTCGGCCCTCCAGGCCCTCCAGGGCCTATCTCTGGCATTCATCTCCCATCTGACGGGCTTGACTTAATTCTGGCTGCCTGCCTGCTCCCGCTTGCCCGTTTTGTCAGCTTTATAATTAAGGCAAAAGTTAATTCTTTTTTCGGCCATGCTTGTAGTGTGTCGTGCCCCAGCCCCAGTCCCAGCCCGAGCCCCAGCCCGAGCCGGAAAACTCATTATTTTTAAATGGAACTCTTGCTTTGTGGCGCTCGACGATGATCCCAGTCGCAATTAACTCAAGAAAATAATGTTGCGGCAATGACGAGCAGAAATGTAATATTTCAGCGCCGTTTTTCTAGCCCCTCGCCGCCTCGCCGCCCTCTGCTCGGCTTGAGAATGTTGAATTCGTAATGACAGAGTCTGGCGAAGATTGGGATGCTGGCCTGCATGCACTTGGGCCCCCATCTCGAGCCCCTATGGCCCTGTGTGTGCCTGCTCTATTGTCCCGCAATAATTATATGCAACAAGGCGGGGGGAGCAGCAGGGCAGGCTCGATTTCCAATGGGGCAGAGAGAGAGCTCTTTGAGCGGCTGCCAGCCAAGGGTTCAGGTAATTGAAATGTTTGTGTGCGGCCACAGGGGCGGGGGGCAGGGTCCCGTACACAAGTTTAATGAACCCCGCATGCAATGGCCGCCCTCCCCCCCCCCTTCTCCCCTTCATTCGAGCTCATAAATGCTTGCATGCTTCTACGAATTGCTTTGCTGGGATTTGCGTTATTTAACCCTGCCACACACACATTCCCACAGATGTTGTGGCATTCCCCCAATGCTGTCGCTGTTGCTCTCTCCAATTCCATGGTTATGGCCACCAGGGGAATTGCGTTGCGTCACACCCGTCGTATACGCAACATTTCCGCCCCTTTGCTTATCGCTGGAGAACTTGCTTTGAGCCATGCCAAAACCAGACCAAGACCAAGACCAAGACCAATCCAATCAATAATATGCAAATCTTTGGCACTTCTTTTGTTGCCCTTTCAAGTTCTCGATTCGAACAGCTGGGCGGTGGTCCTTCGTGGGGGAGTAGCATCCATTTCCATCCGAAAATTAGCACCTTCTCTGCTGCTGGCTTGCAGTCCAAGTCCTGCCATAAAATGCGTATATTTGTTGGCCCCCAGTAGCCCCACCATATTAGTTCAATAGTCATGTCTGTCCAAAGCCGAGGCCCGAGGCCCGAGCCCCGAGGCCCGTGGCGTGCTTTAAGCTCTATTGGTTGCCCCTGATTTGGCCTCCATATATTCTGCCACCAAATCCCCAGCCTTCACTCGAGCCGCCATTCTCTATTCTCTGATCGGTTTTTGGACCTACATCGTTGCCTGTTTTGCGGTTGTTTGGCCAGCTCTCGAATCGCCTTAGGAAAAATATTGACGCTGGCAGCGGCCCGCACAAACCAAAACCAAACACGTTCGACGGAAGGGGTGGTGGCGGGGGGCAGCCCATGTTTTACTGCAGTTTTTGTTAGGAGTTTTATGTGGCCATCTATAGACGCCCGACAGCCGGCTCTGGTTCTGGCTCTGGCTCTGGCTCTGGCCTGGCTCTGTCCCTGGCTCTGGCTCCACCACAATGGGCCTCCCTTTTTTTCTTTTTTTGTGCTGTGTTGCTTAGCTGTAAAAATCATTTTATGAGTTTGCATAAAATTTTGTGGTTTTCACGCCCATGTTTATTGGACACTGCAGCATATGCCGCCATTGTCGGGCACGTTGTCATCTATTGATTTTATTTTTTAGCCCCCATTCCCACCCGACCCCCCCAATGCCAGATGGAACTTGCTGGGATACAATTTTTGTGTGTGTCCAGCATGCAGTGCATTGTTTCTCCCCAGGAAATGCATTTGGCTTTGGTTTTGGCCTTTAAAGGCCCTTCGAGGATAATACGGCCCATTAAATGATTTGGCCATCAGGCAGGGCACTTCCTGGTCTCGGCCTCTGGCCAATTTCCCCTCCATTCGAATGGCCCGGAATTTTAATAAGCGTTCATTAGGCAGCCCCAGGAAGCCAGGAAGCCACTCTTAGTTTATCGGAAGGAGATTCGGCTTCGATTTGGCTTCGATTCGGCCTGGGCGCTTAAATCCCAGCCAGGGAAAACAATTAATATACGGCGTATGCAACAATAACCTTTTGTTTTTAGTGCCACTCCAGAGCAGAGTCCATGCAGGCCTGGGGGGGTGGCCCTGGGATCCAATGTGCTGTGGTTTAGTGCGGTGCGCCCTGCAGGTAAAATAAATTATTATTTATTACGGTCATTAGAGCTTAATGGCGGCAATGGGCGGCGGACCCGGCCGGGCCGGGCCGCGGACTTCCGCCGCTTAATCGAAAGCGAAAACGAAAGCGAAACATTTGCGGCCGGACAACCTTTCTGCCGGAGTCCCTGAACCCACGCTCTTGCTTCTTTTTAATGGCAACCGGTTCGCATTATGCGGCCTGCGTATTGTCCTTGAAACGGAGGCCCAGAAACAAAACCGAAAATAAAGAAAGAATGCCCGAATGCCCGAATGGCCGAAAGAAATCCGGCATGGAAAGCGTTTATCGTAAATTCAAGTCGTTATTATCTGGCCGGAAGGTGTCGGCGTGTGGAAATATTTATGCATTGCCAAAAGTTGTGGCCCGGCCCGGCCCGGCCCGGCCCCATCATAAATATGCTGGTGGCTGTGGCTGTGGCAGTGCCACACACAAAAACGGGGCCCGCCAGCCCTTCCAGGGAGAGGCATATTAATGGTTCGCCGCCTGACACATTGTAAATTCAAATGCATTTCTCACGCTCAGCCCGAGGAGGGCCCAAAACTTGGCCCAAAGCTGTCACCGCAAAGTGAAAACAATCAATCACCGCACACACACACGCACACAGATATGCAACGCTTGGAGGCGAAATTAATTTCATGCATTTATGAAATACGGCCAGCGACAATTTGCATAAAACAGGGGGGGTCCCCCCAGCCCCCAGATTACGAGAGAGAGTAAAGGAGTTCTGCTATCCGCCATGGAAGCTGTTGGACTAAAGCTGATATTATTGACTGGTGATGGGCCCTCAAAGGAGCCTCAAAGGGGCCTCAAAGGGCCTTCAGGCCGAAAGCATTGAAAGGACAGAGACCATGGGTCACTGGATCAGCTGGAGACCTACCTTAAACCCCATCAAAGTCTTGGGGGTGTTTGCTGCCTTCTACGCGAATTTATGTGCCGCGTGTGTGTCTCGAGTTTATAATTTCTGACACAAAATTACATGCACTTTTCCCCCACGCCTGTGTGTGTGTGTGTGTGTGTGTGCATGTAATTGCACTTGTAGTGGTGGTGTGAGCTGGCACAAGTTTTCTTTGCCTCCGCCTCTGCAGCTGCCGCCTCTGCCGCCTCTTCTTTGATAAATGCGCATAATTTCAGTAGTTTTTCCTGAAGGAGCGCTTCCCTTGGCAGTTCACGGCGGAGGTGTGTTTGTGTGTGTACTTGCTGCTGCGCTTTATTGTTCGCAGTGCCGCGTTAAACATTATCCCGGATGGCTGGATGGCTGGATGGCTGGCTGGATGGGTGGCAAGGATGGCTGCCTGGCTGTGCCTTCAGTTGAGTTGTCTTGGGCGCGAATTATGAAGACGATTACATGACTTTATATGTGAAACTATATGTACTGCATGCTGTACATGTGTGAGTGTGTGTGTGTGTACGTGCCACTGCTGCCACTGGTGGGCGTGCCAGCGGGGGCGTCTCCACATATTTATGAGCAGTGTGGCGCTGCGACATCGCCTGTCGCTGGCTTAATGAAATACCTGCCAAGATTTATGTGCCCGAAAGACACACATGGAAGGGGGTGGAGGGGGTGATGGGGGGGGGTAAAAAAGCTGAGGAAATTAATTTTCTATGAAAACAGTGCAGTCACGTATTATTGGGAGTGCTGCAACAAGGATAAGCCCGCCCAGAGACTGATGATTCGGTGACACCGAAGATTAGTTTGGGGATACAGTATTTTACATATGCCGCCAGCTGGGGGCCACCCCTCCGTTCCGCCATGTCCGCTATGGCCATCTGTGTGCGGACTTCCTGGGCGACTGGAGCCGGTTGTGTGGGGGGGGGGGGGGGGGGGGGGGCCTGCTGCTACGTGTATTGTGTTTTTCTTTAATTGTTTAGAAAATAAATCAGCGAACGGGGAAATAAGTTGACAGCACAACACATGAAATAAAAACGAGCGACCCAGCCACGAAAATGGAGCATTCAGTGCAGGCGGGGAGCGTCGAGCGTCGAGCGGAAACGGAACTAACAAAGCACAGAACCCCCTCCAACCCCCCACCCCACCCCCTGCAAAAAAAAACGCCAAAACTCAACGGCAAAAGTAGGAAAAACGAAGCGAAGCGAACGGAAAAGCAAAATTGCCAAACTAAAACTTTGCTGCAGTCACGACAGAAAACGGCACACAAAAAAAACAAGAAGGAAGCAAAACTCTGCACGAACAAGGGGGGATTTGGGGGTGGCACACACACACGGGGGAGTGGGGTGCTGGTGGGGGGTGGGGGGGATAACAATACCTAGGCGATGGCTGGGAAAACTTTGGTTCCTTTTCGGAGCCTGTAACAAGCGTGGCAAAGCACAAAACAATTTACGAAAATTTGTACAATTTCTAAACTTAAATAAACACTACGAATAGTTTTATTTTTATTATAACTGCCACCATTTTTCTTCCCCCCCCACCCCCCACACAGGGACACGAAGGGCCACCCTCCCCCCCTGCCCTTGGGGTGGGGCGCCTTCCTGCTAAGCGGCCTGTCGTCGAAACTGTCGTCTCTGCTTAGCTATTAAAGCATTTAATTAAAGCCAAATGAGCAGCGGGTTGCGGGTTGCGGGGGTGACAGACAAGCAATGTCCTGGAATAACTCAAATGTGGCCAATGCACTTTTTAGTGGCAAATTAACAAGCGCAAAACTTGAGACCTGGCCCGGATGGGGCATGGGGCACAGCGGGCCAAATTGAAAAACTTTTTCAACTTGCAAGTTTCGCTCTCCTTTAAATGTTGCCAACAAGTTGCCCGGCCAGGATTCATTGCTGCCCCGCAGGCAAACAAACAAGTTTGGGCGGCTTAAGCGCAGCCCCGTGCCCCGTGCCCCGTGCCCCGTGCCCCGTTGCGTATGCGTAATGTGTGTCAGTTTCCAGTAAAAATTCATTTGCCTGCATTCTGAAAAGTTGCTGCCAAAACGGCATGAATGTGTCCCAGACAAGCGGCTACCAATGGAGGGATAGATAGATAGATATATAGATAGATAAATAGATATTATAGAATATAGAGCCTGAAGGGAACCAGCAGTAGGAGCCATGTTGTAAGCCTTCGAATATCCCTTTCACCTAGGGCGATGACAGTCGAATAACCCAGACCCTATTGCACTCCTTATATCCCTGCAATTTGTAGATAATAATGTGGCGTCATCGTCTGGGGTGAGGACCATCCCCGCTCTCTTGGCTCTCAGAGAGACAAGCGCTAGAAAGGGATAGCACTGCCTACTGACAAACGGATGGTCCCCGAAAGAGAGCCGATGATGGGACGCCGTCCGCTTGTTTCGTTAGAGTCGTTTGATCGCCTCGTCTCGAAAATCCAGCAAACGGATGATCCCCGAAAGAGAGTAGATGATGGGACGCCGTCTGCTTGTTTCTTTTGAGTCCTTTGATCGCCTCGCATCGAAAAACCAGCAAAAGGTCTTCTATTTCTCTTCTCAAATCATCAATTTTTGTGCATGTGGGTGCTGCAGAGGCCGAAAGTCGCCCAAACGTAGTTGTGCTAATTTCTGAAACATTTTGTTGCACAGTGTAATCGACAAATACGTGAATGCATTTAAAATTGATGGAAATTTTGATGCAGGCCGCATCAAATTGGTCAATTATTAAGGCCGCAGGAGGCTGTAAATAAAAATGCTGAAAATTAAAGCCATTCAAGTGCAGTGCAGCGGAAACGGAAACGGAAATGTGCGCAAAACAATTACCCGAACAGCAGAGAGCACACGCACATGCAGAATGGCCACAGATACATACGGATGGCCCCAGCTCACGAGTACGGGGGGGTACGGGGGCACTTAAGGGGGTAAATTTATATAATGCGCATTTTTATGCTGGCACTCAAGTGAAATGGCAATCGAAAATGCGTTACGCGCCATTGCCGCCCCATTCGGATCCGTGAAGAATCCGCCCGGCCGCAATGCTGGCCACAGAATGGACATTGTTACGGCTAGCTGCCCCGCCCCGCCCCGCCCCGCCTGCAGGGCTAATCACGCGGCAGGCCAATGTAATTGCGATAATTTCGAAATGCCAATTAAAAGGTCGCAGAAAATTGATTTTTGGTGAAGTGCAGCTGCTGGCCGCCGCAGCAGGAGATTCCAGCGGCAACCCCCCGGTGTGCTGGCAGTCCATCACATCAATCATACGCCGTGGGGTCCCCGAATCCCCGAATAAACATCTAAATAATATACCAGCGCTGGCAATTACAGTCGACAGTAATGCACGATCCTAGCACATGCTTCCTGGGGCATCTGTGGCCCACTCGGAGGTTTGGCATGCCGTTACATTTCCGACAGCAACAACATTGGAGTGCATTATGCAGCAGAGGCATGGCCAGAGCCAGAGCCAGAGCCACAGCCCCCCCAGAGCTAAACAAAAGCTACAAAATGAAGTATGAGGTCAGAGGAAAGCACAAAAGAAAAGCACATGATTGTCGCTTGAAACTTGAGCCACACAGCAACTAACCTCATGACATCAGCTTTTTGGTTTTCGACTTATTACAATTTCCATATAACCTCCAAAACGCCCGAGGAAAGAAAGAGCGAGCCGGGGGAGGAGGGGGGGAGGAAGGACTCGGTGTGTGTGTGTGTGCAAAATGCAAACAAATGCGCATATGCAGTGCGAGTGGAATGAAAGGAGAGTCAGAGCCAGAGCCAGAGCCAAAGGAAGGCAAAGGCAATGGCAAATGCTATGTCCTTCAGTGCCTGGCCCCAGCAAAAAGGGAAAACTGCTGTGGGGGTCTTTAAGTTTTATGGCACCATTGTGTCAAGATAATAATATGTACGTCTCTGTGTGTGTGTGTGTGTACGTGACTGCATTTAAGTGCATAGTTGTGTTGGGCAGCACTCACACATTGAGATACTTAGATACATACATAAACAAGCATTCCTCTATTCCTCCTCTGGCATGACATTTACTCGGCGAATTACTCTAAACTGCTGCTTACATATATACTGCTATATATACATACATTTATATGTGTGTGTGTGTGTGGGTGTGGCTGTGGCCCCCCCACGGCTGGTATTATCAATTTAAATGAATTGTACACGAGTGTGCCATAAATTCTGGCCGCCTGACATTTGCTAATGTCCGTCCATCGGAGAGAGCGAGCCGTTAATTAAATAACACACCACGGGAAAGTGCGGAAAATTAGTAAATCGGTAAGCGCATAGCCCCGAAAATGAGCAAACACTTTGCGCCGAATTTTCGCGGCTGAATTTCAATTTTAATTTATGTGCACAACGCCAAAATTGAAGAGCTGCTCTTCAGCCGCGTCTCCAAAATAAATATAAAAACGAAAAACTTGTGGAATACAAAAACAAAGATCAAAACGAGGGGGAACGTTGTGAGTTGCTGCTGCGACCGCAACACTACATTTATACCCGATACATAGTCGGATACAGGATCTTAACAGGAGTGTGAATACCAAATTTGGTTACTCTAGGACTTAAAAGTCTCCGAGATTGATTTTCGTCCTTTACGGGGGCGGAAGGGGGTGTGGCGAAATTTTGAAACAAACTCGTCAAGGTCCGATATCACAGGAGTGTGGATACCAAATTTGGTTGCTCTACCTCTTATAGTCTCTGAGATCTAGGAACTCATATTTTGAAACCTGTGTGTTAGAGAGAGACAGAGCGAGAGAGAATGAAATTGTTTTCTTGATTCTGGCTATAATAATTATACGATCTCGTTCAGATTTGGCATTCTAGAAGATATAGTCATTCTCTACGATTCGGCGTTTTCTTTTTTTTCGTATCTTTGATTTGGTGGATGCCACAGACTTTCGCCCTTTGTGGGGGCGGAAGTGGGCGGGGCAAAGTTTTGAAATATTTTCGTAACAGTGACATATCACAGAAGTCTGGATATAAAATTTCCTTGCTGTAGCTTTAATAGTCCTTAAGCACTAGGCGCTAATAGGGAGGGACAGACAGATAGGGCTCAATCGACTCGGCTATTGGGGCTATTATGGGGTCGGAAACGCTTCCTTCGGGACGTTACACACATCCACTTTCACCACAAATCTAATATACCCCAATACGCATTTTGAGTATCGGGTATAAAAAAACTTGTGGAATAAAAAACAAAGATCAAAATGATGGCCTCGTGCCAAAGTTTGACCAAGTCTCCAGTGCGAGTGCGAGTGCTCTCCGCTTTTATGGGCTCGGCAGAGAGTATAAAAATGTGGATAAACTCACTCACGCGTGCACGGAAATAAATACAAATTTTGGGAAATGCCGGGCTCCAACGTCAAGGCCTGCGCCGCCCCCCCGCCAGGAGCGCAGAGCCCCGCCTGGGTGGTGTCCGGTGGGTGGGGGGTGGGGGGTGGTCGGTGGACCTATAAATAATGTGGCAAATTTGGCATTTTATTCCGTATGCAAATCAAGAGGATTCCCTCGCAGGCTGTGCGAAGGCAATTTCTATTTTAATTACTGTTTCCAGGGAAAAGATCTTTCTTCAAGTTTCAAAGCCTGAATACTTATGCATTTTCCTCATTTTTGTTTTGTGCTTTCCAGAAAGGACACTGAAGGACGCTGCTGTTCTCGAAGGACATTCCACTAGAAACGATTCATCATTGCCCCTGCCACCGGAAGAGCAGCCACTACAGCAGCAAATTGAATGTGAATTACATAAAAAGCGAGTGTTAATTTTTTGCCGGCTACACAAGATACAGATACAGATACAGATACAGATACTGTGCTAACGCGCAGTGACATGAAAAATGATGGAGATGGAGCTTGTTTCGCCGCCTCCATGCAACTCCTAGAGAAGAAAGGAAGAAAGAAACCAACAAGAAGGCTGCAAATTGGCGACGTGTTGCTTTGTTGCACGCAGGACAACAGACAACAAAAAAGGCAACGCTGCACATTGCCAGAGCATCATCCATCAGGGGGGCATATGTGCGCCGGAGCTACTGCCGGCCATTGTGCTGCTGAGGGAGCTGAAAGGATTCTGCGCGTTCATTCAAAAAGCCATTAGCCCTAATAAGCAGCCGCCCGCCGTCAATGTGCCAGCCCCAACGTCGGCTCTAGGCAAGCGAACAGAACGGAACAGAAAAGAAGAGAAACCAAGCCGAACCAAACAGAACCAAACCGAAGCGAAGAGAACCAAACCGAGGCGATCCAATGTTGCCGCCACGGCTGCTGCTCCGTCTGCGGCGGCCCATGCATCTGATGGAGCTGCGCATCCTTCTGCTCTGCCTGCCGACCCTGCTGCTGGCCACAACCCTCGAGCCAGGTGCGTACTTGGTCCAGCAACGAATTTAATTAGGGCTATTCGTGGAGGCCGCTGGAGGGCCTGGCGAGAGGCTTAGTCGAGTGCTAAGTAAATTAAAACCAAATTTATGCGCCTCCCCCCCGCCCCCCCCTCCCCCTAGTATGCAGCAGTTTATTTGAATATTTACGCAAAGCCAACAAATCGCTACAAGCCCCGCACACCCCCCCTCCCCCCGGCCAGCTAGAATTAAAGCCCCTTAACGCGGAATAAAAGTCGGGCGGGAAACTTTGCCAATTTACGGATTTATTATGCTAGGAATTTGCCTCCCCCCACCCCCAAACGTCCTGCGGCGCTGCCGAAGACGCTGGAAAATGTGCCACAGTGCCTGCAAGGGGGGGGTGGCCGAGGGGGGGGGGGCCGGAATGCAGCTAAGCAATTGAAATCTTTTGTGGCGATTGCTGGGCAAACAAAATAATTAATTTTCCATTTGAACTTTACTTTAAATGGGCGCCTAAAAGCGTGCCACACCCAAGGACCGGGCCCTCTCGCCTCCCCGCCGCCTGTCTGTGTGCGTGTGCGTCACGTATACGCATCGTTAGACCGTCTAAGTTATGGCCAACACGTAACATTCACAAATAATAAGGATAATGAAAAATACACAGGGGAGAGATTAGCGTTGAGGGCGACCGCGACCGCGACCGCGACCCACCTTGTTGACGCCTCGTGGCTTTGCTTTTGACCTGAAACTGCGAGGCAATGGCGGTGTTTCCCGTTTGTTGTTCCGCCGTTCGAACGCGTTACGCATAAATTATAAGCCACCAAACGAGGGGACACCTTATCGAAACGCGCGGTCCACTCATTACGCAGCCTCCAGAGAGGGACAGAGGGGGTCAGAGAGGGGCAGAGAGGTACAGAGGGGGTCAGAGAGGGGCAGAGAGGTACAGAGGGGGATAGAGAGAGGGACAGTGGGGGCAGGTCGCGTGACAAGGCAAAAATTGAAAATTTATTGCGACGCCTAGAGCAGGCCAAGGCCTAAACTTTGAGGCTGGAGTGACGAGGCGCCCCCCTCCCCCATCGAAGAGGAAGTTTTTCCTGAAAATCACGCTCACTTTTGATTCTTTATAGCGGCCTCCGAGGCACCCTTAATTTTCACAGCCAATGCCAAGAGCTTAGCCAGAAGAGGTGTCTCACATGCGCTCTGTGTCTGTGCCACAAGGTCGCAGCAAGGGGCAGCCACACACGCACTCGCCGTGGCAGCTACTTATTTTGCAAATTTGCTTAGCGGTTTTAAAATTAAGCTCATGGCGCATATGAGTGCGATCTTTGGCTTGCGGAGCCACGCGGCTTAAAAAGTGCCAAGTACTGGCGGGCCAGGCGGGCGAGGAGCGTCGCCTTAAGAGGCTTTCGGGCTTAGGACTCGCACACACACACACAGTGCGAGGCATTAAAGTATTAGACACACGCCGGCATAAAGACAAAGACGGAGATAGACAGGGAGGCAGGGAGGCAGGAGGGACAGGGAGGCAGGGCGACAGCGACAGATAAATAATAATTTGAAACATGACAAGTGCGCACAACTACAACAACAGCAACAACAACAGCAACAAGGACAATGGCCAATGTGTCGTGACTCTGCGCCATGCGGCTTAAACGGTCCAAGGGCGGGGGGGGGGGGGCTTTTGGGGCCTGGAGATTGACAAGAAATATTTATTATTAATAATAAACATGCGAGCATGCCAGCCGCACTTGCTGACTTCATTATTTATCGCTTTTTAGTGAAGGCTGGGCCCACGCCCCCTCCTCCGCCCACCCCCGGTGTGTGGGGGGGGGGCGGATGAAAAATGCGATGAACGAAACGAAAACTTGTGTATGGCTGCTGGTGGGGCTGCTTCCTGGTCTGAGGGGGGGCTGCCGGGGCTGTTGGGGCTGCCTTTTTCTATCGCTTCTTGCGCAAGTTTTATTACTGTTGCCTACTTTCAGGCATAATATAATTCACACGCCTAAGCCGCAGGCAGCTGACATGCGCACGTAGGGCCACAGTCGTCCCGGGAGTCGAAGACGGAGGCGGAGACGGAGTCGGAGAGCCAAACAGGATGCGTTGAAATACGCGGCTTTAGCCATTTTATTAGCAGTGCGTGTTTTTTCACTATTATCGAGCTCCGCACCGCCGCACCGCCCCACTTGACCTTAGCGTTCGTTGGCTTTGCGTCTGGGCCTTGGTCTGAGCAATACATTTCCCCTTGGCTCTGGCTCTTTGCATTTGTATGCCTGGCAGGCACTCATAAGATAAAGATACATATATACATACATACATAAAGATACATGCTGGCCGTCTCCTTTGTCTGGGCATTTGGCGTTTTCTTTGCCCGAAAAACAAAAATTTTGAATCAATGCAGCTTTGTGACGTCACGGCGTCAACACCCGCACAGATACACACACACAAAGAGGCAACGCTGTGGCACTGTGGCACTGTGGCACTGCCTAAAGTATGAACTATAAAAATTTACGAGGCAATAAAACTGTGAGCTCGCTTCGCTGTGTTTTATAGCCGCCAGCGAGTGTTGTGTGTATGTGTGTGTTTGCCCAAATCCATGGCCAAGGTGGACCATTCCACGGAATGTTTCGGCATTACGTCCGCCTGATTGATTGAGTAAATTCACCTCCACACAGCCACACTCCAGCGCTCCAGGTTAATAACAAATAGATGGATGGATGGATGGTCCAGGGGCTCGAGCAATGAGCACTTGGCCAATTAAAGTTTTCCTAATTAAAGTACACACTGGCTGGGGGGGGGAAAGCGGAGAAAGTAAAGGCCCAAGTACTGTCAGAGGACCTGCCAAAATGTTTGCTTTTGGCCAGGCAGAGCAGTGCCTTTTCAACTTATTTTAATTACTTTTGAAACATGGACCTGTGGCCATAAAATAGTTGGCTTCAAGGCTGCCAAGAGACACTCTTCTAAACGGTTTTAAGACTCCAAAGAAGCGATGATTCCCTGGCGCAAGCTAAGCCGGTAACCTGTCCGCCATGAGGCTATGGCGTGACACCCAAAATAAACACAAGCGAGTGTTTCATCAAGCCTGAGTGTCTGAGTGTCTGGGAAATCGATAGACCACCCCCCCCCGCCATCAACAGGCTTCGATTGGGGTCAGAGTTGGGGCCTGTCCAGCCTGTCTCTGTCTTACGCTCTCGACTGCTCCTCCTTCTTTGATTGCAGATCAAAAGTCCGTGCTCACAGACAACGACTGGAAGAAGCTATGGATGCGCGGCGGCATAAGCGGCGACTCCAAATTGGACAACAGTCTCGACTCCAGCGACAGTCCCATGTTCGAGGACAGCGAGGTAAGTTTCCCCCCCAATTCCACATCCCCAAGTACCCAATCCAAGTGCAATGCAGCAAAGTTCTTTGAATTCAAATTCGAATTGAATGGAGTGCAAAAACAGATGCTACGTGCCGGCCGATTGCCGGGCCCCATTCTCCTCCATCAATATGTTAATTTGGCAGAACGAAGACGGACAGTCCGTGTCAGTGCCAGAGCCAGTGACAGAGCCAGAGCCAGTGCCAGTGGCAGTGGCAGTGCATCGGGATAACACTAATTACCAGCAGGCATGAGGACGAGTCCGATTCGGATTCGGATCTGGCCGGCACTAATTAATCTTTACTGCTTATTTATAATTCATTCGCACTGGCTTCGAATCTAATTATCCAAATGGCAGGCCCACCACAGAGCCAGAGCCAGAGCCACAGCCAGAGCCCTTCGGCCCCACTCTGATGTATTGTCTCTCTGGCTCTGTTGCTGGCTCTGTCTCTGTCTCTGTTTTGCTGACTAATTATACGACTTCGGGCCATAAAAAATGAACTTTTAACTTTTTGTCTTGTGTATGCTCTCTCTCCCTCTCTCCAACAGCTGATGGCGCACAACACCACCGTCCAGCTGGGTGGCACCGCCTTTCTCGTCTGCAAGGTCTCCGGCGTGGATAGAGTGGGTGTAAATTGGGTTTGTTTTTGTCTCTCTAATTGTACCTACCCTCCTCCCCGTCCCCCCCTCCTCACCGTCCCCCCCGTCCCCCCTGCATGCCGTGCATATAGCGTTTTGTTTATTGAATCCCTCCACGGCACGGCACAAAGATAGAGATAGATACGGATCTGCAGCTGCAATTTTAGATGCTTTACTATTTGCATTTTGCATTTTCCGCTCATTTTCCCATTGTCAGTCCTCGTCCTTCCCCAGTCCCCATCCCCATCCCCATCCCCATCCCCATCCTGCTGTACGTTTTCGCTTTCGTTTCCCATTTCATTTTGCTTTTTTGCACGCAAAAGTCTAATTTGTTAAGCACAGCCGCCCCTCCCCTCCCCCTCACCGTCACCATCACCACCCGCTCCCCGCAAGCGCTTTATTTGTGGCTGAAAGCAAACGTTTGGCAGGATGACAATTTCGTTGAGGCATTGTTTGACATTCCGCTGGGTTAACAGCCAATTAGGCCGCACAAAGGACACGCAAGGAGCGCCACGAAAAAATATCAATTAATTAGCCCGCACTGCGATTATGAATTGGCCATGAAATGTGGCTGTTATCGGGCCGCCAGCTCCATCAAACTCCCATTAAATTGCACGTACATGTATCCCCACCCCCCGGCCCACCCGTGCGGGGAGCGTAATGCCGAGTTATCAATTTTTGTTGTGTGTCTCCCCCTTCCCCCCGTACAGAATCAGATCTCTTGGATCCGTCGCCGGGACTGGCACATCCTCTCGTCGGGGGCCCAGCTGTACACCAACGACGAGCGCTTCGCGATACTCCACACGCCCGGCTCCAACATGTGGACGCTGCAGATAAAGTTTGTGCAGCGGCGGGATCACGGCATGTACGAGTGTCAGGTGAGTGGGCGTGGCGCAAGGGAGGGCAGGGAACGGGGAGCTCCATATATTATGCATACGAAAGAGTTCAAAATAAACCAAAGTGCATTTACATAAGCTCTCTTTGGCTATCTGTGCGTATACGCAATATTGAGGTTTTTCGGTTTTTTGGCATTCGCTGATTTCACGTCACGTCGATTTGTTCGCATGTGCATGATTTAATTGTAAAATGCAAATGAAGCTCCCCCCGAAGGACATCCTGGCCATGTGACTGGCAGGCAGGCCCTGGACGACACGGCCAGCAAAATTTGGCCATAGAAAATGTTTCTGGCAGTCCTCGAAGTAAACCCCAAAGTCATGCGAATGCAAATATGGAAAGGGCGTGTCCCCGGCCACAGAGAGAAAGCAGAGAAAGCAGACAAAACGAAAGCAGCTTAGGGTGCAGGGGGGTGGTGGGGGGTTGGGGGGGTTAAGCAACAAAGTTACAGACTGCTGAAATGGACACTTGACAGTAACTCTGTTTGTGCAGCAGCACAAGTGCCACTCGGGCTGCTTTGACTAGATGGATAGACGGCATAAGCGCCAAGGATGTGGATGTGGATGGGGATGGGGATGTGGAACCAGTTTCGGAAACGTAGCTTCAATTTCAAAATTGTTTGCATGCAATTTCAATATGAGAAGAGAAGCCGCATGCCAGGGCCAGAGAGTCACAGAGTCAGAGAGTCACAGAGTCAGAGAGTCAGCCAGGGGGCAACCCGGCAATGTCCTCGCCGGAGTGGGGTGGAGCCGGAGTGGGGGCAAGCGAGAGCTGCATGCAAATATGCCAAAATGATTATTTTCCCTACTCCAAGCAGTTGCATATCCTGTGGAGCTGTAGCGTTTGCCGCCTGCCGGATATTTCGGATAGGAGCTCCGCTCCCGGAGCACATCCCAAGGACCACTTATAGAGAAAACGTTCGTTTTTGTTTCATTTTTGCGTGCCAAATTGAAATTGTTTGATTTGCATTTCAATGAGTGCAACATTTCTGCTCCTCCATGGAGCACGGAGCAGGGAGCACGGAGCAGGGAGCACGGAGCTCGGAGCTCGGAGCTCACTGGGGCATTAAGACCGGAGTTGATTACGAATACCAATCGCAGTGGGTCTCTGCTTTCTGCCTTCTACTTTCTACTTTCTCTCCATAAAACACAGGTCTCGACACCGACTGGCATCATTTCGCACTTTGTGAATCTCCAAGTGGTCGTGCCGGAGGCCTTCATCCTAGGCTCCGGCGAGCTGCACGTCGACATGGGCTCTACAATCAATTTGGTTTGCATTATTGAGAAGGTAAGACCCAGACCCAGCTGGGAGTGCCCCGCGAGGAGCTCACCTGTCCCCTCCCCCTCTCCCCGCAGAGCCCCACACCACCGCAGTACGTGTACTGGCAGAAGAACGATCGGCTCATCAACTACTACGACGCCAGGCGGGACATCTCCATAGAGACCACACCGGGGCCGCGCACCCAGAGCCGGCTGATCATCCGCGAGCCCCAGGTCACCGACTCGGGCAACTACACGTGCTCGGCCAGCAACACGGAGCCGGCTAGCATCTACGTTTTCGTCTCGAAAGGTGAGGGTCTGAGGGAGTCTGAAATTATGCAAATTGCACCGATGCCTGCAGCTTATTAAAATGATAATCATGCCAATCCTGCCCCGAATCTAATCCCATCTCCCGGCTTACCGGCTGTCACTTGCAGGCGACAATATGGCGGCCATCTCCAGGCGGAAGACCTCCTCGGCGGATCGCCTGGCGCACATATTTAGGTCGATGCTGGCGCCCTGCCTTCTGCTGAACACTGTTGTTGTGAGGTGAGTGGCACAGCTTGCCCAACGAGTCACCAATTGCAACTTTTTTCCATCTTGTTTCTGCCACAGACGCATCTTCCTGACCTAAGCGCCTCCCAGGGCGGTGGACACGGGGCGGAGGGCTCGCAAAACATCCTATTTAAGCTATTTCAGTGTTAGAAAGGAGACCCAAAGAAGGCATCAACCAAAGCTAGAATAATTGCTAACTTAAGCAACTTAAGCGCCCCCGAGGGCGGGGCAATCAAGTGTAAAAATCATGCAAAAACCAATCACAGACGAGCTGCATTTAGCCGGACTCGCTTGGACAGCCCAGGAGCGTTTAGATAAGCCCCAGTTTAGTTGATAAACTCACTTCCCCGTTGATTGTGTACAGTATGTTGATGAATTTTGATATATGATTAGGTTCCACCCACCCCCATCCCCCCCATCACCCCCCTTCCTCTGTGCGAGTCCGGATCGGCATCAACCTCTCGTACGGTAACGAAAATTTGCATAAGTAGACAATTTCAGTCCATTCAAAGCAAGGCATACACATATGTATCCATGTATCTGTGTATCTGTGTATGCGTAGACATTAAAACGCCATTATAAATGTTACTAATTGAGAAAGAGGGCAGGGGGCACGTCCAGCCCGGAGGGAAGACATCAGCATCAACAACCTGCAATAATTAATTGTGTTATTAAGTTTGTAAATAAATTCCAGAGCAAAAGGCACACCAGGACGCCAGGACACACAGCCATATTAAATTGTGTACATAAAAAGAAAAACAGGAAAAACCAAAAGGCAGGACTGAAAATCAGAAAAAATTGGTGTGAGGAGGGCCAAGCAGGGGGCAAGAACTCATGGCTAGTACAGTCCCCCCACCCCACCCCCCTAACCACCTCTCGACTGTCCACACGATATATATCGGCAATCCGACTTAACCAAAAAAAACATAACCAACATTCGTTCAGTGTCAGTGTACGTAATTTACAAAAGATTAACCTGTTAGGAGATACTAATTGAAGTTTGAATAGATTCCTTAGCGTAAAGTAGCTTGGCAGATATTCAGATACATGCCACAGACTCCTTGTGTGTGTGTGTGTGCTTGCCTGTGCCCCCTCAAAGACCACATCATTTTATTGGATTGAATTGGATTGGATTTAATTGAATTAAATTCCTGAATTTTTCATTCCACTGTTGAGCATTTTGTCCACTGTAAATATCTTTTGATTAATATTAATAATAATAATAATACTTTTATTGTGAATATGCCAACAATGGCCAAAACGATAATTAATTAAAAACCCACATATGGCGGCAGCAACAACAACACAACAACAAAAAATCATTATAGATATTGTACTCTCGATAAGACGGATAAATAGATACAATTTCACAAAAGATTCAAATAAAATTACAATTTGATGAATATGAATTTAATATTAATAAAACATATATTAATAACCGAAAAACAAAAACAAAAACAAAAACAAAAACCAAAACCAAAAAAAAGATACAAAGATACAAAGAATGAGAAACAACAGAAAATGGAAAAATGGCAAACAACAAAAACCGAAAGCATTCGAATAAATCAAGTGATTATCAAAAGAAAATAAATGTAATTTAAATAATAACTAAAAGGCTTTGTTGTTTTTGGTGGGAGGTCCTGCGGGTCCTGCGGGTCCTGCTGGTTGCAAGGCGCGCCGCCAATTATTTTTCTGCCTGACGTTTCGGCCTCCACACTCTCGAAACTTGGCCCAAAATCAAATGCATTGAACGCTGCCGCTTTTGCCAAGAAGCAAACTTTTGTGGCCACCAAAGTTTTCGGCAAATCAAATGAACCCCCCCACCGGGGGCAGGCTCAAAAGTAATCGAGAAATTTCAGCAAGAAATTATAGTGTGCACACACTCCACACTGGAGGGGGGGTGGGTGGTGTGGGGGGGTGGTGAAACTTTCCTTTCCTGGCCACAATTGGCTGTTGACGGCCCCGTGTCGAGTGTGTCGAAATACTTCGACGTTTGAGAGATTGAAAACTTTTTATATGCCATTTTTATTTTCGATCTGGCGTTTTGATTACAAAGTTTTGCCCCCCCCCCCCCCCCCCCCCCCCCACTCAGGACTCTGCAATGCAAAGGTCTAAGGTCACACACCCACGTACGGTGAGCTTTTTGGCCGCCTGTTTGCTTAAAAGCTCATCGCCGTGACATCAATTTATGGTAAATAATCGAATTTTCCAATGGATTAACTAGAATGGCATTACCAGGTGGCCGGAGTCCTGCCCAACAGGCACACGTATGATTCTGTTTATAGCCTTTTTTTGGGGCCACAGAAGGCCAGGACCTACAGGACAGAGGGAACTTGCATGGCCTTGGCAGCCCAATGAATGGTTTGAATGGGCGGCAGTTTTATTCTCTGTTGCTCTGTGGATCATTAAGCGTATCCTCCGCAAAGTTAGTAGCGAAACAGATGCATCTTCCATCGTATTCACTGTTTGAATTCTCATTCATTAGGAGGTGAAGGCAACGCCAGAGTCAGAGCCAGAGCCACATCAATCACAGTTGAAAGGACGAATGTGCAGACAATAAATTTGAAAATAACTTGCAATAACTGTAATCAACACACTTGGCACCCCCTTGGCTCCCCCCTTGGCCCCCACGCTGCCGCTGAACGCGAAAACAATCATTCAAATTGCGCATACGCTCCGTGGTCACAGGTGCAATCCAACGTCAGGCATTAACCTGTCATGTTTCCCCTCTGATGTTAGAAATTATTGTGCATTTGTGTAAATCCGTGCCGCACGGGCGTGTCGCTGCCACTGCAGTCGTTGTAATTGATTGGAAAGCACCGAGGGGGGGAGGGGGAGGGGTACCTTAACAATCAGCCCATGCCCCATGCCCCATGCCCCATGCCCCCATGCCCCCATGCATCTGTATCTGTATCTGTGTCTGCCCCTCTGCCGTGCAATTTTTTAAAAGCTTTTGCAATATTTGCCGGCTACAATGTGGCAAGAGTTTTTGCGCGTATCTCGTGTTTAGCACTTGATATTTATTACCCGTCGAGTGCACTCAAATCACTTGCAGTTGTTGTTGGGTCATTGGTGGGGTCCGAGGTTGGTCAGCAAAAGTTTACCCCTTCAGTGTTTTGATAAGCATAATTGATGAGCATTCCGAGGGGGAGCAGCAGAGCTGCAGCTGCAGCTGGAGCTGGAGCTGAAGGCACAGAAACGCCATAAAATAAAGCCAAAAGCCATTTACGTTGCTGCCCCATGCCCAGGCCCAGTCCCAGGCCCAGGCGCCACTCTCCAGCTGCAGAAGAAGTATTTTTTCCACATATTTTATAGCACATTTGTGTATTGAGTGCAAGTGCTGAAAAAAGTTATCATCAATGGCTGCTGGGCGCTCGGCGCTCGACTCTCGGCTAGGAGTGCATCATCACGTTCATGCTGTATTTCACTCGCCCTTGCCGGCCCTCTGGCCGCCCCCCTTGCCTCCACACTTAGACGAAGGCCGGGCAAAAAGTGCAAGTATAAATATAATTTTATGTTCTGGGCATAATTAAAAAACTTACCCGCATACAAACGGCTCTGAGTGGCATAATGTACATGCACTTTATTATTTTAGCGTAAGATCGAAAGAGACGGCCACAGAGCAGCGCAGAGCGGAGCGAAAGAGACGGCCACAGAGCAGAGCAGAGCGGAGCGAAAGAGACGGCCGCAGAGCGGAGCGAGCGAGAAGGCAGCACAATTTGTTTGCCTAAAAAGCTGCAAATTTAATACGAATAATTTGCTGTTTATGAGAAACGAATTAACAAACTTGGGGATGAAGAGATGGAGATCCGATCCGGCCACCCTGGGGCCACCCCAGATGCCCCCTGCTCAAGGCTGGGCCCCGTCCACCTACAGATACTCATTCTGTGCGAGTGGAATCATTAATTTTAATGGTGCCTCGCATAGGAGCGGTACAACTAATGAGCGTCTCCTGGGTGCAGTGTCCTTGGGGACGACCTTGGCTTGCCACCGGGGGACTGGCCACCAGCGATACATGTGCTTCCGCCTGCTTCCGCCGTCTGGCTGACCAATTCGGAGTCGTTGAACTGCCCGTCCTCTGGGGTCATCCTCCTCCTCCTCCTCCCCTGCCGGCACGTGCTTGTTATGCAAACAAGCTGCCAGGAAGCCTTCGACATGCTGTACTTATAATTTGTTGCCAGCCAAATAAACAATGCCTGCATTCAGGGCCCGGACTCCAAAGGGTGGCATGCATCACACACACACACATACACACACACACACACACACACACGTGCATATGTACTGATACGCTTTGAATTTCCGCTTCCGGCCATTTTAATATTATAAGCGAAGGCATTTTGTGCTGTGCTCAGCAAAAGGAGCTCAGGCAAAGGAAAGGACCTGCAGCTGAAGCACCAGCTGACGGACATTGCATGTGGCAGGGACTGCTTGTGTGTGTGTGTGTGGCAGAGAGAGAGAGAGACGGGGCAGAGAGAGAGAGTATAAAACAAATGCTTATGCAAGCAAAGCGACAAAGAATTATGAAAAAATATTACCAACCGGGCATTTTTGCATCGTTTTTACATTTAAATTAATTGCCCGCCGGCCGTTTGTGTTTCATTTTCGGAATCGCCTCTTCCGTCCACCCATCCCCCGTCTCCTTCATCGCTTTAATCATCCTCCAGGATACGGAGAACTCCTCTCATAGATACTGCAGTCTTACATGCGCCTCCTGGGCTACGGCTACGGCTACGTCTACGGCTACGGCTACGACTACGGCTACGGCTACGGCTACGGCTACGGCTACGGCTACGGCTACGGCTACGGCTATGGCTACGGCTACGGCTACGTCTACGGCTACGGCTATGGCTACGTCTACGGCTACGGCTACGACTACGGCTACGGCTACGGCTACGGCTACGTCTACGGCTATGGCTACGGCTATGGCTACGTCTACGTCTACGGCTACGGCTACGGCTACGGCTACGGCTACGGCTATGGCTACGGCTACGGCTACGGCTATGGCTACGGCTACGGCTACGTCTACGGCTACGGCTATGGCTACGTCTACGTCTACGGCTACGGCTACGGCTACGGCTACGGCTACGGCTACGGCTACGGCTATGGCTACGGCTACGGCTACGTCTACGGCTACGTCTACGGCTATGGCTACGTCTACGTCTACGGCTACGACTACGGCTACGGCTACGGCTACGGCTATGGCAATGGCTACGGCTACGGCTACGGCTACGGCTATGGCTACGGCTACGTCTACGGCTACGTCTACGGCTATGGCTACGTCTACGTCTACGGCTACGACTACGGCTATGGCTACGACTACGGCTACGGCTACGTCTACGTCTACGTCTACGGCTACGGCTATGGCCACGGCTATGGCTACGACTATGGCTACGGCTATGGCTACGTCTACGGCCACGGCTATGGCTATGGCTACGGCTATGGCTACGGCTACGGCTACGTCTACGGCTATGGCTATGGCTACGGCTATGGCTATGGCTACGGCTATGGCTACGTCTACGGCCACAATATGGCTACGTCTACGTCTACGGCTACGACTACGGCTACGGCTACGGCTACGGCTACGGCTACGGCTACGGCTTCAGTTACGGCTACGTCTATGGCTACGGCTACGGCTACGTCTACGGCTACGGTCACGTCTACGACTACGGCTACGGCTACGGCTACGACTACGGCTACGGCTACGGCTATGGCTTCAGTTACGGCTACGTCTACGTCTATGGCTACGTCTACGGCTACTTCTAAGGCTACTTCTACGGTTTAATTGCCGGCGCGAACTTTGCTTTTATGTTTGACGGAAAAATTCACTTTGCCTTGATATCCGTCCAGCCCCTGCAGCCCCTGCGGCCCCTGCGGCCCCCAGCAAGGCGCTGCACTCACTTCGTTGAAGATTTATGGCCCCAGCCGCAGTCCCCGGCCCCTGCACCTGCCCCTGCCCCTGCCCCACTCGTATGTGGCACGTTGCTGAGGTGTTAAATTTTCCATTTGCATAATTGATACAGTCGGGGGGAGAGGAGGGGGTGCTGGAGGGCAGACCGAGTTCAAGTCACTGCCAAAGTGCTTAGCATGCTGATTTCTGAATTTCTGACCTATGTCGGATGTCCGCATGTCATTCCCATGGCATTCCCCGTCTTGGCAGGGCAGCTCCTCCCTGGGCTCCGTTTTCTTTGCCGCATAATTCAGATTTGCGCCATTATGGGCCACAAAACTTCCGCTCGACCCCGCTCGACCCGCTCTTAGCCTGGCGCCCACTCCCGCCTTGGCATGCGGCGAGTGCATAAATTTTGAGCCCAACTTTCTCTCACGTAGCAACTGCAGCACAGTCCGAGTCCTGGACATTGAGCTGCCTTCCTCCGCATTTGATTTAGTGTCGACTTGGAGCGGTTATTGCACTGTGCTAGGGGCTTGGGGCCTGGGAGAAAAGTTTTCTTTAGTTTGTGCATTGTTGGGCCCTGCCAAAAGAAACAAGGACGCAGGACTGCCAGATACTGTCGTAGCCAAAGTTTTCTCCCCCACACACCTGGGAGATGCACAAAAACGACGACAGCCGACAGCCGACAGCCGACAGGCATATCATTGAGAAATCAACCAATACGAATGGCTTAAAGCCACTCCACATGCGGGGCTTGTAGGGGTGGGGGGGGGGGGGGGGGGGGGGGGGCTGTGAGTCCACAAATTTGGCAAGATACCAGCGGTGCCATCGTCCACACAATTCATCATCTTGAGGGAGCCGCGAGGTTTATTTACGACCCTTCGGATTCGGGTGAACTGTTTAAGGATGGCCACTGTCCCCAGCGAGAGATCGTTCAGTCCCTGCCCTGGGAAATCTTCCGGTGCCCCGCCCACAGCCAAGCGACAGTCGCCTCATAAACTGAAGCGCCTCCATCTCCATCTCCATAAGCGTTCGCCGCAGAAGTGAGAAATTACGCTGAATGCCGAAAAGTATGCAATAAAAATTTTGTTCGTCTATCAGCAGCCAACTGGCGTACGAGGGGTGGGGCAGGGGGGGGCACAGGGGGGTAACTGGGACCAGTTATTAATCTCGAGTCGCCAAATGAGCCGCACTCGTCGGCATTTAGATGTCCGCTCTTGGGGCGCAAATAGAGCCCTAGATGGATGGCGGCAAACTCATTGCAACGGCATCGAGATCCACATCTCCCCGGGCAGGCGGCCCAGGACCTGCAGTGCCGGGCGCTGTGAAATTTAATTTGCCACTGATTGATGGCGAGCGATTTGGTGTAATGTCCCCAACGGACATGGCTGGGAGGTGCCTCTGGGAGGTGCCTGGGAGGAGCCTGGGAGGTGCCTGGGAGGAGCCTGGGCGGTGCCTCTGGGAGGAGCCTGGGAGCTGCCTGCTGGCCATTGTGCGCGCCATTTGACTTTTCAGTCGTTGGACTGATTGAATGCCTTTTTTTGGGTGGGTGGAGGAATGGGGGGGGGGGGGGGTCAAAAAGCGGAAAAAATTTATTTGCTTGTTCTGCTCATTGAATATTCCGAATATCGGCACACACACACACACACACACACATACACACATGCAGGCGTATCTTTTAATGAAATAAATTTCCAGGCTGCGCTTTTGTCTTGCCTCGCCCCTCGCCCCTCGCCCCTCGCCCCTCCCCCCTGCCCCCGTCACCCTCCTGCAAGGAGCATCTTAAAGTTTGCCAAGTTCTTGTCGATTCATTGAATGGCCGAGCACGAATTTATCTGCACTTTTGCAGCTTGTCCTTGTCCTTTGGGGACACATTTTTCTTTTTGATTATACTCCGAGCTAAGAAATTAGCTTGCACATTTCTTGGCAGTTTATGCACCGAAACAAAGGACTTGCCGTTCTTGGCAGATCCTTTTCGCTGCCCAGGCCAAAGTGGAATAATTGAGTTGCTGCCAAGGCGCCCCCCCCCCCCCCCCCCCCAGCCCCCTAGCCCCACGGACAGTGCCAAAAAAAACTTGCGAACGTATCGCAGGAAAATCTAAATTAAAAGAAGACACACAAAACACAAATCAAATGTCTGTCTACGGGATTTTGGGGGGGGGGTCCTGCAATGTCCTGTCTTATGCTCTTTATTGGCTTACGAATCCATCGAATATTCATGCGGCCCAGGCTCTCCATCAGATATTATTAATACATTCTCGATGGCCTTCTAGGAGCGGCAGGCTGGGAGGCAGTAAATACTCAAAAGAGATATGGGCTGCCAGCGCCAGGACGAAGCCTGCCAGGGCCTGGGAAATGCTGGGAAATAAAAGCTTGCTCCCTGGAGAAGTTCTTGTTGAATCCAATCCGAGCACAAACAAAAATTCAAAGGCACTGCCGTAAACTCTGGGGGGAGGGGGGGTGGTGGGTGTTAAGCTGAGTAAGAAATGTGATAAGCCGAGACAAGGAGCACTGTTTGTACTAATTGAGAGGCAGGTTGCCGCACGGCACGCTTTTTAAATAAAAAGGCACCACGAATGAATGACCCTCTACGACCCCCGCCCCCCGCCCCCCCCCCTACCATATGCACATGGCAAGGGGCGTGGCCAATCAAGGCTCTGTTTGCACGAGAAAAGGTGAAAGGTAAAGTTTTGAGCAGCTTTGTGGTTAGTTCTTTAACGAGCAGATGATTTCTGTGGGAGAAAATATTAGGCAGCCACCAACAGAGGCACCTTTTTTGGCAGTGCAGAGCAATGCATTCCCCCCACCCCCCCCCCACACACACACACACACACACACACAGAGATGGAGCTGAAGAGCTGGAGAGCTGGAGAGCTTCCTGCGGCACCAGCTTGCTATTTGCCAAGCAGTTTCAGATAGATAGATACATAGATAAAATTGAACTGGGATTTGGGGATTTCACAAAAGTAACTGAGCAAATTTCCGCAGCTAGTTGAGCTTTTGTGCACTGCTGGGTGGCTGTGGGGGCTGTGGGGCTCTCCAACAAGCAAATTGAATGCTGCATCGGCAACGCCATCAGCAGGAATCAACAGCAGCAGCAGCAGCAGCAGCAGCAGCGTTGGAGGCCACTGAAAGTTGGCTCCAAACTGGAGCCATGTGTGCACTTGTTAAGTGGCCAAAGTGCGTGCCATCAATTAAATACGGCCCCGACAGTGGCAGCGCGGAGGCAAACAACAGGAAATTCACACCGGAAAAGCAGCGACACACATCGCAGGGCGTCTTGGGGCGCCGCCAGGGACTGGGGGGACTCCGAATCGAGCCAAGAAACGTCCGTGAACCGTCCGCGAACCCGCTGGGGGGGGGCCACAGACAATGTGCAGTGCCGTTTATTAATAATGCATCCGTCCCAGCAAGTGCTTTCCTTTCATTTGGAGGAGGAGATGGAGGAGGAGCATCAGCTTAAATCCTCATTAGTGCTGATTTAAGGCTTTAAATTACATTCTGTTCCCCGAGGAGTGTTGCCCGAGGACATTAGAAAACAGAAAAAAGTCATGACCATCCGACAGGAGGCGACTTTAAAATCACGAGGACACGACTGTTGTGGCAGCCTCAAGGACAAGCACTCTCCAGGCACGCCAGGGACAGCGGACAGCGGACAACGGACAGCGGAGACCCCATCTTTCCGGCCCCAATACCACCCGGATATTGATCAATGGCGAGGGGCAGGGCCATGAATTATTGCGGCTCCTGCATTTGACATTTATGTGCTGGCCAGGTAGCAGATAGCAAGTATGTGGGCGTGGCCCCGGACAGCCACTAAAAAACGACTCAGATTTGAGGTAAAGACAGAGACAGAGGCAGAGACAGAGACAGACAAAGTTAAGTCCTTTCTCAAACTCCGCAAAACTTTCGCCTGGAACTGTGATAACTGTTGAAACTTTCGGAAACAGTTGGAAGCAGTCCATCTGCTAGTCCAGTGTCCACTCCACTGGAAGTTATTTGAAGAAAGGTAAAGAGATGGAATGAAACCGCCATGGATCCGCGGATTTCAAGACTTTGAGGGGCTTCTCTGGGAGCTTCCAGCCTGAGTTTGTAGATGATCAGTGGCACTCTTTTGGCACATCATTTAAGCTTCCACTTGGCCAGCCTTCCACTGGAATTTACTTGAAGAAACGACCGCTTTGGATCCTCAGATTGCCCGACTTTGAGGGGCTCTCAAGGACTCTTCTCTGGGAGCTTCCAGCCTGAGTTTGTAGATGATCAGTGGCTCTGTTTTGGCACACAATTTAAGCTTCCACTTGGCCAGCCTTCCACTGGAATTTACTTGAAGGAAATACCGCTTTGGATCCTCGGATTTGCCGACTTTGAGGGGGTCTAGCCTGGGCTCTTTCCTCTCTTCTACCAGGCACACTTTATCGATGATCAGTGCATCATTTAGGGCTCCACTCAGCTGAGAATGGCTTAGTTTCGGTTGAACGAATGCCAGCGATATTGTTATTTTCACTTGGCACGGCATTTCACACTCGGAAATTAGGCACAGACCGCAGCAAATCCTATTTTAGTTTTATTGTTCGCCCTGGAATGCCAGTATTTTGCCATTTCCGATGCGATTTAATATCATGTCAAACATAAGCCTTTTCACACACACACACACACACACACACACACACTGGCACACTGGCACACGCATGACAAATTGTTTATTTTGGCGTTTAAGTTCTTCCCCCTTTCCCCTCCCCCTTTCCCCTCCCCCACCCCCTCTTCTCTTCTTTTTTTGTTTAATACTTTGCATTTCACTTTTATTTCGGTTTCGGGGTTTAGTGAAAAATCAATTGAGCGATGGCAGCAATCAAAACCGTAAGCCACGAAACCAAAACCGCACATCAGTTGCGCCCCTCCCCCCCCCCTTGTTTGTTTTTGTGTACGCCCCTGTATGTGTGTGTGTGTCCGTGTGGGTGTGGTTGTGTCTGCTGTTTGCGCTGCGACTTAAATCGCCTTTGACAGGCTTTTGAAATATACGATTTTTATTAAATTTAACATTTTTGTGTAAACAGAACCCCCTACCGCCCCCCGCCCCCGCGACCCCTCACCACAATTCTATGCGGGGGTTCAACTATCTCTAATCCGACGGGAAAGGGGCTTGGTTTTTGGACACCCACCAGTGCCTTGGCCTGCAATCAAAAGCGAAATTAATTACGCACTTTCGGTTTCTACTCCCCACTCCCCCCTACCCCCCTTCCCCACTCAGTTTTGTGCATTTCTCTCATACACTGGAAGGGGGGGAGGGAGGCCCATTTGCATTGGGTTTTTTTTTCACTTTTTTTATTGTCTTTTCGGTCGCATTTGAGTTTCGTTTTCTGTTTTCTGTTTTTTTCTTGTAACAAATTACGTGCAACTATTTTCGAAGGAAAAAGAACTTGAATGCGTTCCAAGCGGCAAATTACGAAGGGGGAACTTTGCGAGTTGCTGCTGCGACCGCAACTCTACATTTATACCCGATACATAGTCGGATACAGATCTAACAGGAGTAAGGATACCAAATTTGGTTGCTCTAGCCTTTTTGTCTTATGCGGGGGCGGAAGGGGGTGTGGCGAAATTTGGAAACAAACTCGTCAAGGTCCGATATCACAGGAGTGTGGATACCAAGTTTGGTTGCTCTACCTCGAGTAGTCTCTGAGATCTTGGAACTCATATTTTGAAACCTGTGTGTTAGAGCGAGACAGAGCGAGAGAGAATGAAATTGTTTTCTTGATTCTGGCTATAATAATTATACGATCTGGTTCAGATTTTGCACTCCAGAAGATATAGTCATTCTCTACGATTCGGCGTTTTCTTTTTTTTCGTATCTTTGATTTGGTGGATGCCACAGATTTTCGCCCTTTGTGGGGGCGGAAGTGGGCGGGGCAAAGTTTTGAAATATACTTGTAACAGTGACATATCACTGAAGTTTGGATACAAAATGTCGTTGCTCTTTGAGCACTAGGCGCTAATAGGGAGTGGCTTTTGACTCGGCTTTTGATGCTGATCAAGAATATATATACTTTATGGGGTCGGAAACGCTTCCTTCTGGATGTTACACACCCATTTTGAGTATCGGGTGTAAAAAGTGAAAAACGTTAGGGGAAAAATGGCCAAAAATTAGATGGGCATATTGCCTGGGGAATGCAATTTCAGGGGAAGTTGACCCAGATCCGCCAGAGTTGAATGAACCCCAGCTGGGAGAGAGGATTTCCTGCGGCTTTGGCTTTGATCTAATAAGCCCGTTGTGCAGGTTTTCCATTTATTTTCGCTAAGCCCAAAACAAGTTCTGTGCTTTTTGAAGAACTTGTCGGAAAAGCCCTGGTCCCGGCCCTGGCCCTGGCCCGTACGTACTTCACATTAATTTCACTTTCTTTCGCACACACAGAGAGAAGAGAATCGACTTTAATGATATAGTGGGGCGGTGGGGGGGGGCGTTGGGGCTGGGGGGGGGAACAAGTTTGATATCACAATAATTAGTCACGTAGCTGTTATGCTTGTTTTAATGTGACTGCGAACGCGTTCATAATGCTCCATTATGAATGAGTGTGTGGCATGTGGCAGGGCATGGGGCACAGCAGCTGCAAATGTTATAAAATAAACAAATTATAAAAGAGGAGAAGGAGGAGGAGGAAGCGCCGAAGATTTCGCTGTGGCCTGCCAATAACTTGTAATTAACGTTATTGCCACACGGCGGCCATTAGGGGCACTGCCTGCACTGGAGGCTTGCGGTAAGAACAGTTGCCCAAAGGTTGCCCCCAGCCACAATTCGCACCCTCAAAAGCGGTCCAACGAATCTGTGTACCGCTCTTGTGGCTTTATTTAAATTTATTTTATCATCATAATTACGCGCGTATCCAGAACAATGGGCGAGCCGTTGATGTGGGAACTGTTTTCGGCTAACTAGACGGGGAAAAGATTACTTAGATTGTATCCACCAGATACACGGTCTGCCGGCGAGGCAGAACTTTCACGAAAGTTCACAGACCACAGACCACGCTGCCAGCTTCGCCTCGAACGTGAACGTGAACGTGCTACATGCTACATGCTACGTGAGACGCATGCGTCCGTGGCTCTGACTCAGACTTTGAGTCGAGTTCGGTTCGAAAGTAAAATTAGCAGAGGCGTGAAAATTATTCAGCTCTCGAGGCGTTCAGAAGATGGAGCTGAAGATGGAGCCTGCCCCTGCGACAGGCACGTAATCTGTGTCGCTGCTCTGAAGAACTGTGCTCTGACCTTGCGCTAGAAAATCCGTTCGAGGGGAAACTCGCTGAAAAGCAAAGGGGGGAGGAGGTGGAGGTGGAGGTGGAGGCGGGGGTGGAGGCTGCAGCCTGCCGCTGACGAATGCCTTTGTGGCATTGCTTTTCGAATGGGCGAAAGCTGAATGCCGTTTTGGTTATTTTCACCCACGACAGCGGCGGCAGACGGTGGCAGACGACGCTCGTCAAATGTAGTTTAAGCAATGAAAGCGCTCAGTTGGCTGGCCATTTATCAAAAGGCTGCAATTGAAATGCTCGGCGCACAGTTGGCTTAGAAATCTGCTCACCGCTGCCGTTCAACAGAGAAAAATATCTGCCACGGGAAGGTGGCAGGGCAGGTGGAAGGTGGCAGGTGGCTGGTGGCAGGGCCGCCCTTTGCACAGGGGAATACAAAAATCTCCCGAGTCAATTTCCACGCGGGGCACGAGAGATGGAGCCAAACATTTGGCCACTAAAGTAGTGAAATAATTTCCGTTAATCGAAAGTTGCGACGCACGTTTAAGTTGGCCAAAACGAAACGGCAGCCAAACGACACAAAGACACACAACGAAAAAAAAAAAAAGCCAAACGACACGCTGCGCTCATAAAAACACAATAAAAAAGTGACATTTTGGCCAAAAGCTATTCGCATAAACGGAGACAGGGCGGGGCGGCAGGAGGGGCAGGGGCAGGGGCAGGGCAAATCAAATCACAGCCAAAGTGGAAAACAACAATGCGGCAGCAGCATTATTGACAATTTACGTGGACTTGACTCTGACACTCGGACAAACAGACAAAAAGACAAACAGACATTCGGACATTCGGACATTCGGACACAGAAACACTGTTTCGGGCAGTTTTTTCGGTGCTTTTTTTTCCGACCAAAAGCCCATCCTTCCGAGCCACCGTTCAAACTGCTCTCGGCTGTTGCTCTTCGCTGTTGACTGTTGATTGTTGGTGTCTCCTCCCACACGCAACGTGCAAATAAATTCGAGAGTACGTGAGCGAGTGTGAGCCGAAGAAAAGTGCTTTATAAGAGCCACTCCATCAAATCAAACAACAACAACAACAAAAACAAACAAAAAACCAGCCGACTCAACAAAACGAAAGTAGTTTGTTCTAAGCGTAACGCTATTAAAATTGATGGCCGAATGAAAACATAATTACATGGCCCGCAAGCAGACGGGGTGGGGAAATTGAAGCGAGGGGAAACGGCCGAGACTCTACATTCGTACCCGACTCCCGCTCTCTGAGATCTAGCCTCTCATCGGCTGTGGATTCTGATGCTTTCTGGGGCTGGAAACGCTTCCTTCTGGGACCACATATCCAATACCAATACACCCCACTACGCTCTGAGTATCGGGTATAAAAATAATAGATACAAACTATACAAGCATCAAGACATGAAAACATTCAATATCTGCGATTATTTGTTCACTTGTCAAATCCAGAAAACAAATAAGTATGGGCATGGGTATATGTTGGACATGGGACAACAAATTAAATGCAAGAATCAGTTGGTTCACCTTAAAAGTATTATTTTGCTATGAAATCGTAAGCAGAACAGAATGTCGAGTCGCACCATAGTGATAATACTTATATTGGGGAAAACATTCTCTTTTCTCACTTACCCAAAATCTTTCCATTCTCGATTCTGCCGAACGGTAAATCGACGACTCCGAAGTCGCGGCAAAACCGCAAACGAAACGCACAAAATGATTTCCAATAAGAGCACAAATTTTAGGCATTCATTTATTAATATGAGGTGAGGCACTAAGCAGGAGAGAGTCAGATCAGCAGATCATTGGGAGTGCCTCACCCTACTATGAACTTCACTTGGAACGAGAGAGAGCACTCATTCCTTTTTGATTCTCTTCTTCACTGCACTTCGACGCCATGGAGTGGGAAAGGGACAAAACTTGACGAATTTGCAAGCACGCACACACACACACACACATTGCTGGAACTCACGCGATAGAACGAAACAAAAATCGAAACCACGAAACAATTGCAAATTTCAGATATTAACACATGAAAAAAGAGTTTATGCCAAATAATAATATATTATTTTTCTTATTTATATAAAATATATGAAAAACATACACGTACATATATCACACATTGTTGCACTTTTCCTTCGACGAGCAGCATTTTTTCTGCCATTTTTCCATTTTCTTCACCCCCGACCTTGATCAACAACTTAATATTTCCTTAAACACACATTTTCTTATAGTAAAACACTTTTTTTTGTACACCAAACTTCACTACACACTTGCGCGACATTTTTCCAATTTGATTTTCACGGATTGAAACGCGGAGCTGACTTGCGTTCATTCTTCCTATTTGCTCTCTTCCACGCTCAATTCGGGTACTTTTGCGAAAACGAAACGAAAAAGAAGCCAAACAACAAAATAGTAACACATTTTTAATTTTTACACATGAAAAAAAATATAGAATAATAATATGCTTTTCTACATTACATATGTATGTATGTATGTATGTATGTACATATCAGATATATGTATCACAGATTGCCTCTTTTTTACTTAGTCGTGCTGCATTTTTGCCGCCTTTTTGCCTCTTTTGCGCCCCCGCCCTTTAGACAACACAATTTCTTGCACTAAAACACACATTTTTATAAATTCACTGCATCACTACACTAAACTTCACTTCACACAACTGTGCGACAATTTTCCCGATGGATTTCTCACCATTTTCCGGATTTTCACGGATTGAAACACGGAGTTGACTTGCGAGGGCACGCTTCGACCGGGTGAAAAGATTTGAGTGAGAGCGGGGAAAATGCGCTCATTCTTCGATCTCCTGCTCCTCTTTCTAATTGCTCTCTCTCAAACACGCCCTTACCTGCACTACTGAGAGCGTTAGATGCGTGTAGTGAGCAAAAAATTTCCGAAAAGAGAGCGCGTTGGACTCTCGGACCACCTTGCATAAGTACATCATGCTCCTTGTCTTCATCCTCTGATTCTGCAAAGAGAACTCAAAAGAGTATGGGAATGGGAGGGAGATGGAGAGAGTAGTGGGTGAATTACAGTGCCCGTTGTAGGTGCAGAGAGCATAATGAAATTATCTAATTTAATTAAATTAATTGATCTCCCTTTGCAGTAACAGAAAAAGAAGACAAGGATTAGATATAATAATTAGCAAAAGTACCCGAAGCGAGCATGGTAGTGAGAGCAATTGGAAAGAGGAGCGGAGGGCATAGAATGAGCGCATTTGCACCACTCTCACTCAAATTTATTCACCCGCTCAAAAGGTGCGTTCGATATGAAAAAATCGCCGTTTGTGAAGTTTGCTCATAAAAAAGTATTTAAATGCAAGAAAATGTGTCTTTTGTGCAATAATAATGTGTTTGATTAAAGGCGGGGGCGCAAAAAAGCCAAAATGACGACAAAAATGCAGCTAGTGGAAGGAAAAAAGTGATGTATACATATTTGTATGTGTATGTATATGCATGTGCAGAAAAACATATTATCTGGCATAAACTATTTTTTTCATGTGTAAATATCTAGATTGTTTTGTTGCTCCGTTTGTTCCCTTTTGTCGTTCCGTTTTTCATTTTCGCAAAAGCAGCTGAAGACGGAGTGCGAGAGAAAACAATAAGAAAGAGGAGCAGGAGATCGAAGAATGAGCGCATTTTCCCCGCTCTCATTCAAATTTTTTCACCCGGTCGAAGCGTGCCCTCGCCAGTCAGCTCCGCGTTTTAATCCGTGAAAATCCGGAAAATGGTGAGAAATCCATCGGGAAAATTGTCGCACAGTTGTGTGAAGTGAAGTTTAGTGTAGTGATGCAGTGAATTTATAAAAAAGTGTGTTTAAGTGCAAAAGAGGCAAAAAGGCGGCAAAAATGCAGCACGACTAAGGAAAAAAGCAGCAATCTGTGATATATCTGATATGTACATACATACATATGTACATATGTAATGTAGAAACGCATATTATTATTCTATATTTTTTTTCATGTGTAAAAATTAAAAATGTGTTACTATTTTGTTGTTTGGCTTCTTTTTCGTTTCGTTTTCGCAAAAGTACCCGAATTGAGCGTGGGAGAGAGCAAATAGGAAGAATGAACGCAAGTCAGCTCCGCGTTTCAATCCGTGAAAATCAAATTGGAAAAATGTTGCGCAAGTGTGTAGTGAAGTTTGGTGTACAAAAAAAGTGTTTTACTGCTAGAAAATGTGTGTTAAAAAGGCAAAATGAAGACAAAAATGCAGTTCGGCAAAGGAAAAGTGTTGCAATGTGTGAAATATTTCTATGTGTTTTATATATTTGATATACATATTTGTAGAAAAACATATTATTTGGCACAAATTAATTTTTTTCATGTGTAAATATGTTTAATTGTTTCGTTGTCCCGTTATTTTTTTCGTTTCATCGCGTGAGTTCCAGCAATGTGTGTGTGTGCGTGTGCGTGCTTGCAAATTCGTCAAGTCTTGTCCCTTTCCCACTCCATGGCGTCGAAGTGCAGTGAAGAAGAGAATCAAAAAGGAATGTGTGCTCTCTCTCGTTCCAAGTGAAGTTCATAACAGGGTGAGGCGGGACTCCCAATGCTGCTGATCTGACTCTCTCCCTCTTCGTGTGTTCACACGAACTTCCGCCCTCTTGTGCCTCACCTCATATGAATAAATGAATGCCTAAAATTTGTGCTCTTATTCGAAATCATTTTGTGTGTTTCGTCTACGATTTTGGTGCTGTTTCTCTGTAATCCGAGCAAGATTATGGGTAAGTGAGAAAAGAAACGAGACTTTTATTTTCTTTGTGAATATACTGATGCTGTTCAATATTATATGTATATGAAATATAGCCCTATAGACCAGAAAAATGGAGAAGTCAGGTTGGAGGAAAGCCACTACATTTTGTATAGGGAACATATAAAAGTATCATGGGTGCAAAAATATGATAATATTTTAAAGTGCAGCTTTTCCTTCCACTCCTCACTCCCCACTTTCCTCGCCATTTCTTCCACCATCTTTCCTCTCTTTTCTTCCCAACGAATATAGTGGAAAAAACCCAGGGTATCCCCCTTGTTGGGACTGCCACTTGCTTAATAATTTTGTTGCCTCCGTCGAGTGCGATTTTTTATTAATTTTGTGTGTGTTTCTGGGTCAATTCCGCAGACGGAAGCCGTTTGACTAGAATAAACTTTTTCCACTCTTGCGCGCGGCTTTCTGTGCGGAGGGGGGCAACCGGACCAGACGGCAGAAAGACAGGGATATTATTTTGTGGGCCTTTGTTAGCTGCTTTTCTTAACACTTTATTTATTATGTTTTTCGCGGACTTTCTTTGTCAAATACTGTATTTTTCGTCGGCGTTTTTGTCTCTTGAATGGAGCCGGACAAAAAGAGAACCGCCATGAAAAGGCAAACCCATAGAATGGCCAGTTGTAGGGCTCTAGCAATAATTAGCTTTGTCCGCTTTGAAGTAGAAAAAGATCGAGGGAAAAGCAAATATCTAATAGTTTATTGAATAGGTGCCCGACCTCGGCCAAATCAAAAATGGACAGAGCCAGTGCACAAAAAAAAAGGAAGGAAGGGATTTAAAACTGAAGGACAGAAAAAGCTGCTCCTACGACTCCTCCTCGATGCAGGATCTCCTTGTTTTTTGCTCTTTTTCAGCTCCCCAAAGCAGAATGGACAAACATTGACAAAATAATTAAATAATAGTCCCAAAGCGCAGTCAAGCAGGGAAGTCGCTTTGCAGTCGCTTCGCAGTCGCCCCGCAGTCGCTTGGGAGTCGCTCCGCAGTCGCCCCGCAGCCGCATCGCAGTCGCTTTGCAGTCGCCTCGCAGCCGCCTCGCAGCCGCCTCGCAGCCGCCTCGCAGCCGCCTCGCAGCCGCCCCGCAGCCGCCTTGCAGTCGCCTCGCAGTCGCCTCGCAGTCGCCCCGCAGCCGCCTCGCAGTCGCTTTGCAGTCGCCTCGCAGCCGCTTTGAAGTCGCTCCGAAAAAAACTAATAAGAATCATATTTTCCTCTGATAAAGAAGCAACAGCGAGCCAAAGAAGCTGTCCAACCCGCTGGGCGCGGGGGCAGACCCGGCAATGAGCGAGGGAGAACATGAATAAATAAAATTAAATGCAGCCAGCCCACTTAAGAGATGAGCATGCAACTAAAAGCCCAAGACTGTCGAGCGGATGGGGGCATGCAACAAGGTTTAACATTGAACAGTTTTCTCGTTTCAAGTATTCCGTTTGTCCGCTGAACGGAACTTTTCCGGAGACAATGGGCCATCGGCCATCGGCCAGAGCCATGGAAACCTCTTCAATTACCAAATTGATTACCATTGAAAATTGAAAATTACAGTACAGTTTTGAGTATTCGGCAGACTCGTAATTGCAGTCGATGTCGATTGAGGGGCGGCCAAAGTGCACTGTCATTAGACAGGGGATCCGTACCGCTTCGTCAATTGTTCTACCGTGTTTGCCTTTGGAATGATTAAGTGGAATGGCCAGAGTCCATTGCGGACAGCCCGTGTCGGTCGGTCTCTGCGGCCTCTGGAGAACCAATCAAGCCGAACGTCAGATTAATTTCATTTAACATTCAAGTAGCATTATACAGGATTCCCCCCCCTCCGAACTCCTCCCCCAACCCCACACAGCATCAACAACGGCCCAAAAGACCCAAAAGACATCCTATTCGTTTTGCATTATTTTCGCTGGCAATGGAAAATGGCCAAATGGAAATGGAAATAGTCGAGAATTGAATTTGGTTTATCATCAATTTTATTGTCACTAGGCATTTACGAGCGATTATTTTTGGGTCGACCCCGAGCGGGCTTGCGCCGTTTAAGGCCAAATTTTTGATTTATTGCCTGCTGCCCCGCCTCCTCCTGCCTCAAAGGCGCTAGAGAGAGGCCTATTTGAGGCCCGGCTGTGCTCGAATTAATTATCATATCTGATGCTCCAGCAAGCTAAGCATTTTTGCCATCAATTGTTGCACATTTCTCGCTGTCTGTGCCTGCTCCTTCTTCGTGAGATTGCGGTTAAACATGCAACAACTGCAACAGAAGGTGGCAAGTAAACAAACAAGCAAGAACCCAGACAGAAGTGCAATCCATATGGGAATATTTAAGGCTGAGACCGAAACGGTAGAACGGTAAAATGCGTGCTCCGATGGGGCAGTGGCAGTGGCAGTGGCAGGGGCAAGCTGGCCTGTTGGAAACTTTTGCTTATTTAACTGTTGTTTCTTTATGCAGAGCCACAGAGCAACAGAGCCAGCAACGGCAGCTGGAACAGCTTTTCATTTTGAACTGCCAGACGTGTCTCCCAGTAGCAACGATGAGCGCATGTGCAACAGCAGCGGCAGAGGCAGCGGCAGCGGCAGCGGCAACAACACTTGCCCCCGGGCCGGAGATTGTTAGCCCGATTATCAGTCGACGCGACTCCATTCACAGTTCCACTGTCCCAGCATCTCCATTTCTTCGTGTGTGTGTCTGTATCTGTGTATCTGTGTGTGTGTGTATCTGTATCTGTGTGTGTGTCTGTGTCTGCGTCGCCATGGCAGGCACAAGTGCATTTCACTTCTGCTTCAGTGCGTATTCTGGCAGGAAATTAATGCCATTGAACGATGCCTCTCCCCCTCACCCTCCCCCTCCCCCTCCCCCTTCCCCAAGCCGCCTGGCGGCCTGTTGCTGCCTCTGGCTGCCTTCTACTGCCTCTTGCTGGCTACTTGAGCAGCATTTAACGTAAGCGGATTCATGTGAGAGCTTCGGCTGAGCATCTCATTAGCATGTGGGTGCTGACGGGCTCGATGATGATCGAGCTGATTTCCAGCTGCCTTAGAAGTTTGCCGTTGAATGTTGCATCGTCATAGCGGTGCACTCGAAGGCGCGTAATTGATTTGTCACTCGCAAACGCAAAGGCAACCCAAATCGAAGGGTCAAAAGTCGCGGCTGGCGCGGTCGGAGGGCAAAATCCAAAAATTATCTCCAAATCAATGGCTAAAACAGCAGCAACAACAAATGACAATTGAAAATGTCAAAAATTCATGAGGTAAGAGGCCAGGCCATCAGGGGGGGGGGGGGGGGCCACCGTGCAACACCAACAACGTTTGGTGGCAGGGGGGGGGGGGCATTTGGGGCATGGGGCACCTGCCTGTCATCGAACAGCGCGACATTTGAATGCGAGTGCGGTGCCGTGTTGGTGTTGTTGGTGTTGCAACGACCACTTGATAAATGATAAATTAATCGAGTATTGCCAAATGGCCAAATGGCCGAATGGCCGAATGGCCGAATAGTCGCTCTAAGTGAATGCCCCCCCCCGCCACTGGGAGAGTCTCTCGATTACAGCCCATCCCCCCCCAAATGATAAATGAGTAATCAAACGAGTTGTCAAAAGGCCATGTCGAGCACTTTTCGAAGGAAGAACTCTCGGCTTTGCTGCTGCACCAAAAGAGCATCCACAGTCGCATATCATACACATTTTTGGCAACTTTGCGGCCTGCCTCTCGTGGGTCACAGACACGCAGATTGTACGCCCGCGAGAGACCACCAACTAGTTTCAGTTTAGACCAGAGCTTGCTGGCCAACTCATTTTAATTAGTCCTCGGGAGGGGGGGGGGGGGGGGGGAAATCGAGAGTGTCCCCAGAAAAAAGGAGTCCAAGAATAAATTAAAGCCAAATAAAGACGTTGGATACACAAATATTGGCAAAACACTTGATGTTTTCGGTCGATTCTAAGGCTGCACACACTCCAGGCACACAGAGAGAGGGGGGGATAGAGAGGGGGGGGGGGGGGGTGAAACAAAATCAACAGAAATGCTAAATTGTTTAATTGAATTTACCGCAGTTGCGCTTAAGTTGGCAGTAATTTAGGAAAGCCAACGTATTCCCCATCTACATGCGAGATACAAGATACAAGATACGAGTATCTGTGCAACTTTGTGCAACTGTGTGCCAGACACTACAGCTCGCAAATGTATCTAGATGCCGCACATGTGTATCTCCAAGTGGCTTCTTCCTGTTGACGGCAAAGAAAGTGGCTGTCGCCTGACACGGAGCTCTAGCTCCAGCTCTAGCTCTAGTTGTTGGCTGTTGGGGTTCTAGATTTCTCCCAGGTCCAATTATGCTGCTTTCCTTTCTTCGATTGGACAGCTCCACGGCATTGCTCAATGGCCGTGCTGGCAATGCAGTTGATATTTAAGATGCCACGCCGTCAGCTGGATGTCAGAGTTCGTCGGCCAGCCCAGTCCAGCCCAGGCAGACGTCGTTGCACAAGGCTGTGGATTGGGCCAGGCCCCAACTGGCTTCTGTTTGCTGGGCCCAGCCGCCGCGGCGCTCTTAGCGAAGAGCACAGCCTACCGTCTCTCGCGCTTGCTCTCTTACGATCGTTGGGTCTCTCTTTTGCGCGCTCTCTCTAGCTCTCTCTGCGTCTTGACCAGGTCTCTCGTTGAGAGGCAACTCTTCGGTTGGAGGCCTCCACCACTTTTCTTTCTTGCACTTTCTTGGCAACATGTTTAAAAGTCTTTTGGAAGCGCCAAACCAGCGTTCAGTTCGCTGTCAGCGCCTATAGCGTTTGGTGCGTTTCAACGGAAGACTCAGTGCCCCCCCCCCAACGAACGAACGAACGAAAGGATCCTGGATAAACCAGGCGATCCGCAAAGCCCTCCACGGACATCAAAAGTTGTGCGTGCAATGAGCCGTGATTCGAATGTGGCACGATTTTAATTAAATCGCCAGTTATTAAAAGAGCTGCAACAAAACACACAATTTCGAACTGAATACCGCGCGTGGCACGTTGCACAGCCACAGCCACAGCCACAGAGGCAGCCACATCCATATTCATAAAGAGCGCGCGCGAAATTCGTGGCAGTTGTGTCCTTGTCTGGATTGTTTATGGATTCACCTTCTCCTCTAACACGTAGCAGCGGCATCAACAGGTAAGCCCAGCCTTCCACCGGGATTAACTTTGCTTAAAATCAGGCAAGAGGCGAGTGGGGAGTGGGGAGTGGGGAGAGTCGTCGACAAAGCGGATTACAAGCTTTAAATTGTTTGGTTAAATTGATCTGGTCTTCTGTTCGGGCCACAAGTGAAAGAATGAAATGTAAACTTGTCTTTAATTAAGGAAAAGGAGGCCCCGGACTCCAAGACAAAGGCAAAGCGGGCCAGAACAAGACCAGCAGCAAAAACAAGTACCACACACACACACACACACGGAGAGTGGGGGGGGGACACACACGTGTAACTGGAAACAAGTTGAAATGCCTCGACCACATTTGGTCAAAGCCGAGAACTGTTCTCCGACTCGGACTCTGGCCCAGAGGCAAGGCAGAGAGCGGCAGAGTGGCAGAGTGGCAGAGCAACCGGCGGCAATGTGATTTTAATGAACTACTAAAAAAAAACTAAACCCCAAACAAACATAAACCGACTTGACTCCCGTCTAAGACTGCATTATGGAGCCCCTCCCCCTGGCCAGCCCCCTTGCCAGCACGATGGAAGGCTCTATTGTATCCAGCTGTCCGTCGCTGGGCAGAACACTTTGAGTTACTTTCTAAACGGCAGTCGGGTGGTGGCACGGCTGAGATTAGTTGCATCCACAGTTGCCGTTGTTCGTATTGCGGTTGCCGTTGCCGTTGCTCTTGCGGTTAAATAAATAAAACAGCGTGACTCGAATGGGTCTCAGTGGCTGAGAAGAGACTCCAACATCAGCTGCTGATGCACAGATGCTTTAGAAATTATAGATGCGTTCCAGCAGGTTCCAGCCCACTTCCTTTTCGGCCTGGCCCAATTAGCAACCGCGCTGCCACGGCCAACCGACTGACTCTGTCCCTGCTTCCTGGCCAACTACTGGTATTAGCCAAGACTCTCGGCATGGCAAACGAGCACGACAGCACCATTAAAAACTGCTGCATTTGAATTAATCAAGACAACAAACGGAGGCAGCAGCAGCAGCATCATCTGTCAACAACAATGCGCGCCACAAACTAATTACATGCCACCGAGAGGGGCAGCCAGCGTGCTGCATGTGCATGTGCATGTGCGATTACCAAATTAGATTTCTGCCTAATTATGGCATTGGAAAACCCCAAGAAATTGCAGGCAAAAGTTTTGCGCAAACTCCGGCCCAAAAACAGTCCCGGCTCCGGCCCAGACCCGGCTCCGGCCCAGTTCTGGCTCCGGCTCAGTCCTGGTTCTGGCTCTGGCTCTGGAAAACAGCACTTAATAATAATTAAATTATTTTTGCCAATTATAGAGCCAGAGCAAAGCCGTGCAGCCTGCATCTGTATCTTTATTTGTGTCTCTGACTTTATCTTTATCTTTGCCCCCTTCTGTGTCTGTGTGTGTGTGTGTGTGTGTGTGTCTGTGTGCCAAACTAATAAATAAGATTGCTTTTAATTAAGGAAAAGAAGCCGATTGCCGAACAATGCCTGAACTTTGGCCCAAAGCCAGGCCCAAAATATCGCAGGTCCTTCTGCAAGTTCAATTTAAATTCCTAATTGAATATGAAAACCTTATTTCAAATGGAAATTAAACACAAATCGGGTTAATTTTAGGGGGGGATGCACAATTTCCCGTGTCAAGTCCTGGGTTTTGAAAGTTTCTGAAGCTCGTTTGCCGAGCCGTCAGTGGGGGTGACGTATACGGGTTGAAGCCCGCATTGCACAGCCCTCCGATATGTGACACCTGCCATGGGAACTTTCGGTGAGCCAAAAGTTGTGCAATCATGGGAGCGAAGTAGTTTACTTTGTTCACTGCAAATTTATTAATAAACATATTTCGCAGAGCCAGAAACAGAGCTAGAGCCAGAGACAGAGACAGAGCCAGAGCCAGAGCTAGAGCTAGAGACAGAGACCGAGTTGGCTTTGCGGAATTCGTAATTGAATTTATGGAGGAGCCTCGTTCTGCTGCCAGACGATGGGCGAACCCTTTTTGCAGGCAGGGATCACACATGGCCCCCAAGAGCTCTTCGACCCTCGACGAAAGGCAGGGGTGGGGGTGGGGGGGGACTTACAACTGACCTTCGGGGGGGTGCGGCCCTTCTGGGCCGTTAAGTGTGTTATTAAGCCTAATTAAGCGGCTTATTCAACTGCTTCTGGGCCACCGTCCACCGACCACCGACCACAGGCCATCCACCACGCATCGCCCATCGAACGCACAATCGCCGGTCTGAATGGTTTGAATGGTTTGAATGGTTTGAATGCCGCAATTTATTTTGTATCATTTTTACGATGGCAGGGCAAAAACAAATACAATAACAATAACAATATGCAGCATTTTTCTTTATCAAATATCAGCATTTATGCAATCACTTTCACAAAATACAAAAAAAATTCAATTGCATCGCAAAATGTAATTAATCATTGTGCAAATATTTTGCGCTCTTGTGTCGTTCGATTTGAAAGCATTTAATTGAGAATTTTATTTGCGATAAAAAAAAAAAAAAACGCTGCGGCACTCCACTGAGCCGGGATGATTAATTTGTTGACCCTTTGAGCGATGTTCCGACCATCGCATTCATGAGTTGGTCAATCAGCACTTGAGAGCACTTTTTTCCGAACGGTGGCTAACAATATGCTGCCACAGCCACAGGCACTGCCATAATCCATTAGAAAAAGTAGCAAATTATGATTTATTGCACTTTGGCCGAGGAGTGGCAAAGCCGCAAGTTGTGCGAGGAGCCAGAAGGAGCCATGAGGAGCCAGAAGGAGCCAAGAGGAGCCAGGAGGAGCCAGGAGGGGCCAGGAGGGGCCAGAAGGAGCCAGAAGGAGCCAGGAGGAGCCACGAGAAGGCAGCAAGGCAACAAAAAAAGCACTCCCAAGTAGCATAGGAAAATGTAAAACTCTTGTAATGACGATAAACACCCCGCACTCCAGGCCGCTCCATGCATATTTATGGGTTTTTTTTTGGGGGGGAATTTGGAGGAAGTTTCGGTTACGGCATCGATCCCAACCCCTCCCCCCCCCCCCACGCCCAATTAGTGCCCCCATTATACGCACCAGCAAAGTGCGTCTCGAGACTTGTGCAATGGCCGGCTTAACGAGCCACCGATTGTGTGTCTTGGCCACATTAGGCCACATTCTGCTGCACAAAGCCAATCATCGGTTTAGTTAATAACTTTGACCGCAATACCAGAGACCATGATGCCAAGCCAATGGCCGAAAAGTAAGTGTCATTAGCATATATACTTAGCACAAGAACCTGTTTACCGCTGTCCCTCCTCTTTGTTGTCTCTGTCTCTCCGATGTTAGAGAAATGGAATGGAATGGAAAGAAAAGAAAGGCAGCTGATGCTTGAAAATGGGTCAAAAAGTTTCCCATTGATTGAATTTCATTTCAATTAGCACATCCGAAACGATGAGCAATATTCGCATATAACTTGTACTCGAACATCGATTGGGCTCGCCGCTAGATTGATGTCTCAATTGTGGCTGCCCCAAAGCCGTCAAGAATGCAGCTCGAAACGGGCACAAATTGAATGTCTTGGAGGGGCAGAAAGCAGAAACAGATCTACAGAATACTGACGGAAATTGAAACATTGGCGGCTCTGTATGCCATGTGGCAGCCGGCGAAAGGCGCATAATAAACCATAATGACAAAATTACTATATTTAGTATGCTAAAAATCGGTCAAAGTGTCAGTAGGTTGTCCAGCAGAGCACCACAGAGCCCCACAGAGCCCCAGAGCCCCAGAGAATCACCTTCATTAACAGCAGACGGACAGATTTGTCTCTCACTTTGGCCAAAACGCCTGCGCCAAGCCACATGATATTGCAATTTTTGGCATTAACTTCTTTTCACCTGAACGATGACTCGGCGACCACTTCAAGAGCATGTCTAGGCCTCTCTTTCTCCCTCTAGACGGCGCTGGGAAACTTTCATTTTTGCCGCTATAGAATATCAATAGGTTATTGGCATATTTGTGGGGGATTTCATTCATCGTTCTGCTCTCGAGTGGCGCCCCTCGACGCCTTGGGAGGGGCCTCTGCAGACCAGAAGCCAGACGTCCAGGGTCCTGGGCGGGCAGAGGAAGCTCCCATACGGCGTTTAATTCCCCTTTTGTTCTCCTCCCAGGCTCTATCCATCTGCCCTCTATAGTAACCAAAGAAAGAACGCTCTGCTTTAGATACACACAAAGATTGGAGATGATTTTTTGGGTAGCGTTATAAAAATTGAAAGCAACGCATTCAGGTGACCCACATTCAACGCTTGCCAGAGCTCCAGTCCAGCTCCAGTCCCCCCGGGCCCCGCCCCCCCCGGGCCCCCAGCCACCGTCGCGACTTCTGGTTTTCTGTTGTTTTCGGTTTATTTTTGGTATTCCTTCTCTCCTCCCTCTCTCTCTCTGCTTTCGGCCAGGCCCAGGTATCGAAACACGTTGGTCGTGGCGGCCTTTTGGGGCGTTCTTCTTTCAATTCTTTTTGGCATGAAATCAATCTTGAGCAACTTTGATTCTTGTAATTGTGTTTTTTTGGCGCTCAAGTGGAATTTTAAATACAAGATTTGACGCTTTCGTTTGTGGCCGGGCTTTGTTAATGCCGTCATTAGCTTTTGGCCAATGGCCATTCCCTTCATTGAACTTCAATTAGCAACGGCCCTTGAACGGATGCTTTCATTCATCTGCCAGCAGCCGCCTTCCGTCTTCCACCTTCCACCTTCCGGCTTTTTTCATTCAGTTGGGAAAGTGAAGCAATTAAAATTTAATTGCCATGCCACTGAGGCGACACCAGCCGACCATCGATGGCAATTGAAAGCCGCAAAAGTTACTTATTTCCATGCCCCTCCCCCCTCCTCCCCCCTCTAAGCAGGTCGATGCCCCCGACTAGATTTATTCGGTGAGTTTAACAGCTGTCTTACATAATTAGACTCCACAGCAATCTTGTGGCCTTCAAATAATCGAATTCGAGGTGCATTGGCTTATGGGATTTTGCCGCTCTGCGTCCCAGACTCCCCATAGACTTCGGATAGAAGCCAAAGAGCATTTATGAACTCTAATGGGGGGCTATTGATTTATCTAAGATTTAATAGTTAAATATTTTGGGGGATTCTTGGGGAGCTCCCACACAAGTGGGTGGGAATCCGCTCCAGAAACGGTCTTCTCCCTTCCAAAGTCGAACTCTTACTACCCATCGATATCTGTTCCCCTCACACCCTTATATACCAAGCGATATATCGATATTCATCGTTATATTGCGTTCCCTTTGTGGTCTTCTCTTCTTTCGTTCACCGTCGTCGTTGTACTTGTATATGGGATGGCCTCTTCGTTGCTCGTCGTTTTGCCAGCTGCTCGTTGCTCGTTGCTTTTCCTACCCATGGGATACTCGCTGCTCGTCGCTTTTCCTACCCATGGGATACTCGTTGCTCGTTGCTTTTCCTACCCATGGGATCCTCGCTGCTCGTCGCTTCTCCTCCCCATGGGATACTCGTTGCTCGTTGCTCGTTGCTTTGCCTCCCCATGGGATACTCGTTGCTCGTCGCTTTTCGTACCCATGGGATACTCGTTGCTCGTTGCTTTCCTACCAATGGGATACTCGCTGCTCGTTGCTTTCCTCCCCATGAGATCCTCGCTGCTCGTCGCTTCTCCTCCCCATGGGATACTCGTTGCTCGTTGCTCGTTGCTTTTCCTCCCCATGGGATACTCGTTGCTCGTCGCTTTTCCTCCCCATGGAATACTCGTTGCTCGTTGCTTTCCTCCGCGTGGGATACTCGTCGCTTTTCCTACCCATAGGATTCTCGTTGCCGCTCGTTGTGTCCAGGGATCGGACCACACACCCCCCCCCCCCCCCTCCATGGGCCTTAAGTCGAAACTCCTGCAGCACCACATAATACTTTTTAACACACAACTTTTTCCGTCTGTATATTTTGTATTTTTGGGCTTACAAATGCATTTATGTTTATTTTTATTTCTTGCAGTTTTTATACCCGATACTCAAAATGAGTATTGGGGTATATTAGATTTGTGGTAAAAGTGGATGTGTGTAACGTCCAGAAGGAATCGTTTCCGACCCTATAAAGGATATATATTCTTGATCAGCATCAATAGCCGAGTCGATTGAGCCATGTCTGTCTGTCCGTCCGTCCGTCTGTCCGTCTGTCCGTCCCCTTCAGCGCCTAATGCTCAAAGACTATAAGAGCTAGAGCAACGATGTTTTGGATCCAGACTTCTGTGATATGTCACTGCTCCAAAAATATTTCAAAACTTTGCCCCGCCCACTTCCGCCCCCACAAAAGGCGAAAATCTGTGGCATCCACAATTTTAAAGATACGAGAAAACAAAAAACGCAGAATCGTAGAGAATGACCATATCTTTTAGACTGCAGAATCTGAATAGGATCGTATTACTATTATAGCCACCATCAGGAAAACAATTTCATTTTTTCTCGCCCTGTCTCTCTCTAACACACACGTAGCATAGGCAGCTATGCTTAGAGTAAAACATTAGCGCCTAGATCTCAGAGACTATAAAAGCTAGAGCAGCCAAATTTGGCATCCACACTCCTAATATATCGGACCGAGACGAGTTTGTTTCAAAATTTCGCCACACCCCCTTCCGCCACCGCAAAGGATGCAAATCTGGGGATAGCTAGAGTAACCAAATTTAGTATCCGCACTCCTGTTAGATGTCACTATAAAACGTATATCTCAAAATTTCGCCCCACCCCTTTCCGCCCCCACAAAGGACGAAAATCTGTTGCATCCACAATATTGCAGATTTGAGAAAACTAAAAACGCAGAATCATAGATAATGACCATATATATCAGATTGCTGAATCTGGATCAGATCAGATAATTTTTGTAGCCAAAAGGAACAAATCAATTTGCATTGGCTACGCAGCGCCCGACGTCACGCTCAGACTGATTTTCTGTCTCTCTCGCACGCTCTCTTTGTCGTGTCGTTTAATATTAGCGGCGTCTGCCGGAAGAGAGCCATACTGACTTAGTATCGGGTATAACCGTAGAGTTGCGGTGTCCGCAGCAACTCACAACGTTCCACCTCGTTTGTTGTTTTTTTTGGGAGTAAATAAGGCTGCAACTTATGGGAACACCGTTTAGATTTTGGGAAAACGGCAGCTGTTTAGAGGATTTGCATAAGCCCTCCCTCCCCCTCCCCCTCCCCCTCCCCCTCCCCCACCGGAGGCCTTTCTCCTAAAAAATGCATAGAAGCTGTGTGCTTTTTGCTTTCTGCCACATACTCGTAAATTCTCATCTGCAACTGAGGGGGGGGGGGGGGCATGCCCCAATGGGCGGTATGCAGGTTTGACATATGAAAAAGTGAAATTTATTGCTAATTCAAACTGCCAAAACTTGGAAAATTTTATTGAAAAGCCACCAGCACGGAGCCGGAGCTCTGCCAACAAAATTATTTCGAATTTCCACGGCAAAAGTACAGGGGCTGCCAGCTTTGCTAGACTCGTGCCATCAAATTCAAATAAAATCAAATGCACAGGCCAGACAGAAACGACAGAGCCCTTATAGAGAATACGAGTATCCATTCATCCGGCAGAGGCAGAGGCAGTGGCAGGCCAACATCTGCAACAACAATCAATGGGGCGAGCTGCCAAATGAAATGTTAGAGAAAATCAAACAATTTTTGCTCATTGAGCTTTTAAGCCGCTAAGGGCAACCGGTGGATGGGGTGTGGGGGGTGTGGGGGGTGTGGGGGCGGTTTTCAGATCTGCTTTGATGTGCGTCGACCAAAAACAAACACAGAATGGCGGCTGTCATATGTATGCCACTTCATGCGCCGCGAAACCCGGAGATACCATGGAGCCCGCTGTCGTATTTGCTTGCATGTAAAAACCGACCATCAAATGGGATTGAAATGTACCAAAAATACGGAGTGCTCTCATAAAATAAGCTCCAGTCGGAGGCCCCGAGCCGTCGGGTATCGCGACGTGGCCGGAATAGGGAATGCAATTGGTTAGCTTTAAAATTCAATTATTTAATGGGGATGCGAGTATCCTCTGGGGTTTATTCAAAGGGTAGCCAATTACCAGTTATCAGAGTGGTACATACTATATATATATACATATGCATATGGTATAGTGTAGTGCATACACCCTCTACGATTCTTAATTAATTGTTATTTTCGATGAAAACATTCTCAGAACTATGCCACATTTCAGTACTCTACAATTATTCATATTATTTTATATATTATTATTAACATCATTTTATATATTTTATAAATTATTATTCCAATATTATTAACATTATTTTATATTTGTATTATTATTATTATTCCATACTTACTAACATTACATTATATATTTAGATATTTTATATATTTTTATTCAATTCTTATCAACATGGTTATATTTTTAGTATATTTTATAAATTATTTTTCTAATATTATTTACATTGTTTTTTATTTAATATATTATTACTCCAATATTATCAACATTATTTTATATATTATTTCTCGAATATTATTCAAATTTTTTTATATTTTATATATTATTATTCCCATATTATTAACATTATTTTATATTTAGTATTTTTATTTTTATTATTCCATTCTTATCTACATTATGTGATATTTTTATATATTATTATTTTTATTGTTATTATTCCATTCCTATTAACATTATTTTATATTTTTTTATATTTTATATATTATTATTCCATTCTTATCAACATTATTTTATATATAATTATTCGATTATTCTTAACAATTTTTTATATTTTATATACTTTATAAATTATTTTTCAAATATTATTAACATTGTTTTATATTTAAGACATTATTATTTTTATTATTGTTATTATTCCATTCTTACTAAAATTTTTTCTTATCAAGATTATTTTATATGTAGTAAATTTTAAACTTCCATCATTATTTACATTATTTTATGTATGTTAAATATTTTTCATTGTTATTGACATTATTTTACATTTTCATATATTTCATAAACTATTATTCGATTATTATCAACATTATTTAATATGCTTATTCCACTAAATCAGTCAATATGGCTTTTTCGATGGCATTTGTATCTCAATCAAATAGTTTTTTCCATCATCCACTTCTGGGCGAACAACAAAAAGTAAATAAATAGCCCTCTGAATATTTTTCTGTACTCCTTTTTGGGCAAACAATTTCGGATTTGCCTGGAATTCTTTTGAGGGAAAACTTTTGTGCAGCCGATCGAAAAAAATATATATAGAAATCCATTCAATTCCCTAGATTTTGATTGGATCAGCCGGGAGAGAGAAAAGCAGATGGAAATAAAACAAAAGTTTCCGAAAATGGTGGTTTGGTGGCACAAGTCAAGTATTTGGCACACTCAAGCCGCGCAACCGGGCTAATGAAGCTATTAGGGAAGGGCCCGGGTATTGACCATCGGGCTGGGGGGGGGGCATGGGGGGCATGGGGGACTCGGGCCCGGGAAATGTCCGTTTTCCGCACCAGGCTTCAGCAGGGCAAACATTTTTTACTTGATTTGGCTCCGTCCGGCCAGGGGGGGAGTGACGGGGGCGGGGGCGGGGGGGTCACAAAGTTTATGCCAGTTGGTTGATTTCTGTAGCATTTCCGTTTTGTTTCATTTTAATTCTCGAACTGCTCTTTGGACCATTTTTGATGGCAGAGCAAAGGACGGCGGAGAGCGTCTGGTTCTGAAAATGAAATAAAATGTTTGACTATTGGCGGAAGTGCGCCATAAGTGAACGAGCTTCTTGTGCGCCATTTTGTTTACATATTTCTGTGACTGTGTCGACTGTAGTTTTGGCCCTGCAGCAGTCCTGTGTGTGTGTGTGTGTGTGTGGGTGGCCCTTTATACGCCATAATGTAACGGAAATTGTCCAAGTTTTTAAAGGCATAAATATTTAAGGCCCCCCCCCCCCACCCTCTACATAGCAGCTGCTGGCAGCCATTAATATTTTTCAACTATTTGCATAAATTAATGCAAAATTTTGCCAAAATATTACCCCAGCTCCAGCTCCAACTCCAGCTCCAACTCTCTAGGGCGCAGCTGCACATGTGCGGTGTTAGGGGCGTGGCTCAGAGAGAGAGGGAGAGAGTTTTAATAGCGATTTAAGGCGCCTTTGCACATGAATTTGAGATGAAATTGCATATTGGGCCGCGAGCACAAACTGCTTAAAAACTCGTGCTTTCCGTCGAAAGCATATCCATCCGGGGCATATGGCGGGGATCCCTTGCAACAGGGTGCTAATTCACACATTTACTCGGTGTGAGGGGAGGGGAGGGAGGGACTGTTGGGGCAAAGGTAGCAGCTGCCACAGCTCTGTGATGCGGGCAGGCGTGGTTAAACTTCTTGGCGGTGGAAGCTGGTAGCTGCATTAAACTAGATTTCAGGCGGACAAAGTTTAAAGGTCACTCCGGGCATCTGCACGGCTGATTTTAGGCCTGATTCGCGGCGGGTTTCGGGCTCAAATATTTCAATTATCCTCTACTGCTCCTGGGCGGGGGCGGCAGCTGGGGCGGGAGGTGTGAATGAGGCGGTAGGTGGAGCTGTGGCTGCGTCGGGAGGTTGGGGGGGGGGGGGGTCTTGGGCTGGCTGGTAATTGAGTTTTTAGTAGCTGTTAGCGGTCCCTCACCAACTCTTTGCGCCACTTATGCCAACAGGCAACACCAGTGCACGCACACACGCACACCCCGAAAATCACGTTTGAAATGCAACTTAAAGTTCCATGCCACAGACAGCCGCAGGTGTTGAGGGGGAGGAGGCAGCGCGTGAGGCAACGACAACCAAATCAAATTTGCACCAAAAACCAAACGTAAACTTGGAGCGCTGCTGGCGACCACACGCACACCCCCACCACCCACCACCCCCCACCCCCTGAAATGTATGCATGTAGAGACACACAAATTCGCACGTCGCTTATTTGGTAATTTGCCTGCGTGTGTGTGTCTCTGTGTGTGTGTGTGTGTGCATTTCCTGCTGCAAACTTCATAAACTTGTACACACACCTGAGGCCACGCCCAGAGGCACGGCACGGCGATAGCGCCTTAATTGAGTTATCCCCCGACATTTTTCGGCAGCAAACTTTAAGCTGAAGTTTCGGTCAAGTTCCTGTCTGTGGCACAATAAATTCGCATAATAAATGGGCCACCGTTTAGCCGTGTCAACAGCAGACGGCTTGCATCCTTAGTCTTGGCCAGGCCAAAAGAAAAACCTCAAAATGACGGCACCGGAAGTGAAGCCTGCACCTGCTACGGCTTTGGCTTCGGCTTCGTCTCCGGCTAAAATGTTAAACAGCAGGCTAATGTCCAAAAAGATGCACAAAAGTGGGGCCAAAGCGTGCCACGGGCTGGGCTGGGCTGGGGCAAGGCCAGGCACTGCTGCTGTTGACGTTGTCATCTGCCGAGCGAATGGCGAACGGCGAATGGCGGAAATTATGCAAAATAGTGAAAAGCAAAGCAGCTTTGCTGAAACTGAAACTCAACTGCAGGCACTGGATTATGGTTCCCCCTCGATTGAAGGCACTTTTCACAGGAAATTGGCACCTATCTTGTTGTCCTCTCACGAACGGAGGCCACAAATCTTCATAACTGTCCGCACATTTTGGGCATCGTTAAACCGGGGGGGAGGTGGCCACAAAAACCTACTCCTCTGGGTATTTGTCAACACAGTTTTTCTCTGTCTCTCAATCTTATCTGAGGCGCACGCGTTTTACGGGCATTGCCAGGACCCGGGAGCCAGGACACAGGACCAGTTTGCTAACTGATTCACATGAAAAATGGCCGCACATACATATAGTTTTCGCCCTTGGCTACAAAGCTGCTGACTGTGGCCAGGAGAGGACCGCCTTTCGCCTTATCCAGCGTGTACCAGAGATGAGGCCTCCTCGGTTGGTCGGAGTGGCTGGCTCCGGCCATCGTTGGTGAATTTAAAATGCAATTAAATAATAGATTTAGCCCGGCTCGGGCTTGGCCAGCAACTAGATTATGACTGGGCTTAATGAACATGACTAATGCACTGCTGGAAGCGGCTGACTCACTCTCATCAGTCGATGGGCCTAGCAATTACGCCCAGCTGATAAAACTGGACGGGCGAAAATGGTGCCAGTCATGGCTCAAAAGGACACGGATATCCCCCAACATGTGTGGTCCATGACTGGACATAAGGCACTCACACACAGAGACATCAGCAGCGGCCTAATCCTTTCACACACTCGGACCAAAGAAACGCAGTTGGGCATAAAAGGATACGAGGCCTTTTTGTGCACCTTTCAAGGTCCCTTTCTTTTTCTTTTCGACCAGCAATGAATGAATGAATGCCTCCGAATGCTTGAATGCTTGAATGCTTGAATGCCCGATGATTGAATGTGTGCTCCCCAGAAGAGGGTCAGCGGCCAGCGGCCAGCGGCCGGGAATAAATTGAAAAATTTGCTGTTGTGCAAAATCAAAGTGTTTTGCCGGAAGATTCCTTTTCTGTGACGGCCCGGGAAGCGTCCAAGGACACGCTTGTTAGTAACCAAATTTGGCTCCACAGCTGGGAATGTTCTGGGCCCCCCCATCCAGGGTATCTGTTGGTAATAGTAAAGCCTTTGGCTGTCCCACTTAAAGCCATAAATACGCGTATATGTGCGATAATGGCCGGCAATTGCATAAGAGATTAATACGACGGTGGCAGCAGCTGTGGTCGAGTCCTGTCCAGTGAAGTCCTGGCTCATTGTTTGCAATTTTACTTAATTTAATGCGATTTATGGAATGCTTTAAAGGCCCGTTGCTGCGTAATTAATGAAAAATGCTGATATGGTGGGGCGGCCAAGACGAATGCAAAATGCAAAATGCAAATGCGATACGTGTGGAGCACGCGCCATTTGATAAATTGCGGCAATCAGAAAGGGTGCATGCCGCGTAATGCGTTGCTGAAAAGTTTCCCCAGCGCAAAGGGGGCAAAATCACGTATACGCCACGTTGGGGCTTGGCAAAGTTTCTGCTAATTAATGTCAAAGAGTTCAAAGATATTAAAAGGCTGCGGCGTCCTGACGGTGTCCTAATCCCGCACACGCCACGGAGCCTCATAACTTGCCCCCCCCCCCCCCCCTCCCATCCCCCCGCTGAAGCCGGAACGTGTCCGGCCAGCTATCGGAATCAGAGCTGCGATGACACAAAGCTTCGATGGGCAACACGTGCAGGAGCCAAACAATGCTTCGATGCCGAGGCATTTATTGTTGGGAAACTATAAAGGCATCGGTGTCAGTGGCAGAGACACCGCCAGCGCCCCCATCTCCACCTCCATCTCCATCCTTCATAATCGAGAGACGAAAACAATGATGCTCGTAGGGGGAAAGCTGAAAAGTTTCATAGCCAAATGAAGACTGGCACCGAGCGATGGGCACGTGATGGGAATGGAATGCCAAAAATTATACGTATATTCGACCCCTGAGGCGAGCACAAAATCTTTGCCAAACCGTCGGGGATATACGATATATATGGCCAAGGAATTGAGTGGCAGCGGAAAATAAAATGCACATTAGCCAGAGGCCAAAGCCCAGAGCCCAGAGCCCAGAGGCGGACATGGCCAAGAGGAAGGAAATCGTTACGTCGTTCGGCCAAAGGAAAGGCAGGAAAGAAAAGCGCAAATCGAAATAAATAAATAAAATCAAATGTTCTGTGCAGAACGAAAGTTGCGCCAGGACTCGGCCTGGGGGGAGCCCCTCAAACAACATCTTATGGGCGTCTGGAGGTTTTGTTGGCCGCACCGCGAAAGTGCGAACAAAAAAGGGAAGCACGAAAAGCGACCCAAGAAGGACCAGCGAAACACACACAATTCAGATTCAACAGATTGCCTGGACACAGGATTGGACACAGGATTGGACACAGGACTGGACATTGGATTGGACATTGGATTGGACATTGGGCTGGGCACCGGACTGGACTCCGACCTGTCCACTGGACTGGACACTGGCCTGGACTTTGGACTGGCCACTGGCGTGGACTCTGGCCTCGACACTCTCCTGGACTCTGACTTGTGCAATTTAAAGTCGACGGCGACCTTGATTAAGCGCTCGCTGCCGTAATGCAATTTGCTTTAATTTCCTTGGAGCAAACGAAGACTGATTGGCCTCCGCTCTCTCTCTCTCTGTGTGTGTGCGTGTGTGTGTGTCTTTCGAACAGTAAATCCAATAAAGAATCAATGGCTAACAAGCCAAGAAACAAACCGAAATAAGTTTTACTGGCCTTGGTGGAAAATCTTAATTTTTCCACAACACACCAGACGTGACACATTTCGGCAAACTCTGCGCAACTTTTTAGGTCCCCCCCTTTGGGTGCCTGAGTGGGTCATTTGCTGGCCGCTTGTCCACATGGTCTTAACTTCTTGTCGATCCCTCTAGCCTTGCCACCAATTTCGCCACTTGGCAAATAAATAAATCCCAGCTTTGAGGCCCAAGCAGGTGTGTTTTTTATACCCGATACTCAAAATGAGTATTGGGGTATATTAGATTTGTGGTGAAAGTGGATGTGTGTAACGTCCAGAAGGAATCGTTTCCGACCCTATAAAGTATATATATTCTTGATCAGCATCAATAGCCGAGTCGATTGAGCCATGTCTGTCTGTCCGTCTGTCCGTCCGTCCGTCTGTCCGTCTGTCCGTCTGTCCGTCTGTCCGTCTGTCCGTCTGTCCGTCCCCTTCAGCGCCTAATGCTCAAAGACTATAAGAGCTAGAGCAACGATGTTTTGGATCCAGACTTCTGTGATATGTCACTGCTCCAAAAATATTTCAAAACTTTGCCCCGCCCACTTCCGCCCCCACAAAGGGCGAAAATCTGTGGCATCCACAATTTCAACGATACGAGAAAACTAAAAACGCAGAATCGTAGAAGATGCCTATATCTTCTAGAGTGCAAAATCTGAACCAGATCGTATAATTATTACAGCCAGAATCACGAAAACAATTTCACTCTTTCTCGCTCTGTCTCACTCTAACACACAGGTTTCATGGTCGGTTTTGCCAATTGCAAAATATGAGTTCAAGGATCTCAGAACCTATAAAAGCCAGAGCAACCAAATTTGGTATCCACACTCCTGTGATATCGGACCTTGACCGTTTCCTGTCCAAATTTCGCCACACCCCCTTCCGCCCCCGCAAAGGACGAAAATCTGAGGCAACCACAAATCTCAGAGACTATTAAGGCTAGAGTAACCAAATTTGGTACACACACTCCTTTAAGATGTCACTATAAAACGTATATCTCAGAATTTTACCCCACCCCCTTCCGCCCCCACAAAGGACGAAAATCTGTTGCATCCACAATATTGCAGATTTGAGAAAACTAAAAACGCAGAATCATAGATAATGACCATATCTATCAGATTGCTGAATCTGGATCAGATCAGATCATTTTTATAGCCAAAAGGAACAAATCAATTTGCAGTGGCTACGCAGCGCCCGACGTCACGCTCAGACTGATTTTCTGTCTCTCTCGCACGCACTCTTTGTCGTGTCGTTAAATATTAGCGGCGTCTGCCGGAGGAGAGCCATACTGACTTAGTATCGGGTATAACCGTAGAGTTGCGGTGTCCGCAGCAACTCACAACGTTCCACCTCGTTTTTTGATAATTACAATGAAATTGGATATCAAACAGGCCATCGTTAGGGGAGATGCCAATACATATGAAGATTATTTGCCCAAAAATATGCTGCTGCAGTCCTGGCCCACACAAAGTGTCCTGTAGCCCCTACTCTGTGGCTGTCTCTGTCTCTATCTCTGTGTCCTGTATCTGAGTGATTTGTTTAAACAAACGTCCTGAAGTTGGCTTCCTTTCTGCTGCTGTCAGGCCCAATCTTTAACCAAAGGAAACAGGGATCTAGACCGCACTTCTTCCAGGGTTTGGCCCCACTCTGGGGCCCTCCCTCTCTCCCTCTCTGTGTGTGTCGTCGTCGTCCACTTGTCATGTCACTCGGCATCATTGTCAGTCCGACCCCCGTCCCCAGGGGGGGCCTAAGGAAAAAGCTACTTTTCAGTGCATTTCATTTACATTTGAATGTCAGGCGAGAACCTTTTCTGGTCGGTCCCCTTCGTAATTTACCGTTACAAATCAATGGCCCTGAAGTGGCGACCGGCCTGAAAGATACATTAAATATCCCGAAAATATTTAACGCACAATTTATGATAATTTTGTCCAAAAGAGAGGAAAAACCCCTGAAATGCCACCCAAAAGGGGGGCCAAGACACAGTCCCCCCCGCCATAAGTGGCCAAGCAAGGAGCATATTTCTGATGGCCATATATTTTGCACATTGATCGGCAATCGTTTAGCCAGTGCGAGTGTCCTTGGGCGGGTACGTGATGTGGCAAAGTTTTTCGGGTTCAGTGGCGGTGGCATGTGGCATGTGGGGCATGTGGGGCATGTGGGCTGTGGGCGTGCCAACATTTTGACAGGCAGGACTTTAAGTTGTCAGAGCACTGACTCTTTAGCCATTCTCTGACAGCCTGCCGGCTGGCTGCTGGCTGCTGGCTTATTAACATATTGTTTGTTATTTTCCCTCGTGTCGCGCCATTGACAATTCATTTGTGCCAAGGGCTTAGCGGCCAAAAACTGACAGAATTGTTGGCGAAAGTATTTGCACAGATTTCGAATGCTGATAGCAAGTGACAGCCAGTAAGCTACAACAATGAATGGGAGGTGCTATGGGATACTCCCCCAAGCCCAAAACTGGGGAAACTATCAAAAATCCTAGCAATATGCATGAATATTGGGCTTGGGGGGGGGGGTTTTGGGGACCAAGAAGATCCCATAGATTATAAGGGAGAAGCATTACCGCTCCGTGAGGCTTGAATGTTCTGGGGAGCTCCTTGGAAGACTTCTAATCACGCAGGAGAGTCCCCACTTTGTGGTGGAAGTAATCGTAGAAGCAGCAGCTGCTAAAACACCCCCCCACACACCCCCCACCCACCCACACACAGCCATATGCATTTATGCCCTTTCTTGAGCGCAAATTGCCAGGCACTTAGGCCACCCCCCTTCCCCGCCCCCTTTCCCTGTTGCACTCATGTGGCGGCTCGTTATTATTAGCATAATTACAGGCGCATTAGCGTGGCTTCAGCTTCAGGTGCCCTAAAACTGTGGCAGGACTGCCTTAAAGACTCTGGCTGCTTTAAAGCCCGGCCTCGGCCTTGTGGCCCAGACTGTTCATTAACATGGCATTAATTGGTTTTTCATTCCACTTTTCCTTTGCAGCTTTCGCCTCACGACTTGCCGCATTAACCGGCCACCCGGCCACCCCACAGCAGGACCTTTTCCGGCCCCTCTCCCCAAGGGAGAGCTAAACAATTTTTAGATAAGTCCAAGGTCCGAACAGAGACTCCAAAGGGGGAGCACCCGCACCGAGAGGACGACAAGAGGTACAATGCGTCCAACGCGCATTCCCCTGCTGCTTTGGCTCTCGGCCTGGACCTGCCTGGGCCCGGCCACAGCCCATCCGAATACGCAGCACCACCACCACCAGCCGCTGGTCACCTACTCGAGCAGCTCGACCACATCCTCCAGCCAAAGGAGCGGCGGCCCGCTGCAGCCCGCCTTTGTGTACGACACGGCCATGCCCCAGCAGGAGCAGCAGCCGGAGGAGGAGAAGGAGGGGCAAGTGGCGACATCCAGTGGCCGGCCAGAGACAGCGGCCGTGCCATCAAAGAAAATCATCGGTTCCAGGTGAGTACACAGCATTCCTGACAGACAATGGACACAGGTGGGGGGGAGGGCGAGGGCCTCCCCCACTGGTACTTGTTGGTCTTTGTTGTTTGGCGGTGGTGGGGGGTGGGGGAGGGCTATGGGGGCTAATCTTTTGTTTGCACAGCTTTTTTCCATTTTTGCCACTAATTGAAATAGAATTTTCCTTTCCTTTTCCTCCATTTTCCGCTGAGGTTGAGGCGCGGTGGGGCACAAAATACTGAGGATTTTTAATTAATTTCCTGCTGGAGAGGCGCCCCACAAAACGTTGCATACTTGGGGGGCAGAAAGCGAGAGCGCTGCCACAGCTAATTGAGTGCTTATTAACATTAAATCATTGCTAATCAATTGAGTTTTTGGGCGCAGAAAGCAGGTGCCCCGTGCCCCGTGCCCCCCTCCACTTCTTCCTGGCTGGCGCCCCGAGAAGTCCTCCTTGAGTGACACTCGCTGTGGATCAGATGATGATCTGCCAGTCCGATATTCATTTACATTTACACTCCTCGGGCGCCTCCCTGAGGGGAAGGAAGTCCCCTGTCGGCTGAGCCCAATAGAGGCTGCAATTAGGCATCCTTGAGATAGTATTCAGATTGGCAGAGGGCAGGGGAAAGGAGAGTAGCAGTAGCAGTAGCAGATTCTATTTGTAATCCCCTCGAAAAAAACATTTCTGCACTTGGTTTTCGCGTGAAGTGATTTCCTGCCTCTGCCCAGCTGGCAGATGACTAAGCAGGCTCCGACTCACGTCCTTAAATGTTAATGATGTGGCCATGCCTCGACGAAAACCTCCAGAAGATGCAGATGCAGCTGCAACCATGGGGGCTGCATTAAAGTGGCATGACTGGCATCGACAGCGGGCCAAAGGACACTCCTCTTTCCATACGAATAGTAGCAGAAATGGAGTAGAAATGGAGCAGAAATCACTTGCCATTAATCAGCTTTCAACGTCACTAACACATGTCTCCTCTCTCGCCCTCCTCTCCCTCGTAGCGTGTCCTCCTCCGTTTCGGTGGTGCTGGACGGCAACGAGCCGCTGTTCACCGACGCCCTGGGGCACAAGGTGCCCAAGCCACAGCCCTCGCTGCAGGTGGCCAGCCCCATAGACCTGCTCAACCCGGACCGCTACGAGTTCTACACGTTCGACGAGCACGGCGAGCTGGTGAAGCGCCTGATGACCATGCAGGAGATCCAGAGCATCGTGGCCAACGGCGACGGGGAGGGCCCGTCCATCATACACACGGCCCCGCCGCTGAGCGAGCCCAGTCCGGAGAAGAACGTCCAGGACATTGTGGACAGCGTGCAGAGTGTGCTGAACAAGGAGGTGGCCTCCGGCTCCGGCAAGAACAGTTCCGGCGAGCTGCTGCTGCCCCTGCTGGACACCCCCGACGTGTCCTCCTCGTGGTCGCTCATCCTGCCGGCCATTTTCGGGAACACCGGCGGCGATCTCTTCCTGCAGCAGAGGCCGCAGCAGATTGTGATGACGCCCGAGTCGGAGCTGCTGGAGGCCTCCACCCAGGCGGCGCCATCGCCGTCCACCACGCGTGCCACCAAGAAGCCGAAGCCCGCCAAGCGGAAGGGGGCGGGCAACAAGCGCAAGCCCAGCGCCACCACCAGCACCACCGAGGTGACGCCACAGGTGGTGCAGGAGGAGCTGGACCCCATGGAGTCGGTGTACACGGGCATGCAGCAGTACCAGCACGCGGCCGCCAACATGCCGGACTTTGATCTGCTGCACATGCAGCCCATCTACGAGAAGCTGCCCAGCAGCACGGCCAGGCCGGAGACGACCACCCGGCGGGTGTTCTACAACAACCAGGAGATCATCCACACGCCCACCTCGTCGAGCAGCGGCCCCCCAACCACCGAGAAGATCGCGGTCAAGAAACCAGCGAACGTCCAGAGGAAGCCATCGCAGCCACATCGCGTGAAGAAGCCCCCAGCAGAGGCTGGCAGCAGCACCACCACCCAGCCAGGCGGCAGCAAGCAAAAGGTGAAGAAGAAGACAACAACGACAACGACGACGACAACAGCGGCACCTGAAACCACAACCCAGGCAGCGGTTTCGGAGCCAGAAGTGAGCCCAGCCACCACCACCGTCCGTGCGCCGGCCTCGACCACGCCCAAGAAGAAGAAGCGCAAGCCCACACGTGCTCCGGGCACGGGAGCCACCGGAAGCACCACAGGGAGCCCCACCGGGAGCAAGCCAACGAAGCCCAAGCGCAAGCCAACCGCAAAGCCAAAGCCAGGGCCCATACAGGCGGGGGAGACACCTGCACCACAGCCGGTGGTAACCCAGAAGCCGACAAGGCCCCAGCGGCCCAAGAAGAAGCCCAAGCCGACGACCACGACGACAACGACGACCACTCCAGTGCCGGAAACAACAACAACAACAGCCGCCGAGGCAGAAGTCACGCCTTCAGAGCCAACACCGACACAGCCCCCAGCAGAGAGCACCACCAGCAGCAGCAGCACCACCACCAGCACTACCACTACCACCCCAGAGCCAGAGCCAGAGACGTCCACAACAACGACAACCAGGGCGCCCCTGGTGCACAGCCAGAAGCCGCATGGAAAGCCCGAGAGCTCCACCAAGAGGCCACCGAACCTGCACCACAATCGCATTCACAGCAAGCCCGTCCACACCACTGCGGCCCCGTCGACGGAGGCGGCCCAGACCACCACCACCACCACCCACCAGCCGGCAGTGTATCCCGTGCCCAGCTACGAGCCAGTTGCAGCCCACAATCTGTCCGCTCTGTTCGATGCTTCGCCCCTGAAGAAGACGCCGCTGCCGTCGTTGGCGCAGCTGCAGCAGCAACTGCAGCAGAGCTCGCCCTCGCCGGCGCCACAATTGTCGCCCGATCAGATACTCTCGATGGATCAGATTGTGCAGTCGCTGACGCAGGACCTCTCGGCCGCCGACAAGTCGGAGGGGGATCTGGACGGAGCGGGCAGCGTGCCGGCTCTGGTGCCAGTGAAATACGACAGTGCCGAGTCCCAAGAGCAGATGCAGTCGCTGGCCAACAAGAAGAAGGTGCCAGTGACCAGCAGCACAACAAGCACGACCACAACCACGACTCCTAGAACCACTACCACTGTGGGCACCACCACAAGAGTACCACCGCCCATCGCCCACTATGGAGGCAGCACTCTGTCCACCATGCTCTCGGAGGAAGAGGAGGAGGAGTCAACAGAGTCCACAACGGGAGACAGGGAGACCACCGCCGGCAGCCTGGAGGAGGCTCCCGTGGTGCTGATCACAGCCCGGCCGCAGTACTTCACCGTGACCCCGCAGCCAGTGCCCCTGAAGCCGGAGAAGGCCAGCGAGGAGGCCAACGAGCCGGAGACCACAGAGCTGCCGGGAGAGACCCAGTTCCTGGTGACCACGCCCATGGCTGGCCTGGACGAGATCGAAGCGACCACCGACAAGGCCGCGACCGAGTCCGAGTCTGAGTCCGAGTCCGATCACGTGGTGAAGTTCGAGCCGCTGTTTGCGGACGTGCCGGAGGCGATTGTCACCGAGCTGAGCGAGCCCAGCTCCACGAATGGCTACAGCCAGCAGGCGGAGGAGGAGCAGGTGCCGGAGCAGGAGGGGACCACCACAGAGCAGGCGCTGCGTCTGCCCGTGTCGGAGAGCAGCACTGCCGCCGAGAGCGATGCGGACAGCACCGAGGTGACGCCCATGATAGCCGACCTGGTGCAGCAGCTCAATCTGGAGATGCTGAGGCCCACGGACCAAATATCGATGGCCAACTTCCAGACGCAGGCCGCCACGGTGGCCTCCACCCTGGTGGACGGCAGCCACACGCTCGTCTCGGACGGGTTCATGAGCTCCAACGAGACCAAGGACGAGCTGGACTTCCTCATGTCCGATGTCATACAGCAGATAACCCAAGGGGCTCCCAACAAGCCGCCGGCCCAGCTCCAGCCCGAGGAGGACTCCCATCGCCTGACCAACTATGCCCAGCTGAACGCATCGTTCCTGCTGAAGCCAAAGCCAGAGCCAGAGCCAGAGTCGGAGAAGCCCCAGGCACCACAGATCTCCGGCCTGCTAAACAAAGTGGAGCCGGAGGCGTCAACCGTCAAGCAGGAAGCCACTTACCCGAACGACGCCTTTCCAGCAGGCACCGTCCACGTGGAGACGAGCACGCACCGGATACCCATCCTGTCGCTGTCCCAAATTTATGCACAGCAACAGCAGGACGAGGACGATGAGCAGCAGCTGTTTGCCAACGAGCGACTGGAGCTGCAGAGCAGCCCGCAAGCGAAGCCAACTCGAGAGCCGGCCAAGCAGGAAACCACAGCCATACCAGAGACTACGGAGGGTGCCTCCGAAGCCACCACCGAGGAGGCGAGCCGGGAGACCACCGCCAGCGAGGAGTCAACGACCAACGTGGCCGAGAGCCACACGGAGCGCAGCGAAAGTGAAGAGCAAATGCCCGAGATGTTGACAAATGGTTACAACGAGGAAAATCAAATGGAGACCAGCTCCATCGCCAGCTCCATCGCCAGCACCATCGCCAGCTCTGGTCCGACCGAGGCAGGAACTGAATCCATCTTTGCCACAGAAAAAACTGCCACAGAAGAGCCACCAACGGATGCCACAACCAGCAGCCCTGTCACGGAAGCAGAGGAGCCGACAACGGCGACGAATGTTTACCTGGAGGCAGAGGAGGCAGGGGAGGCGGAGGAGCAAACATCAACAGAGGAAGCACAAACAGCGGATCTGCCAGCCACCAGTGCAGAGGACAGTGCCACCAATGCGGCCCAACTCCTGCCCCAATACACCGTACAGCCCGAGGAGGACCAGTCAGAGCGAGTGGAGGAGGTGGTGGCGGTCACGGAAATACCCGGAGATACGTCCGTGGTATCATCTGAATCGGACATGTCGCTCAGCTCCGAGCAGGTCACGGAAAAAATCGAATTGAGCACGGTTAAATCTCAGCAGCTGGACGACGAGTCAATGGAGGAAATATCCGATGAGCTGACAGCCACCATTTCAGAGGAGGAGGCGGAGGCCTCACCAGAGGCAGAGTCAGAGCCAGCGACAGAGGCGGTGACAAGTGCACAGAAATTGCAGCTAGACGACGAGGATCCATATGTGAAGCTGGGCGAGACGACGGCCAGTGTGGTGAGGCCTTTGCCGCAGCAGGACAAAAGCTCCATCGAAGGAGCCCCAGCAGCAGAGCCGGAGGAAGACACCTACAGGGTGACGCTGCCGTTGGCCAGCTACGGCAATGCGCCGCCTGCCGAGCAGCCAGACGAGGAGGATGAGGAGGACCAAGCAGGCTATCAGACCTCCACCAAGGCACCCACAACCACCAGCACTACGAGGCGTCTGAACACCTTGAAGCCCGTTTCCTACTACGTCCAGCCCTCGCTGCTGGCGGGCTACAATCAACTGGACGCCCAGCCGCCCAAGGGTCTGCCCTACAATGCCCACCCAGGGGAGGGAGGGCCAACCCAGGCCCAGTCCCAAGGCCAGTCCCAGTCGCAGCAGCGACCGATGCAGAGACCCGCCTCCCTGACCAACCTGATGGCGAGCTCGAGCCAGGCGACCAGGCCGCCCGTCAAGCTGGAGCCGAGTCCGGAATCCTCGCAGGGCCTGGAGGCGTCCACGGCGCCCATGGACGAGGACCTGCGCTCGTTCGCGAGGCTCTGCAACGAGCTGGCCTTCAGCTACTGGAAGGCCATCACCTCGGAGAAGATTAGCTCGGCCAGGAGCCTGGTCATCTCCCCCTTCGCCCTCACCTCCATGCTGTCGATGGTCTTCCTGGGTGCGCGCGGCAGCACCTCTGGGGAAATGAACGAGATCCTCAAGCTGGACGACATGGTGACCTTCAATCCGCATCTGGTGTTCAAGAACATCACCGGCTCGGTGGAGCAGGCGACGGACAGCGACATAGCCACGGCGGCCTTTGTGCGGGAGATCTTCAGCGATCGCGCCAACGGCAAGATCCTGCCCTTCTTCAAGGAGAAGACCCAGCAGCTGTACGCCGGCCACGTGGAGGAGGTCAACTTCCACGTCGTCAACGACATCGTGCGGCGGCGCACCAACCTGCTCGTGAAGCGCCACACGATGGGCAAGGTGCTGGAGTACCTGCGCACGAACAGCGTGTGGGTCAACGGCCCGCTGGCCACCATCTCGGCGAATCTCTTCCAGACGGACTGCTCGCACGGATCGACGACCGAGCGGGACGGCGAGATGTTCTTCCAGGTGCATCCCACTGTGCGGCAGCGCCGCCTGGTGCCCATCCCGGCCGTGCTCTATCGGTCCGGCTTCACCGCCGGCTACGAGCCCAGGCTGGACGCCACCATAGTGGCGTTCGGACGCATCCAGGACACGGTGAGCACCATCTACGTGATGCCCGGCCATCAGAGCTCCATATCGCCCATGGACAACCTGGACAGGCTGGAGCGCAGCCTGGTGGACATGGCCTTCGGGGACGACCAGGCCTGGAGCAGGCTGCTCACCTCGCTGATGGATCGCCCCGGCATGGAGGTGCAGCTGCCACGCTTCTCGCACCGCTCCTTCGTGAACGCCTCGCTGGGCCTGCAGAAGATGGGCCTGAAGGGTCTGTTCAAGTCGGACTTTGCCGACCTGCGCGGCCTGACCGGGGCCGGCAACAAGGACATCTTCCTGTCCGACATGATCCAGATCAACACGTTCAGCACCTGCGGCGAGGAGAAGATCTCCGAGCACCACCACGTCGAGATGTATCCGGCGCCGCCGCTGCGCAAGCGCAACAAGGATGTGGACGCCACCGAGGACGGTGCCGACGACTCCTCGGAGGCGGTCGTCGACTTTGGCTCGCTCGTGCAGGAGTCGGCCCTGGGACGCGGCTTCTACGACGATCTGCTGGACCCAAAGTATCTGGAGCTGCCGCTGCCGCTGCGTCCGCGCCAGGCGCGTGTCCCGGACGCGCCCCGGCTCCGCTTCGACAAGCCCTTCCTCTACTTTGTCCGCCACAACCCGACGGGCATGATCCTCTTCATGGGACGCTTCAACCCGCGCCTGCTGCCATGAGTGCACGCGCCCTAAAGTAAGCCAAAATAGCGACTATCGAACTATCGAACTATCGAAACAGTTTCGGGAATGCGAGTTAGTGAATTTATATATTTTACCTACCGCCTGCCGAGCGCCTACTGGAATGCCAACAATTAGGCTAACTTAATCATTAATGCCCCCGCACCCCTCGCCAACCCCCCTCCCCCCTTGCTGTGCCTTAATCCCGCGTCGTCAGAGGCCAGAGGTCGTCCGGCCCGATACGTGATTGATGTGCAGCAAACGGATTGCGTTTGCCATTACCCCGATTAATCAGATTTCCTCAGATTTTAAATTCTTTTTAAATATTCAAAATATACGTATACACTTTTTTCATGCCGCTCGATGGGCAAATATGCAAACGCAATCACGGAATGCGTCAATATTTTGGCAACTGAACAAATGTAATTTAGTAAAACAAACCGTACCGCACCACTGCGTAAACTAAATGTTATGTATGCTACTATCTAAGCCTAAACGAACAAATTTAAATAAATAAATATATTACGAACAATTCTCGTCATTCTAGAGGCCTTGGCCAACGCCTTGATGGCCTATAAAAGGGAAGGATAAGTTTAATTTCCCAACCATTTTCCAATTGGAGCCCCCCGCATCTCAAAATGGAATCAATTTTTGGAGCCCGCACATATTTTAATTAATATTTAACAAGAATATTTACAAGCCAGGCTTATGATGAAATCAGCCTGCTACTGGATGTTGCTCGTGCTGGATTACCCTGTACGTGTTTTGAGCGGCTGCGTGGATGTTTGAGGCCAAAGGAGATGGAGGTGGTCCTGGTGCTTGCCTCTTGTTAGACTTTTGTACAGATGTTGCTGGGGCACGGCTGGGGAGGGGCTGTGCTGCTCTCTTGCCTGTTACCGGGCTTTTGTTCTGTCGAGTTTTATGCGGTTTTTGCTGCTCGTTGGTACACGGGCACGTACCAACACATGCAAGTAAATATGCATGCATGCGGTTGCAGGGGAAAAAAATCTCGGAAACAAGCAGCATACTTTTAGGCGGGCCCAACAATTGCCAGCCAGCCAGCCGTGAAGAATGGAACGGGTAGAAGAGCAGAAGGGCAGAAGGATAAAAGGATAGAAGAACACCCATCAAAACGAACCAACAACTAACGACTGCGGTGTCAATGTTTTCCAAATAGACCAAACCCAAGCCCAGCTGCTGCCCGTCTCCTGCACAGCTCCTGCCCAGCTGCTGCACAGCTCCTGCCCGTCTCCTGCCCGTCCCCTGTGCGTTGAATGGAAGGCCACTAATTTGTCATGCGAACTGCGAGTCGCTTTCTGCACCGCCCAACACTGGAGTGCAAGTTCTTTTCGCGCCGGAATTGCCGGAAAAGAAACATCTCTCATTGTGCCCAGCGGTTGTTGTTACGATTATTGTTATTATGATTGCGTATTGTATAATAAGGAAAGTATTCCCTCATCTCTCCGGGACACTGGACACTGGACAATGTTGCGACAGCTGTTGGGGGGGCTGCTTATTGTAATTGTTGTTCAACGAAGTTTTCCTTTTCCCTTTCCGTTTCGGGTCCAAGTACTTGGCTCCTTTTGTTTTTCTTAACGCATTGCGAAAAGCCTTCGTGCTGCCTTCGCTGGCACCTGCCGAAATTACGTAAGCGCCACTCCAAAAGCAACAACAAAGGGACAAAGGAACAGCGACAAAAGAGCCATGCCGCCCACCTGAACCCGTTCAAGTACCCGGGCTTCTGAGTGTCTTTATTGTATTTGCATTTTACTCTGCCAGCGCTATGGCTTTAATGGCTTAACTGCGGACCTAACTAACGGGTTGTCTGCAGCTTGTGTTAACATATAAGGAGGCTAGGCTAAGGAGGGGGGGCCCTGAGGTAACTTCAAAATGCAGGCACATGGAAACACTAGTGGGCCCGCCTAATGAGCCACCAACAACCGCAGTCGGACAACACTTTGGTTCGAAAAATACTAATTAATTTCCATTAGCAAACAAGCGCCGGGCGCTTGGCCATCAGATCCACCGGGCTGAAAGCCCGCTAACTGATCTAATTGGATGGTAACGTGAACGAAATTCCATTTCGAAATTTTAGCCCCTAAGAATCCCTAGTGCTTGTGCGGAATGAGGCTGCCCGGCAGGGAAACCCTTTTATAAATAATTTTAACATTTTCCAACAATCTCGGCTCGGATATCAGGAATTTGCATTTTCTATTTAATTTTCCACATCTCGAATGCATCCTTGGCACAGCAGAATTTCCGAGCGCAGCATTTGTCCGGGCAACTGGGGAACGATAATTCGAAGAAGAGAAAACGGCAGCAGCAACACTCCAAGGATTAATTTAAGAGCTGAAAGTGAAAGCGCAGCTTCATTTTTAGCCACAGCGGAGCTGCCGAGCAGCGGCAGAGACATGAAATTTATGTTATACACTTGGAGAATTATGTGTTTTGCGGGCCTGGGGCCTGGGGACTGGGGAGCAGCAAATTGGGGCAGCCGTAGAATCAGCGACGCAGACAGAATCAGAGAAGCAGTCAGGCATTGGCTCTGAACTAGATACGGCGCTTGGCAGCCTCTCTGAGATTTCAACATGAAATCATTAGCAGGATGCTGCCTCCGGTTAGCCTGTGATATACTATATTGGACCTGACCAGACCAGACCAGACCAGACCAGACTAGACAGGACAAGCCAGCAAACATGCAACGTGTGTGTCCGCACCGCACTCCCGCAGGCCTTTGTCCCAGCTTCTATGCAAACATGGCGCCAGGATTCAGCAACAAGGACAAGGACATGCCCAAAAGTGGTTGTCGTTGGCTGCGCTGCGATGGTCAGTACCATCCACCATTTCCAGTACCCATCAGGCAAGGCCTAGGACTAGATCTCCCGGCCCATACATGTACATATATCTGTGCTATAAATCAGGAAAATTCTATCCCATTGGTATCTCTGACATGTGGCTGTGGGGGATACATTTTTGTCAAGGGTATCCCAAGCAGCGACCCCGCAAGCAGCGACTACTTCCTGCAGCGAATGTTGTGTGCCGCACCACAAGCTCTGATTTAATTTTTCGAAAATTGTTAAATGTTCCTTCTTCTGTTGCGGGACGTGCCCTTCCGTCCCGTATAGTCCTGTGCTGTCCTGTGCTGTGCTGTGCTGTCCTGTCCTGTGCTGCATTCAATATTAGTCGCTTGTAGTGGCCTTTGTTATTGCTACTGTTCTCATTTGGCAACTATTTGGCAATTAAATTTAACACGGGATACTGCCTGTCAGCCACAATGCAATTTGATCGTCATCTATGCGGCAGGCGGCAGGATCCTTACAGTTGTCCTGCCCAAATTATGCAGAAAAGAGGCAGGGGGGGGTGGGGACTGTCCGCCCATCAATTAGCGGCTAATAGAAATAACAATGAACAAAATTGAAGCGCATTTCGGCTCTGTAATAATCTGGGAGTCGATATAATACAAATTCAGAGAAGCCATGGTGCCTTTTACTATTTGAAAGCGTTTCAATCTAAAGCCTAATATTACAAGGCACTGATCCACTGAAAGAGCCACTCCATACCTCCACTTTACCCCAGGTTTACCGCATAGTTGCATTTGACGTTGGAAAACTCTGAATAAATGCAGGTGGGCTTGGGCTCTGCACTGGACGGGGTTTCAAATATATAGCGGTGATAAAACCAATACGAATCTAATCAAATGCACATAGAACACCAAATACAAAGAAACGGCCAACAGGATAGAGCAATAACACACATGGCCGGATATCAATAGAAGCCAAAGCACTGCCGTCGAAGACCCGACTAGAGGACACCCACTACTGGGGAACTATAACTATGTATATCTCAACGAAAAGGCAGCCCATCCTGGGGGCAAAGCTATCTGTCCTTAAAGATATTCTATAGATCTAAAAAACCTGCAAGCCTCCTCCCTAGTCTGGCAGATCCTACCCTACTTATGCTGGGTACCACAAAAACTAACGTAAATGTTTGATTCAAATTAATGTGGATTTTCATGAGGGTTCCCGTGAACATGGCTGGGTGGAAAGCTGCGCTCTATTCTCGTGGCAAATGGGCTTTCATAAATAATTAGAGGCAACAGAAAACACTGCAGCGAGGCGTGAAAAAAATGAGTAACCAAGGATTACAGGCAACTGTTTTCGTTGTTTGCAATGGGCGCCATTACTCTGATTGGCGCCAGATCTGCCCCACGAATGGGGGAAAGGCTCATCATCGCCATCGTCATCCACGGAGGATGGGGGGGGGGGGGGGGGGGGGGGGGGGGGAATCATACATTTCATGGTACAAAAACACACATAAATAATGCAGAATATCCAACCAGAGGAAAACAGAAATATAGTGAGCACGAAAATGTGTAAATATGCGAATAGAAATTGTATAATAATGTTAATTATTGAAATATATTTTCTTGCCTTCCAAAGAAAAACAAAAAGCAGCACGCTTGAATTATGATAATGGAAATGGGCGAACAAACGGGTATCCAAGCTTAATTGCCATTTAAATTGCCAGAATATCCGTGCCAGGACCTGCCCGGAAAGGAAGTGCCTAGAGTGCTTTAAAATGGAATGCGAGAAGGAAAACTAATTTGCGGCAACTGTGCAAAAGGGGGGAAAAAGTTTCCGCAAGGCGACTTTGACATGTGCCCGAAATACGTTTCGACTAAGTCCTTTAGCCTCAAGCCAGGCGGTAGCCTGTTATCTGCCGCCAGGACACACACACACACACACACACACAGAGTCAATGGCACAACTAAAGCAGATTAAAAAAGTTTCAAATTTAAACCAGGCGGCGTATTAATTTATTTAAGACCCCTAAATTATATCCTTTGATGTAAAGCACACACATTCCTTTGCAATGGCCGCCCGTCCCACACCGCTCTCATAGTCCTGTTCTTGGTTTTTTTTTTTTTTTGTAGGATCTCCACACCCACGGCCTGCTACTTTTGGCGTATGTAATTACATTTTTACCCCCCATACAGGCCGAGAAGAAAATCAGGGGGGAAAAAAAAACTACGCGCGGCCCGGGACATACTCCTGCATGAAAAAGCGTACATTTTACTCATGCAGCAGTTTTCTGGCTTTTGCAAAAGCCCACAAATATAACAAGAAATCAAGCAGAGGCCACGATGCTCTGCCGGCCTTCTTCCGCCGAATAATTAAGCCTTTTTCTAAATTTCCGAATAGAAGAACTTTAAATTTCGATGCCTATGTTGGCTCGAAAGATTCACAAGAATTCATCATGGGCTCGTTCCCCTTTCAGGCTTTTCTGAGCCTTGGACTGCCATATTGTGGTCAAGCCGGCGCCTAGTCCAAGCAGCCCGATTCGGGCGAGTGTAGGGCGGGCAAAGTCCGAAGTCAGGAGACTAAAGACTGCCAGAGACGCAGCTGTAATGTGCACATATGGGGCCATGTGTGGGTGCGGCCCGTGGCCGTGTATGTGTGTGTGTGCAGCGTAACGGAAATAATGAAATTATTAACACTTGAACAACTTCCGGCTAAAAAACAAAAGCCCTGCAGAAGCAGCAAAAACAGAATCAGAGGCTGTATAGGCACACACACACACACAGAGAGAGAGAAACGGCTGCTGCAAGACAAAAAGTAAAAACTTGCGAAATACATTAAATGAGCGAAAGAAGGCATATAAACGGCCACAAAGAGGCGGCGAAAGGGGAAAGGCAGTCATAATTGCAGCCCAAACTTGGCTCCAGATTCGAGCGCAAAAAACTTGGGTGAAAAAAGGCACACAGAAAAAGAGTGAAGAACATGAGAGAAACAAGCGAGAGAGAAAAAAGAAAAGCAAATCCACAAAGTGTGGAGAGAAAATAAAAAAAAAAGACGCCAAGCAACAGACTGTAAATTTTTGAAGAAGTCATAATGGAGACGTTGGCATATTTTCTATAAACGAATTGTGGCCTTCCATAAACAACATCAAGTATACGTCTGGTTGTGCAGACAAAACAGTGTGAGCTGTGTGGGGCGTAGTCCCACACCCCGGGGGAATCAGGCAACCGGAAGGAGCACACAACCCTACGTTTAATGCGCCTGCATGGATTCGAAGTTAAGTCGTGTAATTAAAAGACAGTTGCCTGGTTGGTTGGCTGCCTGAATGACTGGGTAACGCAGGTTTTTCCACCGCCAACGCCAACGCCCCGCCCCCGCCCCCAATCCATTAAACCATTAGGCCATTAGCCTGGCCAACCATAAGTGTTATGTACGTCATTAGGAGGTCCTGCAGTGGGGCCATCAGTAGCGCAATCGGAAGTTGATCAGGCCGATTTTATTTCGGGAGTTTGCCGACTCCGTCATTTCTCAGACAGTGTGTGCATATGTAAATGAATTTATCCTGTGACTCCACTCCACTCGACTCGACTCCTGCCAAGCTTAAAAGGCGTCCTAACATGTTAAGCCAAACGTGTGCGAGTTTATGCTGGGTTAGTCAAAGACAAATTCCTTCTGCACAATTGTGGTTTCTTGCACAACTCGCATTTCATTCCATTTCTCTTAATTCTTTTCTGCTTTTTGTGGAGCAACTTTTGGGACTTAAGAGCTGTCTGCAGATAGAGTCTGTGGAATGGAACTCTCGAATTCCTCCGTCGAATCAGTATCTGCGATCATGGCGGTTGCTGTTGCCTTTGCCGTCCGTGAACGGAAAATGATTCATAAATTATATTTACTTGGTGGCAAATCCTCCAGTGACGACGGCGATGCCTCTGCTTAGTCGTACAAACAGCGAAAGTTTTCAAATTATTTCTGCACACTCATTCTGTGCGAATTTTCCGAAAAATTTTCAACAATTTTCTCCATTTCCCTGAGCTGGTTCCCTGGTTGTCGCTCTCTGTATCTGTCGCAGCGAGGCTGTTTTATTTTCCGAGTGCATTTTCCTTTCGGACCAAAGTTTCGACTTCCGTTTGCAAGCGAATGAAATGTTTTTTCACCGCCCCCATGGCAAACTCGGGCGCCTGCATTTGTTTATCTTTTTGTGGAGCGACAATTTCGCAATGAATTTATTACTGTTATGCATAGCGCGCGGCACGAAAAAAGCCGAAAATAAACTTAAATTAACTTGGAACGAGGACGAGGTCCATGTGGACGGTGGACTAATATCCAGCTTCCATAACTCTTCGATTGGTGGTCCATTCAGGGTCCAGGGCACTCTCCCGAACCCAAATCCGATTGCTAGAGGATGCCTCCTGTCGATCCTTAAGAACAGCTGTACGCAGATCCAACTTCAGAAAACTTTTGCTCGACTCGACCCGCAATCTAATTAAATTTCCCATTGATGGGGTTTATTCCGGAGTGGCCCTGTTGCCGCCCTGCTTACATGGCGTATACTTAATTTTTATATCCACTGCCACTGGCACATGTGTCCTGTGTGCTGTGTGCTTTGTAAGCTCGCCACGCTTGAATTAAATGATCTGATACGCTGTCGCTCACAAGGCATCGAACAATTCTTGTACGCACCATTTGCCGCATCGGGTCTCCTCTCGGACTGTCCTCGGTCCTCCCGTGCTCCGTGTGGGTGTGTCAACGCTTTTACACTTAATTAATTAAACTTAATGGAAAATCAAATAAAACGACTTCCAGCTGAGACAATAGACTGTGCACGGCAAGACAATGGCGTAAAATAGCCATTGATATTGTCATTAAGAGGAAATGAGCAAAATAATGAAGTGCAGTTGAATGCACCCTCCACTCTCCTCCACCCACTTCTGGCTGTCCTTTCCATCGCTCTCTGGTGTCTGCAGCTGCCGTAAGCTTTATGAACTGCCTCGACACCACGTAAACGACAGCTACATCGTAAGTGCAACAAACACCACTTGCAGCAGCTGCAAGACAATGCCTGCCGCCGCCGCCGCCGCCGCCGTCGCCATGTCGCGCCTCGAGACCGAAACTTTGGCAAAGTGCTCTTGTCGGGGCTGTTGCCTTGTATGCATTATATGGCTAGAGTCCTCGTATTTGGCCTTGTCGTTGGCCTTAAACGATGACAACTTCAATTGCGCTGCGGGTCCTGATTTGTGGGAAATGGCAGCGGAGGCAGCGGAGGCAGCGGAGGCCTTGTTACCAGGATGTTTACAGCCCCAAAGTTGGTCACTCGACTGCATAATTAATGGGGTGTGGGTGCCTGCTGATTGATTCGCCCATGGCCGTGGCAACAGGTAACCGTTGCTCTGCAGACTCTGCTCAGTTGATTAGCTTTAAGCACTCCAATCGACTTTAAAACGCAAACAGCAATTTGGAAACGACCAAACGATAGGCAAAGGACCCGGCAGCCCCGGAGTTTGTTGAGCAAAGAAACCAAGGAAAACAAAGAGAGAGAGAGAGACAGAGTGGGAATGCGACTGGAGAAATGGAAAATTAATTACCAGAATGCAAATTAATTGCTGTCCGTTTGCTTGCTTGCAGCCTGGCAAGCGCATAAATCTTGTGTCTGGGAACGTCGCTGACGATTGCCCGGAGGGTGGTGCCGTCCCCAACAAAGAAAGAAGGAAAACAGAGACCCCCCCCCGCACACACACACACACATGCACCCACACAAGCACCCACACATGCAGCGCAATGGCAAACAAATTGCCTAACGCCGCAGCAGCAACGAGGCGACCAAAAATCTAGTTGTGGCTTGGGGCTGGCACCGGAATTGTATGCTGGGTGGTGGCTCGGCGGAGTTCCGAGGGTGGTGCTTCAATAGTGCCAGAGTAGACGGCCAAATGAATGGCGACCAGCGCCAGAGCCAACCACCATATCTGCCGTGGCAGTTCTCGTTCATCGTGCGCGCTGCAACTGTCAGCTGTGTGGGGTTATTCGCCGCAAACTTGAAAGGAATTAGCCGGGACAAGTGTGATTTTTTAAAAGGCACGAATGCTCTTGAGGATATTGAGCAGATAAGCCAAATTAATGGGAGAGAGATTGCAGACCAGGTCCGGTAAAGTTCGGGTAAAAGCGGCTTAAGTCGGTGTTGGTTTTGGCTTAAATTTAAAATTTCAAGAACCCAAATCGATGTTTTACTAGCATTTATTTCATTGATCTTCAGAATCCCTTACGAGAAATAGTAGGGCAGACAGAACCGACGAACCAATCCAACAAATTAACGAAAATGTGCGTGTGAGCAAGTCGCAATGGCTTGAAAAATGCCAGCAATACGCGAAATTACTGAGATTAAGGCATTACGGGCTTATAAGCACGCCGTACAGTGCATTAACACATATGTGCTTATTATCATAAGTAAATTGCAACAACAACAACAACTATGAACAAGACAAATAACATAAGCCGCAGCAAATTTAAATACACATGTCGCTGGCATTGCAGTCTGCTGCTGCTGTTGGCTATTTATGTGGCCTTATGCGGCAGTTTGCCGGGTCGGGGCGGAAATTGTATTGCGGCCAATATGGTAAATTGCCTTGAATCTACCTTAAAACCATATTTCAACACTAGATTACACAAACAGGCAACGGCAGCAGCAGCAGCAGCAGCAGCCGTAGGAGCAGCAGCTACAATGCGGTAAGCCATTACACCAAAATACTATCATAAAATTTCGCGCAAGCGTGTGTCTCGGCATTTTAACCGAAAACGGGGGCTTGGGTTTGCTGGCGAACATGCCACACAGAGTCACAGAGTACATAAAGTCTACACACTGGCACGGGCTGGGATTGCTGTTGCCAGGACTGCTGCCACTGCTGATGTTGTTACGGGCTGCGGTTGCGCTTAAATGTGCCGTTAAACCTACAGAGACAGAGCGGTAGAGAGACAGAGAGAGAGGGACTTAGATTTGGGCAATGGAATAGCCGCACAAAAAACGGGAAAACCTTCAACCGAAAAAATACCTACACTGCAGCTCGTACCAAGCTCGTAAATCAAGCCTGAGGCAGAGCTGACGGGATTGGGACTTTCTGTTTTTTGTGTGTGTCGAGTGCAAATCATTCATAGGACAAAAGCTGCAAAAATATGCTGCATAACAAATGCCTCATTAGCATGTTGCCACAACTCCCTCCCTCCCACAAACACACACACAAACACACACACTTGCTCGTTTGGAGCACATTCTTGGGTTCTTTTGGTCCGTTCTCTCCTTTTTGGCATTGTAATTCGTTTGTTTTTTTTGTACCATCATCAGAGCTGCATTTTTGCATAGAGAATCGAGCTTTTGCCAAACTAACGATGAACTAAAGTATGCAAATTTATTTAACATACCCGTACCCCCTGAACACGGCGCAGGGTAGCGCAGCAGCGGATAGCGATTCATTGCCGGAGTGCCAGGGAGAGTGTGGAGAGCGACTAAGGATGAACTACCGAACAAATGTATGGGGCTCCAAGTACATAAACAATCATCGGGATCAGAGGGTGCCCATAGCCGCCAAACTGTGCGAATCAGAAGTGTGCCAACAGTAAGAGTATACTCTGAAATTTGAAATAGAAATCCGACATCTCTGGTGTGCCAACCTTTTGAGTGCGTAGAAGTTCAACAAAATCCACAATTTTGCTTAAATATCCCCCTATGAAATGCCGACCTTTGTAAGCCAAGATGCATACATCCGGAAAGCGTTTAAACTGCAGCTGTTTGCATACCTTTGCCTTTGAGTGTGACCCATAAGGTGAGCAAAGCGAGCGGTAGAGGCCAGCGGGAAATCTGCACAATTCGCAGCCGCACATTTCATATTGTCGTCGCCGGCAGGGGAGGACGATGGAGGATGAACCACTGCCACGCCCCCTCCACCCCTGGCAAGCCCACCGTTGCTTTCATATACCAGTCGTTTGTTTGTGTTAGTGCAAGCGCACATGCATATGAAAACCGCTTTCGTTTCCGTTACAAGAAACAGCTCGAAAATGGCGCACGGCATGGCGTCTGCCCTGTTCCAACCATTGTTGCTGTTGCTGTTGTTGTTGTTGTTGCTGCCATCAGATAGATAGGTGCAAAAAAGTGGCAACTCCGGCTTAACAGCACACGAAAAAAGGAAAACATGAAGCCCGGGAAGTAGAGAGCGAGACAGGTGGATGTAGAGAGATGACAATCAGGCAGACAGGCAACGAAAACGGAACGGAACGGGAGACGGAGACGGGAGACGGAGACGGAGACGGGCGAACATTGAAAGTTGACAACAAGATGTACACAACAGAAAAATACAGCAAAAAAATACAACCATTGAATGTTAAACCTTGCAATACCCTTAAAGAAGGAGCCCCTATCAGCCATTAGCGCATAATCCATGAATGTACGGCCACTCTAGAAGAAGTTCCGAAGAAACGGCCACACTAGAAGTATAAAGATCTATGCTCGTTCATTCTTAAAGGCGTGTCAGTCGTGTTCGGAGTAGTAAAACATCCAAAAAGTATATCTTGTCATATCAGATTAAAGAATGGATCATCCCAAACTGATATTAGTGGAGGTAATTCGCATAATCGGATGCGAATGGTGGTGAATCCAACATTTCTTTCTGGCATGGCACACCTCTCCACAATGCCATTGTGCCCCCTGGAAGGGCATAAAACGAAATGGAAAATGGAAGATACAAAATGCAGGCAACACAGGTTCGTGCTAGCTGAGAAATAAACAGGGGCCCAGGATTTTATTTGTTTGGCGCGTTGATGTTGTCGTTGTCGTTGTCGCTGTCCCTGTCCCTGTCGTTGGATGTACTGCCAGTGCTCCACCCATCGCTTCTGTGGAAGCCTGCGGGGCGTTCTCTCTCCCTTTTTTCACCTCCATCATGCAGGTAAAGTAAATTATGCGACGTGCAAAATCAATAAATCAACACGTTTATTGCTGTAAACGTATTTGGGTCCTGTCTCGTGTGGATATTGGGGCTCCTTCGATAAATTGCTGTCGCTGTTGCTGTTGCTGTGTTAATGCATTTATGGCCGCGAATGAAAATTGCATATTCGCCAATGAATTGCAAATCTGAGCAAAGCATTCCTTCAGCTTTCTGTTGTTGGCGGCGGCGGAGGCGGTGGCTGTTGCACCAACACTCTATGCAACAGCTGCAATTCATTACAAATGTGATTTCCCTTTTAACGGCGGAACGCTAAAGTTTTCCGCGCAATTTTCAAGCTCGTTGCCTGCCCCAAGAGCAATGCAGACCTCCTCAAAGCGAACACCCGCACACAGATACACCACAAGCACACAGACACAAACACAGATGCCCCATACACCACACGTATGTGAGTGTTCGCATTTCCATGGCGATGGCGATGGCGATGGTGCTGAGTATGTGCTCGGCATACCTTCGGTTTGCTTTGGCACATCGCACATCTTGAGTGCTTTATTGTTATGTTTTAAAATTCAATGAATTCTAAAAATTTTCCACACTCCCCAGCCGTGCCCTGCCCCGGCCTGGCCATGATCCTCCCTTACACTCTGGCAACAACAATACCAGCGCCAACGACAGTGCAAAAGTCGACAGGATTTGCAGTCAGAACATTAACAATAGCAAAAGTGTTTCCCTCGTTCAGGAGCCCCCTGCATTCGTTTATTTTAGGCATATGGGGGTGCTCCAGGCTCACGGGCCAGGCCAGAAGCAAACAAGGTCAAAGCGGTACAACAGAGACAATTGCAACGAGCAACGAGCAACGAGCAACGAGAGCTGAATTCAAATGTATATGCAAATGCAGAGGACGCCAACAAAATGATGTCAGAGACGGCTCTGATTAAAGCAGGCTGCAACATAAAGAATTAAATGCCTTTTAAATATGCATTTCGAGAGCTGTCGGAGGAAATAACATTTAAAGATTACTGCTCTGCCCTCTTCCACAGATACATATACGTTTATTACTATATCCGAGTGCTTTGAAAGGCACTAAAGAATTTCAGATGCGATTATGGCAGAGCCGGGACAGCCGTACTCAAGTATTATTGGGGAGCTAAGGGGAGGAGCGTCCAAGCTCCTATTAGATTAGCATTTGCAATGACAATTAATAAATCTCAAGGGCCAAAAGATGTCCCTTTGGAAACACCATGTTTTTCACACAGACACCACGGTCTCTTCGATACAAAAGGCCATCGTTTGGAGCCACAGAAATAGCTGAAAATGCAGCTGTAATTCAGTAGTAATCATTCTGAGCTAAGCACATTGATTAGATATTGATCTATTCCAACTGAAACTGGCATATACGGTCGTCTATACGGGCTTTACGGGCTATACCCCTGCGCCATTTGCATAAGCGTTTCCGTTGATGTGCAGGTTGCGAAAAAAAACATGACTCAATGCAGTTGATAAACATGAAATTGCTTCGAGAGCTGGACGCACACAAAAGAAAGCGATGCATAAATTTTCGGTGCTCGGATCCCTGCCCAAGGCCGGGACAATGGCATGCCAGCAGCAGAGAGCCAGGACCCGGACCCCGACACGGACACGGACCATAATTACGGGGCGAGCAACAGCTGCCAACGGATTGGGTCTGGCGCCTGCGCTTATGCAATAATAATTAAGCGTGCACTGCGTCCTCGGCATGGGACCAAAAACTGAATGAATGCTATTCGGTCGCCAAAGGCAGGGGCAACGTTCACCACACATGGCATTGACTTATTGTGCCCAAAAGCACGGCAGGAGACGGAGCTGCAACAGGACCTCGCCGCACCAAGACCAGGCCCTGCATCCTGCGTATATTGTGTAGGCCACGAGCCAAATGTCTCCTTTGTGTCTGTTGATTTCCAGCTATTGTTGTGCCCGGATAGCCCAGACCCGGCTGCTGCGCCTCAATGGACAGCGTCAGGCATAATTTAAATTTCAAGCAATCGCTGTGCTTGACGGCACTTGATGTGCACGCTGTCCGGCTGCGACCGGACAATGAATAAATGGTCGAAATCTGTCAGACACTTCATCTATTGTTGCCGATCCTCCTTGCCGTCCAGCAGCCTCTGGTTCAATTATAACTTCGAAGTCCATATCAAGAGATGCAATCAACTCACTTGTATCGCATTACATCAACAGAAGCCAGCAATTTATGCATTTCCCCATTTAATTGTTGAAGTCAAGTCCCTAATATCGGTATCATTTATTTCCAATAGCAAGTACGACTCCATAATGCAGACATCATGTTGAACCATAATGATGAGGTTGACCAACAAAGGCTGCATCATCTGCCTGGCCCTTCCGGCGTAATGAAGTGCACGTAATGTGCAACTCCACTGCGGACACGTCATTAATACTGAACAGAGAGTGCTTTCGAGCAGAGTCCCTCAATGAACAAATCATTCAATTTATCACAGTCAGCCATTATGGTTCGGGATCGCGCTTCGAGCCCCCCAGCTGTGCGGCGCCTTTAAGAATACCATTTGCTTGGGACTCTGAGTAAAATATGTTTTTTATGAAGGGCAACATCAAACCCCGACGACCCCGACTAGCCATTGAATTCCAATAAGCATAGCTGTCCCTCTTTTGAAGAGAACTGGACACAATTTGGCACTCTTTATTAGCTTATCGAATGGGCTTTTAATTTTCCCTTATGAAAATCCCTCCTGAAATGATTCACAACCTCTTTTTCAGCATAGTCTGATCCTTTAACTAGTGTACATGGTATGTTTGTGGGCATTCCACCGTATGCTACGAAGGGATTTAACTTTTGCCCCTTTTCATTTTACATCTGTGGCCACACGCATACATCTATCCGGATCTCTGGTAGTGCCCATTTATGACTTGTCATTGGAAATGCGTTGCCCGGGACGGAGCGGGGCAGCGGCGACTTGGGGGACTGGGGCTTGGGCTGGGACCAGGGCAGAGAGAAATGGGGGGGGGGACATGGATGGGGCAATTCAAATGAATTTTTGCGCTCGCTCCGCAACGCTTTTAATTGAAAAACATTTTCGTTTTGGTTTCGGTTTTGGTTTTTGTCTGGGCCAGAAAAACGCGCCCCAGCCACTTGCTGGCCATAAGCCTCTTTGGGCTCTGCCCCCTGCCACCGGCCTGCAGCCTGCCGCCTCCTGGTGCCTCCTGCCTCCTGCCTGGTGGCAAACAATTCCACCGCAAGACCATGGACCGAATATGGGCATGCGACGTACTGTGCGCACGCGTTCGTGCATAAATTCCACCAAGTGTCCATTTTTCTGATTTGTGTGCAAAGTTTTTTTCCTTGTTATTTGGCCAGCGCCGCTCTGCGTTGACTGACTGCCCAGAATGAGAAGGAGGTGGCGACCGGCAGGACTACGGGACTATGGGATGGGGTGCCAGAACAAGGATTGCTAAACCGAAGCCGGGCCCTGTCTCGTTGCCTTGGCTTGCTGGGCGCATGCAAATGCGAGCGCAAATAGAAAACGAATTCATTCAAAGAAGTAGTAAGAATTTTCTATTAAATTTCCGCGGCCCGAAAAGAAATGCGTACAAACAAGAAATTAAAATACAAGAGCGAAACGAACGTTTTGAGAATTTTTAATTAAAATAGAATGGAAAATGGAAGCTCGAAACTGGAAGCTGGAAACTAGAAAATTCCCAAAATGCGTTTAATCAACGCTGGAAAATCAACTTTTCGCTGGACATTCCATATACATTGCGCATACGCCCCGTGCGGCGGTTGGGCCCCGACAGTCCCTACCCAGTGCCAGCTAATCATGCTGTCTTTGTGCCCCCATCCATGGCATGCTTCTGCTCCAGTTGATGGCCATTTCGTATGCACTCTGAGTCGCTCGGCTGCAGGTAGTCCTCAGCATCCCAGGCCTGCTGGTCGGTGGTGCCCCAAATGATGTACACCAGGTTGCCGAAGAAGAACACAACGGCGGTCATGGCGAATACAATTTGCCACTGACTGCGCGAGCCCTGAAAAGCGGAATCGAAGTCGTTGGAAACTGGAATCTGGAATCTCTAATACGATTAGGTCTCACCATATCGGTGACAATCACGCCCACGAGCAGGGGGGTGAGGAGCGGAAATATGTTGCCAATGCCGTTAACAATGGCCATCAGCATGCCGGAGTGATTGGGCGACATGTCGATGATGGTCAGAATGCTGCCGATGCCGGAGCCGGCGTTCAGGCCCGCATTGATGGTCATCAGAGTGATGGCCAGACTCGTCTGGCTCTTGTCCAGGAAACCGATGCCAATGAGAGCCGCTGCCGGGCCCCAGTACGACACCGTGTTAATGGACTTGCGTAGCGTGGTGAGTGACATCCACTGGCGGGACATGGCGACGTCGGCGAACACCAGATACACGTACGACATGCACCACATGGCCAGGAAGGGCAGGGCCGAGTAGAGGGCGTTGCTCTTGATGTCCATCTCCAGGACGCCGTGCATGTACGAGGGCGTCTGCAGCTGCATCGTGGAGTTGGCCCAGCCCTGGGCACTGCGCACGATCAGCAGGGCATAGAACGGCACCGAGGTCCAGATGGCGCGCCACGGTATGGGAATCTTCTGGGCGTGGAAGCCGTCCTGCCGCCTCATCGAGCGCTCAATGTAGTCCCGCTCCCTGGAGCCGATGAGATGCGAGCTGGGAGCGTTGTTCGAGCCGAGGATCAGCCAGAGCAGGCACCACACTCCGCAGATCCCGGCGGAAACGTAAAAGATGCCCGGCCAGCCCATGGAGCTGTTGGCAATGAGGCCACTGCTGGCCATGGCCAAGACCGAGCCGCAGTCGGCTCCCGAGTAGGCAAACACGCCCAGTCGGTTGCGGTCTTCTGGCGGCGACCACTTGGCCAGGTGCTCGTGGATGCAGGGAAAGATCAGGCCCTGGAACAGACCCTCTACCACCCGGATCACGCTGAACGCCTTCCAGCCGCCCCAGCTGATGCAGTAGGGCGTCAGGGCACTCAAGATGGCTGTCGCAAAAGTGGGAATGAAGAGCACGCTCTTCGCCCCGAAGCGTCTGACCAGAAATCCGGCCGGAAACTGGGTGATAATATAGCCCCAGTAGAAGCTAGACAGCACATACGATTTCTGCGCCCCCGTCCAGTCGTACTCCTGCAAGGGAAAAACGTGTTACTCCTGGCAACGTGCCACAAACGCGTTTAGCTCACCGGAAAATCGGTATTGGTGGTGGCGGCATCCGTCATGGCCACCACGGCCACACTGACGTTCAGACGCGCTATGTAATTGGCGACGATTGCCAGGAAAAGGAGCACAGCCTGCAGGTGGCGGATGCCGATGAGGGGACCTACGGGCGGAAATCAACTTGGTCAAGAGTTTCAAAATCTATGGCCATCGGGGTCCGTGCTGGTCGGTTATCGACCTCAATTTATCATTTTTGTATACCCCACATGTACTGGGCAGTACGTGTCATGGCTGTAAGGCCAAACACCTGATTGCCAGTGCAATCGAAAAAGAAGCAAAATAAAAACAATTTTTCAGTTTGCGAAACGCACTGTAAACATGCACAAAAATATATATTCTTTGGCCAATAAATTGCTAAACTTCATTGCTGTGTGGGATTCGTTTGGCGGGGCCAACTCTTTTTCCGACCGCGTGGGGGTTTCATGGGGGTCGAGGTATAAATCATATGGCATCCGAGGTGCTCAATTTAACCGAGTCCCAAATCTGTTCAGTCCACAAATCTCCGATTGGAGCACACATTATTGAGATATTCTACTTTTTCTTTACCGAAATTTTCACTAATTTCACTTGCAGCTTTTTGGCTGATGAAATCCTTTTACAAATGTATTCTGAATATTTTAAATGAAACGTTTTAACGTAATAGATTCTCCTAATTTTGGTACGGCAAACCTTTCGTTTGGCTATAAAAAGATTTATCACTGATTTTTGTTCATGTTGTATTTGGTTTTTTCTTTAAAAGTTTATTTAATTATACGCCGTAAATTTGCAATTCCATTTGATTTTATAAACACTTAAAATGAATTTATTACTGTTGGGCATTGGGCTTTGGGCATTGGGCCATGCATACGCTTCGAATTCGTTCCAATCCGCTTATTATAATAATTTTATTTATTAGTTGTTTCATTTTTCCAATTGGAAAAACTCTGGTTGCCTTGGGACTTTGGGAAAACAAATTCATTCACCTTTTTGCTCAGCGACGGCGTTCATTGCATTTAATTGGCTGTCAAGATATGTGCATACAGCGATGTGTGAAAAGATATTCCAAAATCTCTGGGCCCGAATCTCTGGATTTGACAGAAAACATTCGCGTCTACGCGTGCCAATAGCTGAAATACGTCTGAGCGTTTAATTTAAAGCTCTGCTCCAGCGAACAGCGATTATGGCAGCAATTAGACATCGACATCGAGATTGGGGCTGTGCTCTTTTATACGTTTTATCGCGCTGCTGATTAAGCGGCGTGATAACTGGATGCGATGCTACCTGCCGCATTCCCAGCCCGCTAACGTGTCTTCTGTAGACTGATCCAGTGCCATGCTACCACTGGTTTTACAGGCCACGCTAACGCAAACATTGGTAATATAACCCAGACACCACACAGACCACCCTCTCGATTTGTGCGATCTCATCTCCGCTGTGGGATTTGTTATTGCGGAACCAGTCTGCCGAACAGTCGGCGGGCCTGAACCCAACCGAATCGAACCGATCAAACTCAATAAACTTGCGATTTCAAACACAAAACCGTATATATACTATGTAACATTGAAATTGCTGCAATTTTGTGATAAAAAGTAGTGATTAAATTAGTGAAAAGCAGCTTAGTGGCCATCATTAGGTATAAAAAGTGTTGTTGTGGGGGGAACCCACAAACCAATTGATTGGATAATCGAATGGGCAGATAAGTAGCATTCGGCTGTTCATGAAAGAGTGAAAGAGTACGTCGCTTCAGTGAGCGATCTGATCGTGTTCGGAATTATTATTATACTCAATGGGTTTAGGGGTGTATTAGTTTTGTGGTAGAAGTGAACAAAAAACGTAGAACAAAACAGAATGACCATATCTAACAGATTGGCGAATCTGGGTCAAATCGGACCATAAGTATAGCCAGAAGGAACGAATGAGCTTGCGCTCTCTCTCTCTCTCTCTCTCTCTCTGAGACACACTCTTCTTCGTGCAGTGATCGCGCTCTGGCGAAAGAGAGCGAGAGGCTAAAAAAGAAAGACAGAAAATAAATGCGGCAAGGGCCGCGGCGCACAACGTTTTATCTCGTTTTTTGTTCAGTGGTTCACTTTCCTTGGAGTGAGTCCTCAATCACTATTTAGTGTTACTCCAAAAGTAACATCTTCCAATTTCCGTATACAAAAGCCTATCAATACGAGGTTAATCTTTAATTGCCATATCATCATTCATTTCTTCGGTCTTTAGTTTAGGTCTGCTATTCTTTTGCGGATCAGCCTGATCTGGGATCATCTTATCCAGGCCCTCCGTTACTCTGCGAGCCAGGTCCCTGAGCATAATTTTTCCCCTAATGGATAGATCGGGTGAGTCGTGGTGATCTCCCCTTGCGGAACATTCCGCAGTGCACACATGCAGAAAATCACCGGCATCCCAGGGCTGCAGTTCGCTCGAGCCCCAGATGATGTACACCCAGTTGCTGAGGAAGAATACAACTGCGATCAGGCAGAATATAATCTGCCACTGAGAACGATTGGTCTACGGAATGAAATTGGAGATGGAAAATTTGAAAGGCTATAGCTTCACGTACTTACCGGATCCGTAACGATGATACCCGTAACGAGAGGAGTTAGCGGCGTAAAGACCTCAGACAAGACACTCATGATGCCCAGCAGGACCGCTGAGTGGTTGGGCGCCAGGGCAATGGTGTTCATAGTGCCGCCAATGCTGGAGCCGGCATTAAATCCCTCCTTGATGGTCATCAGGACGACGACCAGCCCGGCATTTGCTCGGTCCAGGAACCCAATGGCAATGTACAGTAGGGCCGGTCCCCAAGTGGATATCGTGACGATCCACTTTTGCAACGGAGTCTGGTCGATCAGGTGCCGCACTATGGCCACGTGGGCGATCAGGATGTACACATGGGACATGATCCACTTGACCATGTAGGGTAGCGACGAGATCAGGCCGTTCCGGGTGATTTTCACTTGCAGGATGCCATCTAGATACGAAGGTATCTGCACCTCCATCGTGGAGTCGGCCCAGCGTTGGGTACAGTGGACCACCACCAGGGCACGGAACGGCACCGACCCGAGTATCGCCAGCCACGGTATGGGTATGAGATCCCTGGGGCATGCGGTGCCACTTTTCAGACAGCTCTCAATGTAGTTCCGCTCGTCCGAGCCAATCCAGTACGAGCTTCCGGGCTCGTTCTCGCCCCAGAAGAACCACAGCAGGCACCAGCTCAGGCAGGCTGCTGCCGAAACATACGAAATTCCCGGCCAGCCGATGGAGCTGTCCGCAATGTACCCGCTGCCGAGCAGGGCCAGGATTGATCCGCAATAGGTGCCCGAGTAGGCGATTACTCCCAGCTGCTTGAGCTCATTGGGCGGCGACCAGTTAGCCAGATGCTCGTGGATGCAGGGTAGCATCAGGCCCTGGCACAGGCCCTGGCCCAGCCGAATCGCACAGAAGCCCTTCCAATCGCCCATCTGAATTCCAATGGGCGTGCAGAGACTGAACAGGGCCACGAAAAAGGTTGCCACGATCAGGGGCAGCTTGGCCCCCAGACTCCGGACAAGGAAGCAGCCCGGAATCTGCATCAGCAAATAGCCCCAGTTGAAGCTGGAGAAGATGTAGGACTTCTCGGCCTCTGTCCAATCGAATTGCTGCAATTGCACAACGATCGTAAGTGTTACTGCAACCTCATGCATAATGCTATTGTACCGGAAAAGTTTCATTATTGTTTGCTTTATTCGTCATGGCCACCACCCGCACGCCCACGCTCAGGCGGACTATATAGTTAACGGTCAGGTTGAGGAACAGCAGTAGTGTCTGCACATGACGAATACCTAGCGGATGACCTGAAAATAAGCCACAATAAAGCACCACAGATCGGCTGAGGTTGGAGAAGAAGGTAGAAGTCTGGTGAGTCCCAGTCCGAGAGATCTTTTTTATGCCATTTATAGTATTAGGTCAATACTTAAGACTCGTGCCCTTAACGAATCTCGATGGGAATACGTATATGTTTTCCGCACATCTCTTTATGATTACCTTTCGTGTTCATTATTTTTCTTGTGATAAAACTAGCACCAGATCGGAGCCATTATTCCACGATAACCAAACGAAACTCCGGCACATTCGAACTGAACTGAATTTGGGAACTGAACTGCAATGGGAAACGATTTTCGGCTTAAGGGAAAATGTTTCAAATATAATTAATAAATGTGTTTTACGAAAAACACTTGTTTCTATTGTTTCTGCTACTTTTAAATAAGGTAAAGTATAAAATATATAAAACAATTAGTTGAAAAATTTAGTGTTATGCCACGAACAGTTCTTTGTTAAGCATCATATGATTATATATGCTATCATTGTTTCCTTGCAGATTATCACAATTAAAGTTACTAAACGTATCGTATTGAGATAAAAGAGCGCTTTTAATTAATGAAACAAAGTGCATTTGTTTCCAAATCACGCGGATGGTTATTACTGGACTTTTTTATCCAACTCCCTAACGACATGAAGGATATTCAGAAATAATTTCATTTTTGTATGTGAATAGAAAAAATGTGTGTATGCTAGCCACCAGCTACGAGCATAAGCATGGATAAGCGAAGGGACCTGGAGCAGGACCAGGACCAGGACCATGAGCAGGGCAGGACAGGACAGGACAGGGCAGGGCAGATGGCGGTGGCAGACAGCTTTTTGCTATGAGCAGCTGCAAAATAAATGTGAATTTCATGAAATAATGGCGCTAAAATACTTTATGATGCAAAATGCATGGCGCCACCAACAAGAACAGCAATAGTAGCAGCCACAACAAGTGCAAGGAGATGTGGACGGGGCTGTGGGGCTAGCTAAGCGGCAAGCAGCTGCCACAATCAAGTCAACAAGAGGCGAAAAATGCTCACACAGATGCACACATGGAGATGGCCGCAACATTGTAAATGGACAGGACAGCGTGTGTGTGTGTGTGTGTGTGTGTGGCTGGGTCTAAGGTCATTTTCAATTTACATAAATCATGTGAGACCACGTGGGGATGGGGCACACAGTATCCGGCTGTGGCTGCCGAGCTGCAACAGAAGTTTCCTTCGTGCGAGTGTGTGCATGCGATCGGCTATAAGCAACCCTCCAAAAATTTATCCAAAATATTACGTATACATATTTAATGCCAGAAGTCTAATCTCCCCCCCCCCCCCCCCCCCCCCCCCCCATCAGCCACTGCGTATACGCAATGGGATCCGCCGAGTCGTCGGACTATCCGTAGAAGCTGCAGCATCTGTTCGCAGCGTGTGAGCATTTGGCCGCCAGCTAGGCAAAGTCATAAGGTCAACCGCATCCAGAGGCAGCCACCACGCGGCCGCCGAGCCTGGGCAGTCGTACTCAGAATAGGACTTTGATTTGTAAGACTTTCATATGGCGGCGGTTGGACGGTCGCCTGTTTGGATCATTTGTGAATCATGTCGAGCCGTTTTTGACTTTGATTTATATGCTGTGCATATGCAGGCTCCTCGACCGCCGCAACCATTTCCACCGAATGGCCAATTGTGCTCGGGATGAACGCGCATGGAGCGACATGGCCGGCCGGAAACGCAGACGACAAATGCTGTAGAACGCAAAAATGCAGAAGCGAAAATGGGAAATGGGCAAATGGGAAATGCAAATGCAAACGGCGCCGCCAGCAGCATGTCACGCCCACCGCCGAAAACATGCCACTGCAACCGAAATAATTTTGTATCAAGCCGAAAATTTCATTTCATTCGAAATGCAGACCCTCCGGAATTGTGTTCTTTCTGTGGGCACGCGTCGCGTCCTTGTCGTCCCGAATTGAGCCGAATTGTGAAATTTACGTAAAACCGCTTAATTGCGTTGAAATTATTTTGTTTATTTGCGCTAAAGCGGCCATTGGCGAACGCACAATAGCATTTCCCTGCGGTTTGCACGCGTTGTTGCTGCCCAAAGGAAGTGTCGGCGGAGAGATGCCGGAATGTCATTCTTGTCAAATAAAGGATTCGGCCCGATCATAAATAAATAGTGTATGCATATGTCGGACATTCAAAGTGAAAAGTGAATCGTATCTGTAGCCGTTGAGCAGCAGCAAGACAGAGGTACAAAAGGCACCTTTGGGACCCAGCTGGGTCCCATCAAAAGCTCTCTCTAATTCATATCATAACCATGTAATCTTATAATTATAGTTAACTATATTGGCGGGAAAGATGTACAAGAGAGGATACGGAATAAGCCTACATGAGGGCGCCTTCCACGTTGCTTATGTACATATACATACACAACGAATCCCTATCGCTGTAGTATCATATTGAATTTGCCTATGGCCTCGGCCACGTATTTCTCTTTTTCGACAAGCTCGGATTTGAGGAGCGTGCGAAACTGCTGCATGTTGGGCATGGTGCGGCAGTCGCGAACGTTGAGCAGTCCCCGGAAAATGGTCTCCCAGGTCTCACGCTGGAAGTAGCGCGGCAGGGCTGTCTTTGGCATCCAGATGCTGCTCGGCTGCCGCTGGGCCACCTCCATGTAGCGACCAAACAGCAGCACATGCATGACGCCCACGAGACCAAACAAGTCCAGCTGATACGTCCAGGGGCGCTTTGTGCGCATTTCGATGCACTTGAACGATTCATCGTGATGCACATAATTGAACGCCTGATTGGCCGGAAAGAGCTTGGTGTCGATGGCCACGCCAAAGTCAATCAGCTGCAGGCTCAGCTCGTTGGGTTGCGCACATAACCTGCAGAGAGCGGAGGAGTAGTAAGTAAGCGGGACAGCAGTATGCGAGAGTAAGACGCTTACGGTCTCATGACCAGAAAGTTATCCGGCTTGATGTCCGCGTGAATGATGCCCATGGCGTGCAGATGATCCACAATGTCCAGCAGCTGACAGCTCATGTGCATCACAATATACTCGTCGAGGTTCTTGTTGGTGTGCTTCTTGATCTTATTGCACACATTGATTAGCGAGCCGTAGTCCGAGAACTCCGATATGTAGACACTGGAGTTGTTCCCGACCAAGGCGTAATCGATGTGCATGAAGGCTGGGATCTGTAAGAAGTCGTAGCGAATCAGGGAAGGAACTAACAAGGTTTCACCTTCTCCACCACTCACCATTCGATCGCTGGTGAGGCGACTATGGACCTCCAGGCCTATGTAGAACTCCCAGTAGTTTGTGGGTCGCTCCTGCTTCACGGCCACCTTGTTACCCGTCTTGCAGTGCCGTCCGACGAAGACCGAGCCGTAGGCTCCCTTCCCAATGATCTTCTCCACCTCGAATTTCTCGTCGTGCACCTCTATCTGCGTGCCCGGATGCAGTCGCTTGGCAGTGCCCACCAGCTGGCAATGGGGCAGCTTCTCAATGTACATGGAGAAGTCGATGGAGTCCAGCAGCGAGTTGATCAGATCCACATTGAACGGATTCAAATTGCTGTCGGCCATCGTACTGTTCAGCACAGACTGATCCACGTTCGCTTTGGGATGGACAAATTCTTTGTTCTGCGGCATCTCAAAATCTGCCTGAGCCCAAGAACGGTTCGATTGCTTTGGGGTCAATGGAGTCGTTTTATGGTAGATGCTCATCTCTTCCGCCTCTTCATCTGCATTTGCATACGCATCCGCATCCGCTTTAGGCAGTTCGAGCCTGGGCGGAACAGCAACAGGTGGCGGCAACAGCGTCGAGTTCCTGATCATGCTTATGTTGGTGGCAAACATCTCTGTGGCCGCATTCAGCTCAAAGAAGTCGCCCGACTGCTTGTCCCCACCGGGTATACTCTTCTTGGGGGATTTCCTGAGGGATTTGGACATAGAATCGCTAAGAAACTTCAGAGTAGTAGAGGAGCGATGATTGCTTATAGAAACAGAGGCCGCAACTGGCACAGGCAGCGGTGGAGCACAGACGCTCAGATCAGACATCAAGTGGGCAGGATCCTTATGTGATGGCATCTGCGTCTCCGGCAGCGTGCAGTCCAAGGCAAAGCTGCTGCGTCGGGCAGCAGCACTGGAAGGAGCGGCTGGCTCTGGCATGGTCTCATCCAGAAAAATTTCAAACTTCTTTTGCATGGCCGCGGCCACTGGCTTCGGCTTCGCCATCTCCGTGCAGATGGACTGTACTGGCACAGGCTGTGTCTCCGCCACAAAGGAGAGGTCTGTCATAAACGAGTCCGCCAGCTTGCTGATGCTGGGAGCGCCTGCCGGTTGGCCACTGGCCATCGCAAAGGAACTCTTGGCATCCGGCGCCACTCGTATGGACTTGCCGAAGAAATCTGGCGTGGTCTGATCGCAGACCCGCTTGGCGCCGGCATTTCCCTGCAACGGAGAGCCGATTGTCTTAAACTTTGGCGGCGTTTGCACAAACAGCCCACACAAGTCGTCCTCGTCGTCCAGCGTGGGCAATTGCGGGGCCAGGCTCGAGGCAGCAACCGCCGAGCGCTGATGGAGCGAAACTTCCGCCATGACAGTCGGAAGCCTGGGCAGAGTCTCAGTTTTATCCTCCTGGAAGCGGGCAAGCGGCCTCGGTATGGTCTCGGTTTTGTCCTCCTGGAAGCGCAGGGACTTCATCATCGGCACGCTGGGAGCATTGGGTTCCCAGAGTTCGCGACGCGAAAAATTCCCACCAGACTGACGATCGGGCTCCTCGCCGACTGTGGACAGCTCAGAGGCACCCAAACGCTGCAGGCGCGCTGCTGCTGGAGTGCACTCCTCACTCGCACTCCGGCTGGAGAGCGCCACGGCCGTGTGAGATCCCGGAGAGCTGGATGTGGATGTAATGGTGGACTTGGTCGTCGTGGCCGCCGAGCTGTGGGTGCCGTGTTCCGAGGTCTCCAATATCGTCGAGAGTTGCTTGCGCAGATTCGGCGAGCGGGTCTCCCCTGGGGACTCGACTGGCGCAGCTGCCGGAGAAACAGCTTCCTCAGGATCCGGAGGCAGCTCCTTGAGGACGGTGCCAAACTGTCGCGCCGGTGCCTGCTTTTGGGAGCCCTTCGGCGTGCTCACCGCCTGGTTCTTGATGAACATGTTGAACATTTGGGTGGAGCAGGTCTCGTCCGCATCGAAAAAGGCACTTTTGGGGGGTTTTAAGTTCGAAGGCTGGATCGGATCTTCTGAATCTTGGTATATCTCGATCTTGCGCAGCGGTGGGGCAGGCATCGCAAAGTTATCTTCATCTTCCTTGGGGACGGGAGTTGGATCCGAATCTTCAAAGATTTCAACTATCGGCACTATTTGTGGCTGCGGTACAACTAGAGGAGGAGTAGGCACTGAAGCTATAGCTGCAGCTGTCTCCTGTTCGACGGCATCATCCTCCTCCTGGACCATGGACACACGTGGCGGCATCATGGATTTCCTGGACGAACCCTGCTGGGCCGGAGGGAAGAAGCTCTTGCGACGCGGCATCTTATTGCCGGGCAGGCATACAGTCTCCTCCATGTCAAAGCTGCCGTGCACCGTAACATTCCGCTTCTCCAGCCACTTGGCCGCCAGGAGCTCCTCCGCCTGGTACTCCTGCTGTTCCTCGTCGTTGTAGAGCTTGTCAAACACGACCTGTAGACCCGGAACAGGGGGCGGCTTGTAGTACTTGTCCAACTCGTCCAGCGGCTGCGGCTTGGAGACACTAGCAAAATTCGGATAGCGACGCACACCCTTCAAGGTGTTGCCCGTGCCCCACCACTCATCGTTGCGCAGCACGAATGCGTGCTGAGGATCTCGACGCTTCAGGAAGCAATAGGCGCGGTACTCCTCTGGGGAGAACTCCAGGTTGGGGCGCGGGTACAGCATGCACTTCTGGTAGCACGGCAGGCCGTTTGTGTTGGGCTCATCCTCAATGGTTACTGGCGTTATCCAGGCCTCCTGCGGCTTATTTTTCGCCACAAAGTTGGGCGGAAACTTGAACGGTTTGTTCATGTGGCGCTCGTAGTTGGTGATGGGCGGCAGCTTCTGTTCATCCACGTGTATGTCGAAGGCCAGGTCTGGAGCGGCATTGCAGCCGAAGATCTTGCCAGGCTTGTGAGGCTTGGCGTGGGCCTTGTTCCAAGCCACAGGCTCCTTAAGATTCTCCTGACCACGGGCCGCGTCGATGATCGAACGTAAGCTGGACTTCACTTCCGGCTCGACTGGTGGCGGGACATTGAAATCGGTGTTCTCATCGTTGAAGACCTCCACATTGCGACCGGCATTGCGCATGCGGCTTGTGCTGGGAGCATCCGCCTGTGGGAGAACAATTGCAGTCAGACATTCCTGTAGAAGGCACCTCCACTCACCTGCACCACGCCCGGCATCTGGCTCTTGACCGCTGCACCAGTGCGTACACTTCCCACTGTGATGGTGTTGCTGCTTCTCTTCCGTTGACCATGCAGCGACTGCAGCGCCAGACGACGCTCATTCAGCTCTTGGGTCACAGCATTGGCCTCATCACCATCGGAATAGAGCATGCGCTGAGCAACCGCGTAGTTGAAATGCTGATGGGCCTCCTTCAACTCTTCCAGCGGTTCGGCCCGGCAGGAGAGGCCCAGGCGGAAGATCTCATCGGCCTTGCGCATGTTGCCGCTCAGGTCGTAGCTGTATGCCCAGGCAATGTACAAGTCCGCCAGCATTGTGCCGATTCCGCTGTTGTACAGCTGCTGGTAGCACTCGATCTGATCCTCCTGCTTCTCCATCTGAAGCCCAACAGAGAATTACTCCATGAACTGGCAAATACTTGGCCAAACTTACGAATTTGATGAAGAGCTTGATGAGCCGCCTATCCTGTCTGTAGCGCTCGTCCTGCTCGAATTTGGTCAGGCATTGGTAGAGGGCCGTCTGCAGACCAGAACCGGTGCCGCCCGCCGGATAGCTCTGCTCAATCCAGCAGATGTATATATACCACGGCTCCAGCGGATCACTGCCAGTGTATGTGTGCACGTCCTTCTCCATTTGCTTGCGCTGCGCCAGCAGCTCCTGGCTTTGTGTGGGGTCCTGGGCGAGGGACGCCTGCAGCAAGCTCACATTGCGACCGCTGGCCAAAGGCTGGATGTTTTCCTTTGCGGTGTCAAAGTCCATCTTAGATTTTCATTCGAAAACAAAACTAATAAAACAAGAAATAAATGGAACGACCGACACAACTGTAAATGAAATATACGCGCCGAAATAAATGCTAGGGATGGCAAAAAAGATGAACTATCTATCTATCGATATTTTCGGTGAAAACCCGGTATTCCGTTCGAAACAAAATATTCAAGAAAAACGAATGCATAAAGAGAAAATAAAACAATTGAACGACCGACACAACTGTAAATGAAATATATGCGCCGAAATAAATGCTAGGGCTGGTAAAAACATGAACTGTCGATAGTAGATTCGATATTGTGCAAAAATACTGTTCTATCGATATCTTCGCTGAGAACCCGGTATTCCTTTTGAAACAAAAAATAAAAAAAACGAATGCATTTAGAGCAAATAAATGACACTCAATTTATGAGGAGCTATTTTTACGTCAATGAAGCAATAAAGCTCCTGCATTCCCCTATCGGCTAAACGGTGCGATAATCTAAAATACCTCTCCGCATAACGGTGAAATTCATGTGAAAGTAAAGCGGCAGAGATTTGGAAGATTCAGGAACAGTTCCCGATTGAGTCAAGCTTTTGACGGCCCAAACGATGAGTCTTAAAACCGTTTGGCGATATATCAACTTTTTTTATTTGTCAAATATTAATGTAATATTTAAAATCAAATACTCTGAACCCCTGCTGTCGGCGTTTGGTATCATGTATTCTTAGAAGCCGCTGCCGAAGCTGCCCCAGGTGCTGCAATCGCTGCCGCCGGCTTCGGATCCGCCGCCAAAGGTACTGCCACCAAATGTACTTCCCCCTTCACTGAAATAGTCTCCGCCTCCATTACCATCGTTACTGCCATCAAAGCTGCCTCCTCCTCTATCTCCTCCCCAACTTCCCCAGCCTCCTCTGCCACGATAGCCTCCGCCGCCTCTATAGCCTCCACGGCCACGATAGCCTGCTCCACCTCTAAAGCCTCCTCTTGGGCCATTTCCAAAGCCTCCACCGTCTCCACCAAAGCCGCCACCTCTACGGGGCCCGAATTCTCGCTTGACATAGCCGCCTCCGAAGTTATTGGAAAAGTTCCCGCCGCGTCCACCGCCTGGCCCTCCCCCTCCTCCTGAAGCAACTGCTTCGAAGCGTCCTCTCTTTGCCGGTCCACCACCTCCAACGCCAAAGGCGGCTTGACGCGACTGATGCGGCAAGATCCCCTCCTCACGTCGCAGCCCAAAGTCTCCAGCCGCCTGCACACAAATATCCCTGACCACGTCGACCAGCTTGGCGTAGGGCTCCTCCAGCTGGAACACAGTGTCCGGCTTGTCGCAGGCAATCGTGATGAGATCCTCCAGAGCGGGCTTCAGGGCCCCAATCATGGCAGCATGCTCCGGTTCCATCTCAAAGCTAAGCCAGTTGTCCACGCGTATCAAGTTGTTGGCGGCAAGATCGATTTTGCGCGACCCAAAGAGCATCAACTGGAGGGGCGCGACCATCGACAGCTGCTTGCAGGAGACGGCGCGAGTGCGGATCTTCTCGCCGAAGACGAAGAACGGGTACGGGAAGGTGACGGCCAGGTTGCTGCAGTTCACCGAGGTCTTGTGCAGCAGGGCCGCCTTGGACTCGGTGGTCAGCACCTTGCGCTTCTCCTTGTGCACGCAGATGTTGGGGTAGAGGCCGAGACAAAGCAGGGCCAGCGCCGTGTCGAGTATCGGATCTTCCACATTGGCATTCACCTGGTGCGGGATCATGCACTCCTCCGGAAAGCCGGCCTGCTGCAGCAGGTCGAGCAGCTGCTGCTTGGCATCGAACATCACGTTCATGGTGGAGAGCTGCAGACCCTTCCATTCGCAGAAGCGGCTCTCCTCCTGCTCGCCCTTGTGCTTCGCCTTCTGCCACATCTGGGAGGCCACAATCATGGCCACATGATCGGAGCACTTGCGCCCGCTCAGGGCCTTCTGGTGGTTGGCCAGACGACGCTGCCCAATGTCCAGGGCAAACACCTCCGAGAAGGTGCTCGAGTAGGAGGCCATGCTGGCGACCAGATCGGCGCATCCAAAGACAGCGCCCAACACCATCATCTTGCCGAGGCGCGGCTCGACCGGAAGGCGCGCCAGGAGGCGGCCCAGCGGCGTCAGCGCATCGTTGGCATCCAGACAACGCATCTCGCGCAGCAGCACCTCCGCCTCAATCACGGCGTCCACTGGCGGCGGCTCCAGGGCCTTGGACAGAAAGTGATGGATGGCCCCAAGGCGCAGCAGCTTGATCGTCAGAGCCATCTCATGCAGTGGCGTGCGGAACATCTCCGGCGTGAGGTTCTCCTCGAGGACTTCGAAACGGGCCCGAGAGCACAGAGTGAAGCAGAAGCCGGGGCGCACTCTTCCCGCCCGTCCCTTGCGCTGCTCCAGATTGGTTTTGCTGGCCCACACCGTGGCGTAGCTGGTGAGGTTGTTGTGCGAGGTGAATAGCTTCATGCGCGCCTTGCAGATGTCGATCACGAACACGATGTCGTCGATGGTGATCGATGTCTCCGCAATGTTGGTGGACAGAATGATCTTGGTGACGCCTTCGGGCACCGGCTCGAACACCTTGCGCTGGTCGTCGCGTGGGATCTGCGAGTGGCATGGCAGGATGCGGTACTTCGGGGAACTAAAGTGGTTCGAGGTCTGCAGGAACTTCATCAGGGCGAATATAAGGTTCCAGCCGGGCAGGAAGACGAGAATGGCGCCGGGTATGTTCTTGGACTTGATGTGCAACAGAAGCGATTCGATCAGCTCGAAGCTGACGTCCGACTCGGAGAGCATGCCCATGGCGGTGCGCGTCTGCTGCGAGTACTTGTCCTCGCAGATTTTGTTGCAGTTCGTCTCCCCATCCTCCTTGTTCTCGCTGAGCAGCAGTCGCTCCTCGTCGTCGGCCTCCTTGCGCTTGCGACGCGACTCCAATGAGGGTACAAAGCCCGTCATCTGGAGCACGTCTTCCAGGAAGAACTGCTGCACGGGGAAGGCTCTGCCCGGAACCTCCAGCACGGGACAGTTCCCAAAGTACTTTGAGAAAAGCGTGGTGTCAATGGTGGCCGACATAAGGATGACTGGTGGGGTGAAAAAACATTTTAATTAAGGATTTACACACAGCATCTGGGTACGCACCATGCAATTCGGGATAGGTAGCGACCATGTCCCGCAATATGACCAACAGGAAATCACTATTCACGTCTCGCTCGTGTATCTCATCCACAATGATGTGCGAGACGCCGCGCAAGCCCGCCTCCAGCTTGCGCAGGAGCACGCCCACGGTGCAGAAGAGGATGGCGCCGTAGGGTCGGGGAAAAGCGGACTCAAAGCGCACCGAATAGCCGACAGCGTCGCCGAGCTCCTCGCAGCGCTCGCGGGCGACCCGCTCAGCCACCGAAATCGCCGAGATGCGACGCGGCTGGGTTACGTAGATGTTGGCGTAGCCGCCTTGCCCGGATGAGATGTAGTCGTCGAGGATGTATTGGGCTATCTGGGTGGTCTTGCCGCAGCCGGTGTTGCCCCGTATGATCACCACGGGGTTGTCGTTGATGGCGCTCAGTATCTCCGAGCGCATGGCCGCGATGGGCAGCTTGTCGCGAAAGTCGAGAAACTGCTGGTACTCGCTATCGTTGTGGCGTCGATCCAGGATGCTCCGCTCGAAGTCAAGGGAGAGGTCGTCGATGGAGGCGGTGGCCAACTCGCCCTCGTCAATATTGCAGGCATGCCATGTGTTCCAGTTGGGCATGGGCGGTGCCCACGGAATCACAGCGCATTCCTGACGCTTCTCGCCCTCATGCTGCGAGTCCAGAATGTTGCTTTGGACCTGTACAGACGTAGAGTCAGTGCCAAACCCTAGTCAAGATTTTCCTCACATCATTTCAGGGACTACTTACAATCAGGGGAATGGGTGCACCATCTGGCTCCACTTTGATATTGCGTGGATTAACCACGGGCAGATCCAGCATCTTGATCACATTGTCTATATCGTTCACCAGCTCTGGCGCCAGCCGGACTGGGTAAGGCTTCAGCTCCTCCTCCTTCTTCTTCTTGAGCGTTCCGCTGAAGGCCTCGATGACCTTCAGATGGAACAGCTGGCGCACCAGGGACAATGCGCACGACTTGCTGGCCGACTTCTTGTTCGAGCCCGTCTCCCTGGCCGTCACCTTGCGCTTCAGGGCCGTCACGAAAATCGACAGCTCGGCCATAAAGCTCCTAAAGTGAGGCAAGCAAAGGTGTTAGGAGGAACCCTATTCTTTTATAGACATGGCCAGACGACTGGTCACTTACCGGCAGGGTTGATCACAATAAAACCAGCTGTGCGCTACCGTGGACAGAGCCCTCTCAGAGCTTCAGAGCGATGTGGTACTTAATTGAAGGCCGAAACCCATGCCCATGATTGCGTTGCGATATGCGTTCCTACGCCTTGCACGCGGGTCCGTGGCACTTACAGACCTCATGCAAGGCTGCCCAGAACGCAGTTGATTAGTGTAACGTACCACGTCGCTCTGCCGGCTCGGCTCCTCACGAATTGCGCACAGTGTTTCAGGACTACTGGCTGCGTTCCAGTCTTGGAAAAGAAATAAATTCCAAATCCAGAACGCAGCTTTTCAAAAAAAAAAAAAAAACAAAAAAAACCGCACACACTCAAACAGAAAATACTTGTAGTGGTGCTGTGCACATACCTAGCATGGTCCGGACCCACTGGCGTGTACTTGTAGTCGTCGCGAATATTATTTGCCTGCTTGTACATGTTCAGGCGATCCTTGGCGTTCTCGATGGTCCAGTTGCCATGGATGGCGGCATTCACGTCGATGGACTCTGCCTCGTTCATGTCTTTCTGTTCCTGCACATGGTCAATGATGTTGAAGCGATCGAGAGCGCCGCCACCACCGCCGCCAGTGTGATTCAGGGGTCGGTACGCTTCGCCCAGGTCCTGTGGCCCCGATTCGTTGGCGAAAACGCGATGCCCGCTTCCACCAGCACCATCGCCATGCGACGGAGTTCGTCCCGGGGCCGGAGCACCCCCATCCCCTGGCACATCAGTGGCATTTAGTTTGCCAGTGCGCACCAGATAATTGACGAAATCACGACAGGCGTTCTTCTCGGCGTCCTTCTTATTGGTTGAATTTCCCACGCCGATATAGGGAGTCTGCTCGACACGCACTTCGCACAGAAAACGCTGGCGATTCTTCGGCCCTGCGAAAATCAATTGCAATGCAAAATCAGGACTGAGGGACACCAGATTCAAAAGCCGGGTTGGGGGCTAATATATATTCTCTTCACTTACCCGTTTGGCGCACTTCCAGCTTTGGTTCTGTGCGAGTCTTCGCACAAAACTGGAAAAGAAAAGACTTGATATCCATCTTTTTTTCTCCAATAACTGTTTCTGCTTATTTATTTGTTGTTTTTTTTCTGCAAATTTTCTTTTTATGCCGGGACAAGCTTTAGGGTTGCAAACAGTGTGACCGGTCAAATATACGGTCTGACCCTCAGAAATATACCGAATATACGTCACAAATTAAAAAAAATACCGACGTATTTACATTGTAAATACACATTTTCTACATATTAACTACACTTTTGTGTATTACCAAAAGCGACACCTGAAGGGGAAATGTGTAGTCTTTGAACTGTTTAAATAGAGGGGGCTTAATTGGGTTAAGTTCGTTTTTGACACCGGTATATTCTTCGGTATATTTTTAAAGTGAGACGGTATATTTCGGTACATTTTTGAGGTGTATTTGTTCGATAGGTCCGCGGTCACACTGCTGCAAAATCTCAATTTTTACAACAACGCGATGAAAAAGAGGCCAATAATTAAGTTAAAAATGTGAACGCGAATGCTCGAACAGTTAAAAAATAATGCGTGAATGTGTTCCAATAGTTAATCTGTGTTTTGTACTTGTTTCCAATGCGTCAGCGACGTAACAATGCGTTGTGTTGAGTGCTAGCCAGCTCCAGCATCACATATACACACGCACACGCAGACACACACACGAGTGCAATTGTAGATAAAAGTAAGAAAATACATACGTACACATGCATGGTGACCGTCGTGTGTGTAAGCATTTAAATTAGTTAGTCCATCCGTCGAAAGGAAAACACGAATACAATCAAAGTTACAAGTTGGGAGTCGCCACCGAGTTGCACCGCAAAGCAGAGAAACGGAGACAGAGCGAGAGAGTGACCAAGAGAGAGCGAGAGCGGAGCGATAAGTGCCAACACCCAGTGCTGGATCTCAAGCGAACAAATAAACAATAAACAAAAGGCGCGAGGGGCACGGGCACTGCTGCGGGCACGGGCACGGGTACGGGTGCAGTGAAAGTAACAGTAAACGTAATCGCAACAAGCTGCAATTTGGCTTCCATTCATTGCATTTAACACGGAAAACGCACGCACGCACCCACAGACAGGGGACAGGGGCAACAGCAAGCAGATAGCAACACACTCTTCCTGCTCCTCCGCAACGCAACCATGGGCAACTGTCTAACCACACAGAAGGGGGAGACGGACAAAGTAAATGTCGATCGCATCAAGCTGGAGGATCCGGGCACGGCGATTGGCGTGGTGAGTGTACCACAGATAGCCATGCCCATCGGCCAGCCGTCGGAGCAGGTGCGTCCCGTGCCGCAGATACCCGAGAGCGATCCTGCGAATGCCAACGCCAAGATATTTGTCGCCCTCTACGACTACGATGCCCGCACCGACGAGGATCTGAGCTTCCGCAAGGGAGAGCACTTGGAGATACTGAATGACACACAGGTGAGTGACTCAATCGTTCGTATACTCCTATGTATATGTATTTGTATGGCTGTACGGTATATATGTGTTGGTATGGGTGTTTGTGTTGAGTGCAAAAGAGTAGCTGATAAAATGTGTGTATTTCTGATAACGGTAGTTGTTGTGATACCACCCCCTACTCGAATCGGACAAGGGCATATGCATTCATCGAGGGGCACAAACCAATCAAGGGGATTTCTCTGACAAAAACACATCCGTACTCCGTAGGGATGTATTATTAATGAAAAAGAATCATCTGATGTAAGAAGATCCTTGAGAAAAGAGACAACTACGGCCAGAGTCACGAATAAGAGGAATGTAAAGAGCCACAAAAACCGGGGTACTTATTGGGTATCTCATGGGCGAAACATTGCAATCTATTGCCATCGTATTTGTTTGTTTTTCCCCGGCTTGAACCATTCCCAAATGGCAGCGATACAAACGATAAGAGATAGTAGATATCGCAGTTATTTATTTCGTTTATTTATTTATTCAACGCTGCGCATCGATGATTGGAATCTGGAATTTTGGCTTTTCATCAAACGAAAAGCACCTCTTTAATTATGGCATTTATCAATTTGCGGGGGCTTTAATTGCTCAATTCGTGAGACATGAAAACTGGCCCCCCACCAACCACCCACCGCCCACCACGGATGGGGATTAGTTTTTAGTTTTGCAATCAGTTTGCGGCAGATGCGGATTCCATTCGAAAGCTTTCGCGAGAGCTTTGCTTTACTGCTTTGTTCCGACAATCATTTGGATTTATACACGATTTTCCATTCGCTTATCGACGCCACTGTGGGCCATGAGTCGTGTGGGGCTGTGCTGTGCACCGAACGAAATGTGCACGAAATGTATGCGGGGGCTTCGCCCCTCGGCTTGCCACTTTCCCCGACTGAAAAACCAATGTGCTCCCTCTGCAGCGATGCGTCATGCTCATGCCCTACAATAATTTGAAACTCACTTCTTTTCAATGTCGCCAATTTTTTTGACTCGTAAATATCGTTCTTTTCGGGGGGGAGCAGGCACAGTCTACAGCAGCAGACTGGCACTTGAACCAGCTCGAAAGAGGGTCCCTTCGAATCTGAGATAAAACTATGACTATTGATTGCCATTTCTGTCTGAATCATCCTTAAAGTTGAGTATTTTCAACACCACCTCTCTCCTGGACTCTTCCTGGACCGGAACACACAAAAGATAATCTTTTGATGGTCTTTCACTTGGTTTTCTTACACTATGTTCATCTCCAGCGGATGTAGGGAACAAAAGTAACAGCGCCGGAAAGGGTATTTGTTCTTTTCAGTAGTCGCAGCTTCTTTTGAGTTCAGCTGGAGCTCGTTCTCCGTCCTAGACGCCTAATTAACTTAACTGCAACTCCACTTGAGACCGGACGGAGGCATAGACCCAGTCCCAGTCCCAGTCCCAGACACAGACACAGACAACCCTGTTGGCATTGGGTAAACAAACAAAAGTAAGATAGTAGGAATTTATGAACGTATTCTATGATTAGCCCGCGGAGGTCGCCGCCCCACGCCAGCCCACCCCATTCGTTTGAGAGGCGTTTCTATTGTGACATAAGTGGCAGCAGAAGCGGCTGACCAGAAATATTCATCTCGTGGATATTTAAAGACTTTACGTCAACATAGCCATGACCACCTTACTACACTCGCCGGCGGAGGATCCCGGCGCTAAATGCATGACGTCCGCCTCTGGCCGCTGGCCAAGAGTTGCACACCGTCCCCGCCCCTCCGCTCCTCGGCCAATGGAAGCGCCAGAATCCGTGTGATTATCTCATAAAAGTACTGTAATTTCGTGGATCGAATCAACATCATCGGTGTGGTGTATGGCAGTTCCATGGCAGCCGCTTCCGGTGGCTCTCCAACTGCGGCATCGTTTAATTAAAGTACCCCGCACCACGCCCCCCGCACCCTGCACCTCCACAGAGAGCCACACGACTTTCAACGCAGAGACAGCGGCAGCGGCAGCACACAAAAAATATTTACAGAATGTTGTCTCGTATTGTATACACATATGTACATATGTATATGAAAACGCTGGACGGCTGGCTTCCTTTTGTAAACATGTTGCACACACTCCCAGAGGGTAGCATCATGTTGAGCAGATCTTAGCATAGTTTTTTCTCTTTTTGTTTTCTAGTCTTCGCTACAGGTCTTTCCCGCATGAAATATTGAACAAAAATATCACTGAACCTATCATACGATCCCGATGTTGGCCATGATAGTATTGGGTGAGGGATATGGCCTTCAGATCCTATAGGAAAACTAGTCTAGGAGTTTTCTTTTGTAGAATTGTGGATAATACTATATAATACAGAATACTATAGAAGAAAACTTCTCCAAACTGCATATTAAACTCCAATACATCATTGGAAACTCGATTTATCTCTATAACTGTTAGGGTATATAAACTTCGCTTCGATCAAGTCAACATTTCTTGCATTTTTTCGCCGTCTTCTTCGATGGCGCGCGACTTATGGTCCCTTCGTCAGGCATAGAAGTCAAAATTGTATGTAAAATAATAAAAATAAAAATACTTTATGGGTGTGCCGGGAGGGAGGGGTCTCTTTATCGTTGTCTCTTCATTGTCAACGGATTCTCCTCTCTCTCGTACTCTCTCTCTCTCTCTCTCTCTCTGTGTGTGCGTGTGTGGTAGCTTGAGAGAGGGAGAGACTCTTTCATACTTTAACACCCGCTCTGGCAAGTTGCTTTTGAACTTCCCAGCGCCCTGCACTGCCCTATACCCTATAGCCTATACCCATGCGGATATTATTTATTTATAAACAAAAGAATTATCGCCATTTATGAGGCCAAGTCTTTTCCATCCAAATAAATAACTTATGCTGCTGGTAGGGTATCGAATACTTCGGCCACATCTGGCCTAAACGAAGTTTACTCGCTTTGCCCTGCTTTGGCAGCGGCAAGGGAGGGAAACCCTTCAAGGATGCACTCGACTTGCCGGCCGTCGCCCCAGAAAAATGCATGTAAAAGTTGTTTTGTTCAGCTCCGCTCCGCTCCGCTCCGCATCGCGTCAGCCTCCTTAGCCGGAGATTATGCAGCGCGTCGCACCTCTCGAGCTTGGTTTTCTTTTTCTTTTTCTTTTGGGCCTGTTGAAAAGTTTTCCCCTTTGCCGAGTGCCCCATGCCATGCCACAGCTGCCCCCGGAATATTAGTACTTGTTGTGTGTTGGTGTGGGTTTGGGGGTTTGGGGGCTGGTTCTTTATGGATGGATTCCTTGTTTCCTGCCATGGAATAAAACGTTTATCCAGCGGAATATGTACTTTATTTCTGGAATTTGTGCTGAAGCTTTACTAAAAATTCTTTGAAGGGAATTCCCAGAGTTTGAAGAAATTTATTAATATTCTGTACAGCACTAAATGTGGCGCAGATTCTCACTGATTCTCTACGCATAAATCACCATTTAGTGGATGCTTTTCTTGCATTGGCATCTCCAAAGAATGGAGTAGCCATTGCTCCCTGTTCGAGTTCCCATTTGGGTTCGTTTCATTGTTCAACAGCCACCAAATACCGTTCCATTATAATCATCTGTCGAAGATCTATGTATGTGTGTGTGTGTGTGTGTAGTCAGAAGCTTCTTCCACCAGAAATCGTAGAGCAGGCGAAAGCTCGACTCGAAAGTGTCAAAGCTCCTACTTCACTTTCCATTCCGCAAAGAAAGCGTAGCCAAGAGCGCAGACCGAAGAGCTGGGGGAAAGGGCAAGAAATCACTTAAACTTTCAGTGGAATTCAATTGGATTCGAAGAAGCACAAGAAGCGGACAAAGATTACGAAATGCAGTCGGCTGGAGGGGAATGGGGATTGGGATGGGGATGGGGATAGGGGATCCATAAGTAGCCCGTGAAATGAAAATCACAGCAACGCAACAAATAAACAATGAACCCTAAAAGTGTCTGTTCATTGACCTTACAACAGACAGACGAAACATCATCATCATCATCATCGACAGCACAGCGGGACGGGGTCTAATCATAGCCCATGCTTGTGGCAGGGGCAGGGGCATCACTTGGCGCTTATCACAGAGATAGCAGACTCGAATCGATTCTCCTCCCACTGCAATTAATGGCTGAGATATAGAAACTATGTTGTTAGCCGTTAAGCTTTTGTGAATGCGAGTATATGAATATTCAGACACCTGAGGCCTGAAGTGCTGCACAAATTTGGCAAAAGCAAGTTTCTGCGGCTGCCTCTGTTGTGGCCGAAAACCAGACAGACATGGAAAGCGCGTAACCAGCCAGCCAGCCAGAGCCAGCGCCAGCGCCAGAGCTAGAGCCACGCGAGCGAATGAATAAAGTTTAATTTAATTTTCGTCTCTTTTCCTTTTCGCTCTTTTTGCAACACTCGACTGTGAGTGTGAGTGCTTTGCTGAGTGTGTGTCGGTGTCGGTGTCGGTGTGAATGGGGGGATTCCACGAAAGGCAGTCGAATCAAACGCAATCAAATCATACGTTATAAAAGCTAGCTGCTACCACTGGCCATTTATAATTGCCACATGTACCCTGACTGGGCAGGAGGGTGCCAAAGATGCGGCTCTTGGGATCCCAAAAATTGGTGGAACATCGAAATAAAATGCCAAAAACTGCCATCGAAATGCCTAAACCCCTAGCTACCCTTTCTTTCTTGTACAGTAGTTTCCACTTGAATCGTAGACATTCATTCATGCCATGGGATAATTACCATTTGTAGTCAGCGTGTAACCTGTTATCCATCATCGAAAATCGTTAGCTATCGCCGTGCCAAATTATCCATCTCTGCGGAGTTACTTGCGAATCTCGTAATCACCCTAAATATCAGGGCATTTCATGTGTGTGTGTGTGTGTGTGTGTGTGTGCGCGTGGAGTTCAGCGACACCCCTTGATAAGAAACAATTTACCGTAACAAATATTTAATTAAACAATGATGTTGATACTTTGTCTTTTTGCAACAACCACAGGGCGACTGGTGGCTGGCGCGCAGCAAGAAGACCCGATCGGAGGGCTACATACCGTCGAACTATGTGGCCAAGCTGAAATCCATCGAAGCAGAACCGTAAGTGCTCATTGAATTTTGTATTTTTCTTTACTCTTAGCTATTAAGTAACCCGCAAATTAGATGAAAGGCCTTCAATTGGGCACTGGAGGTGTTTAAATGATGGTAGGATCAATCCAGAAGCGGATAGAGTCAGAATCATTGGTCAGCTAGTCCTGGTCGGCATAATTCATATGAGGAATATTCCAGCAAGGACTTTCTTTTGATTGGACGATGAAAGGACGTTTCAATTTCAAGTTTTTGTCCTAGAGAATGCAGGCCATATATTCTCTAGTATGTAGTTTATGCCACTACATTTCAAGATCAGTGTAGTCTCTAAAGATACAGCTAACAGAGGCAAAATGCTAAATTATTGTTGGTACCCGTCTCCCAGTACTATCAGTCGAAGAGCTGTGCCAAAACGTGCTTCTCCAACACGCACGGCTGATTAGATCTTCCAACTTGTTATCTCAGATTATGACAATCGATAATCTCTGCTGCTCTGCTACCAACTGGTTTAACTGTCTTAGCCTGAAGTGTGGTGGAGTGCGACCATTAAAATCAAAAACGTATTATTTCACATGTATTTTATTATTATTAAAAATAAAAAAAAGTGGTAACAAATATAAGTAAAATACATTACACTTGTTTAAAGCGTTTCTTAAAGAAAAATAAATAAAGCCATTCCCAGTCAACTGGTTCTTTAGGACCACTACGAGCATGACCTGGTCCCTGACTTTTACGTGCCATTATTTAAACATTTGTTATTATTTAAACAGTTTGACCTTATGCCAAAATATCGTGCTTTTGACCCACAGTGCATACTCTTAAGTTCTACACTAATTTTACATACATGCTACACGAAAATGTACACCAATTTTACATACATGCCCACAAGTATGCTTTACTTTCTGGCAAAACTAGCAGCAGCATCTACCGGTAAACGGTAGATGGTAAACGGTAAACGCGGAAATTCGCTGTCTCTCTCTCTCTAAGTGACATGTGCCCCGCCATTGTCATGCTGCATTGCCCTTTAGCAAGAAAGAGCATTAAAAATAATTCGATTATTTAAATCAAAATTAAGCGCAGACTATATTGGCCCGGTTTAACTTTTCATATACACAAATATGATTTATTTAACTGTGTATAATCTGTATGTAAAGCCTTGTTTTTGCATATATGGGTTGTAGAAGTGTAGGTGAATAAATAAATATGCATACAGGCTTCCATGAGTGCTTTGCCTATCATTATGTTTGGCTGCAGTTTGTTTTGTCCTTTGCTATGTTGCTGGGGCAACACCTTTCAAATGTTTCGTGTGCCACATGCATGTTCATAAATACATGCATATATTTACCTATAGCCGCCTCCCACGTCCCTTTAAAAACGAGTATGTATTTGTGAAATTTCAATGATGGAATTTCTTCTGTGCCAAAAACTATGTCGCCTCAATATATGTACACATTTTGTGTCGAAGGTTCATTGACTCGTGCATGCATTCATTTAGATTTAGATACTTTGGATACAAATATAGGATGTAGGTCACTCCTGCTGTTCCTTTCTGTGGCATTCTAATTTCTCTATCCTCTTCAGGTGATGTTTTGATTTGGAATTTCAATCACGATAATTAGTGGGCCGCGAGCCTCGTTTAACATACTGATTTTTTTGATGCCGACTCTCTGACGTTAGAGCCAGCCCTTGCCACAAGCAATTAACATCGGGCTTTTTACGATCAGCCTCAGGGGCGGCTTGCCGTACACAAACACACGATAATATGATAGCTACACAGTTACATCTGATCGATGTGCTCATGGGCTATCATTGTTGTACTATTGGCTTACAATCACACGTGATGTCGAATTACGCTGCTGTTTGGCTCGGAATACATTTATTTATTTATGGTTTGCTGTTTAGACAAATGTTCTGTTTCATTTTCCGCGGGTAATGAACAATTAAGCTCCGCTTTCAGATCCGAGTCTGAAGCAGGGCGGGGCGAGGCGGGGCGGGGCGCGTGAGTGGCTCTGAGTCAGTGTCAAGTGCTTTAAACTTGACCCAATTCCGAGACAAGACTCTTAATGGCAGTCTAGGAAGTGTCTTGGGGCCACGATTTCGATTTCTTGGATCGAAAACCACCACTTGGACACCAAGAAGCCCAAAGCTCCGAAATGCCAGAGAAATGCATTCCACATTATCGAAATGAAACTTAATGGAACAAAATATTCCGAAAAATGAAAAGAAAACAAACAGACGAACGGACGGACGGACGGCTGCATAAATTAAAAGAGTGGAGTCTGGGTCGGGGTCTGGGTCTGGAGCTGCGCTTTGGGGCGTAGGGAAAAGTTCAAAAACCGGTAAATCGAACGAAAATAAAAATAAATATCATTGAAGTCATTAATTAAATTTATCTTGTCGTGGTCTTCGTAACTGTAAATGTCGTAGCACTCGAGAAGTTTCGATCCCCTTACAGATCGAGTGAGAGAGAGAGAGAGAGAGAGCTTTCGGCGTCCATGGAGGCTCGGTTTGGCCATTCCACAGGTGCATAAAAATGCATTTCATGTACAGTTTCCTAATGCCAACCGCCGCACTAGTGCGGTTTCAAGGCCATCGGTGGCGTTGAGGCTGGGGCGGCGGCCCTACCCCGGCAAATGCTGGTATTATTTTAACCCAATTTGGGGCCAATTGTTATCCGCTTGCCTTGGACTCGCTCTCCCAGCCCAGTGTGCATAAATCAGTATTTACCCAGAGACCGAGTAGGCAGCCGCCAGTAACCATCAGTAACCATCGATTGGAGCCGTGGGGCCGTGGAGTCGTGGAGCCGCTTAGCCGTGGAACAGTAATCAGCTCTCGTGTAATTTCTTGTATTTATTTGCACTGCAATAAATACTGTGCCGCTCATTTAACTGTGCTTTCTTCTTTCTTTCTTCGCCTTAAGGATACTTACACTTACCCGCTCGTTCACAATTTTGGTATTTTTCTGAGAAGTCCCCCTTCGATTGTCGTCAGAGTTTTTTCGGTTTTCTGATTTGGTTTTCGTTTTCTGTTGGTCATTGCACAACTCTTAAGCGCATTTTGTAAGGGGGGAGGGGGGTTATGCATTCTGTGTGAACACCGATACAGTGCGTTTCAAAGCTACATAGTATGAGGATGTTAAAGAAATTATACAAGGTCCATTTTATACTCTTAAATTAGACACAACGAAGCTTGCAAAATGCACCGAAGAGAGAGAGAGCGCGTTGCGGGAATGCACCATCACCATTGTATGATTTCATCTGCAAGACACCAGAGAGTGCCATCAGCCATCTCTTTCTGCCCTGCAGGCTTTATGTGCTCGAAAGAGCATAGCTCTGAGTCGCGTCTACGCTCACTGCGCGCACCAAAAAATGAGCAGCGAAAGAGAATTAACGCGTATTAGCAAAAGAGCCCAGTTTCAATTCTTTCTATCCTCCCGCATTTCGTTTCGATCAATTGTTAATTATTTCTGTGGCCAAAAGGAGTTTCGAACACCAGTTGCGAAACGCACTGTCCACTGTCCACTGCGATTTGTTAATCGACAACTTCCGCATTGTCAGGCGATCGAACCGAAAGAAAACTTTCCTATGCATAAATGCATATTTATGGGATATTCGATTGCCAAGCGGGCAACTTTTCCACGGGCCGGCGGCCAATCTCCTCCAGAGCAGGGCCTCTGCTCTGCGTCTCTGCAGCTCCGAAAGTAGGTCATTGGACAGAAGGGATAGGATGGTGACTGCAATGACGTCAATGAATGTCGATGGCGACGATGGCTCATCGTTTACAGGGAATTCGCTCGAGACGAGGTTAATTCGAGTGAATTTTTAATGCTGTCGGAGAGGGGAAATACCCTGGACAGATGTTTACTTCCGCCGGGGCAGAGCGGTGGGAAAAATGCGTATGAATGCGGCTTAATGCAAACTATTTGCCAATGTGCTAAACGTTTAGGCCGTAAATTCACTATTGGCCATTATCTGGCCACATAAATCGCCAATAATATGCACTGATGTCCCACTGTACCGCCTGACTGTCAATGAGCCAGCCGCCTCCGGCAGACATAGACGAGAGAGAGAGAGAGAGAGAGAGTCAGAGATTGTGCGACCAGCATTCACAACCAAATCGGAAGTTCTCGGGGCTCGTTGAACCCGAAAACTGTTCAATAATAATAAACACCATCGATCGATTCATAATTCCCGGAGCAGAGCCACCCAGAAACCCAATCCAACCCAACACCCACTTGTTTTACTTTTTGCTCTGCTTTGCCCTGGTCATAAATCACTCGCAAATAGAATCGAGTCGCACAAATTGGCAAAAACAAATTAGCAGGCGTCGGGCGTTTCAATTGAAATGCAAAACTCTGCCGATTGCAGGCTTAAATCGAAATTAAAATTTATAGTGGAACAATTGTGATTGTTTGATGCTACTCCGGGCGAATGATTATTTTCCTTTCTGTTTCTGTTTCGGTTTGTTTTTGTTTGTGTTTCTGTTTGCAGTTGTTGTGCGCTTAGCCTCATCTTCCGGCACGGAAGACGACACCAGACGCCGGCCGTCCCGACCCGACCCCATCCGATCCGATTCGATTCGATTCGATCCGATCGTTTTTGCCGCAGCGAAATTGATCGCCGTTTGAGCCCAGTTTGGGTTTTGATTCTGTTTCGATTTTGGCGAATTTCAATGTCAGTGGCACTAATTCATTGTGTGCATATTGATTCGACTGATCCACTCGATGTATCGAGAGATGCTCATGCTCAAGCTCCCCCGCATTGCGATTCACATATGTACAATGAATATTTAATACTTAAAACGAATAATATTAGCCGCGTGTGATGTTGGAAAATACTTCAGTATCGTGCGAAAGATAGCATTAACAGATCCAAATGGAGCAAATCTTTTATCAGACAACCATTTCGACCGATTTTCTTCGGCTGTGGACTGGCACAAATCCAGAAAATGGTCAAAATAAATTCCATTTAACAACGAGGGGGAACGTTGTGAGTTGCTGCGGACACCGCAACTCTAAGGTTATACCCGATACTAAGTCAGTATGGCTCTCCTCCGGCAGACGCCGCTAATATTTAACGACACGACAAAGAGTGCGTGCGAGAGAGACAGAAAATCAGTCTGAGCGTGACGTCGGGCGCTGCGTAGCCACTGCAAATTGATTTGTTCCTTTTGGCTATAAAAATGATCTGATCTGATCCAGATTCACCAATCTGATAGATATTGTCATTATCTATGATTCTGCGTTCTTAGTTTTCTCAAATTTGCAACATTGTGGATGCAACAGATTTTCGTCCTTTGTGGGGGCGGAAGGGGGTGGGACGAAATTTTGAGATATACGTTTTATAGTGACATCTTAAAGGAGTGTGTGTACCAAATTTGGTTACTCTAGCCTTAATAGTCTCTGAGATTTGTGGTTGCATCAGATTTTCGTCCTTTGCAGGGGCGGAAGGGGGTGTGGCGAAATTTGGACAGGAAACGGTCAAGGTCCGATATCACAGGAGTGTGGATACCAAATTTGGTTGCTCTGGCTTTTATAGGTTCTGAGATCCTTGAACTCATATTTTGTAATTGGCAAAACCGACCATGAAACCTGTGTGTTAGAGTGAGACAGAGCGAGAAAGAGTGATATTGTTTTCGTGATTCTGGCTGTAATAATTATACGATCTGGTTCAGATTTTGCACTCTAGAAGATATAGTCATCTTCTACGATTCTGCGTTTTTAGTTTTCTCGTATCGTCGAAATTGTGGATGCCACAGATTTTCGCCCTTTGTGGGGGCGGAAGTGGGCGGGGCAAAGTTTTGAAATATTTTTGGAGCAGTGACATATCACAGAAGTCTGGATCCAAAACATCGTTGCTCTAGCTCTTATAGTCTTTGAGCATTAGGCGCTGAAGGGGACGGACAGACGGACAGACGGACGGACGGACAGACGGACAGACAGACATGGCTCAATCGACTCGGCTATTGATGCTGATCAAGAATATATATACTTTATGGGGTCGGAAACGATTCCTTCTGGACGTTACACACATCCACTTTTACCACAAATCTAATATACCCCAATACTCATTTTGAGTATCGGGTATAAAAATCCATTCATTCGTGCACTTTATATATATTTTGGCTTCCTTTGATGGCACTGTCTGTTGTTGTTGTTGTTGGGTTGCAATTGTTATTGAACATGACACCAGAAAATGTTATTGAACCCGTCAACAAAGAGAGGAGGGGAAGCCGAAGGCGAAGGAGGAGGAGGGTTAGCCAATTGTTATACTGGGCCACATGCATACGATACTCGTCTCGCGGCTGCGTGTCAGACTTTTTCATAAAATAAACCATTTTCTATATGCATGAAGTGCGGACTTAATTCGGCGTTTCTTTTTTTTTTGATTCATGTGACGTGTGACGTACGGAGTAGCCCTCGATTATGTGGCATGTTAAACAATGCTCAATAGAAGACAATTGTTTAAACAATTTGTCAGAGCAGAGCAGCAGCAGCAGCAGCAGAAGATACGGTGCCCGGGCAATGCTCTTGGGGAAGGTCGCTCGAGCGGTACTTTAAAAAACAGTTTCAAATATTGAAACAGTCATATCCCAATAGCGATAGCGACAGCAATTAACAGAACGGGATTTGTGTTTGTATTTGCCCAAAATTGCACAGGAAATAGCCGCCTAATCGAGCCTTAATTATCTGATCTGATTTGTTCCGATCTGAGTGCTAATTTATGCACTTCTAATGCACTGAATCTGAATCTCAATCTCAATCAGGTTATGCAGCTGGCTTTGGCAAAAAGTGCGTGTCGAAAGAGAATGACAGAAGAGAGGGCGAGAGAGAGAGCACCGAAAGAATGAGGGATTTCTGCCTAGCCGACGACCACACTACGTTCTGTAGGAGAGAGCGAGAGCGAGAGAGGAAGGCCTGGCTAGAGATGGCACCACGCTCATTTTCTCGTGGCATGTGCGAGCGTGCTTTCTATCGATAGACTCCTCGTTTTCGATTTCTGTGACGTTTCACTCAATTCTAGTCCTGGAAATATCTGTTCTGTTGTAAAATATTTGCGATGCGTCGCAACCGCTACGACAACGACTGCACTGTTTTCAGTCCGCAGGGAAGGATCTTCCAGGTGGAGTACGCCATGGAGGCGGTGAAGCAGGGCACGACGGCCACAGTGGGCCTTACCAGCAAGGAGTACACGGTGCTGGTGTCCCTCCAGGGGCCAGCGGCCGCGGATACGTCGGCCTTGCCGCAGCGCAAGATCCTGTCCGTGCACCCGAAGCTCGGTCTGGCCTTCGCGGGCCTCGTGCCGGATGCCCAGATCCTCCACAGCCACCTGTGCACCCAGTGCCTCACGTACAACCTCTCGTACATCGGGGAGATGCCCGTCGCCCGGCTGATGACCGGCCTGGCCATCAAGATGCAGGCCCACACGAACCGCAACGAGCTCCGTCCCTTCGGGGTGGGCCTTCTGGTGGCGGGCCACGACAGCCAAGGAGCGCACCTCTACCAGGCGATGCCCTCGGCGGCTGTCATCAAGTGCAGGGCCACGGCCATCGGGGCCCGCTCCCAGCTGGCTCTCCGCTACCTGGAGCGCCACTGGAACGCCTTTGAGCACTGCTCCAAGGAGGAGTTGATCTGCCACGGCATTCAGGCCATCCGCGGATCCCTGGCGCAGGAGCAGAACCTCGAGATAAAGCTGGCCATCGTCGGGGCTGCGGAGGAGTTTAGGATCTGCGATGCGGCAGAGACTCAAAAGTATATCGAGATGTCAAAGCGCTTGGACCAAGAGGTGTCTAGTGTAGAGGCCTTAACAGAAGAGGAGACCGAGGAGCAGACTACCAGTGAGACTTAATGTGGCAGCAACCGTTGTTGCCCCTGAGACAGACACAGACACAGTCACAAACACATACACCTACGACTGCACTTGTATTGCAGTCTTTGCCCCATTAAATATGCTGCTGCTGATGCTGTTTTTGTTGCAAAAACTAATCCTTATGTTTTCTGTTTCCCAATGTTTCTGCACTCACATATAATGCTAGAATTCGATGGTATGCATTCGATTTTCGAACAAGGACAAGGGCTACCCATCTGACGATATCGCATACGAGTCAAATGCTCGTCAAAACGCTCGAATTTGTATCCGGAAATGATACAAATACGATATTTGTGTCGTTCTGTTTGTATTATTTGTCATCGCTAAAAAGCACGTTCGTTGGTTAAGGACTGACACTCCTTGGCGTATGAGTTACGTAAATTATAAGATTACACATAATTATACTGAGACTGAGTGCGGGGTAGAATAGGATTGGGCACATTTGATACCCGCTGTACAAATTTCCCCTAGACAAAAGACACCAAAAACTTTGAATTTTTCCCATATGATAGGTTCCTATTCTTTCTGAGATAAATACTGCTTGAAAAAAAAGCTTCATTTCAACGGAAAAATGGAGTGTGAGAATACGAGAATAAATGCCCATTAAAGATGCAGATTAAATGACTAATTTATGAGAAGTTATTACGGGTATATCTATTTTTAGTTCTGTTAGGTGTTCGGTGTGGCTTTTGCTTAAATATTAAGGCCAACTTTGAAGTATTTCTTGAACTTTTTGCTTCCGAAGTCATACTCATTTGTTCTTTTCTTTATCTATTTGCAGGTAAGTCTATTTATAAAATATAGTAGTACCTCCGCTTGTCTGTAGCCGGGAGTACAGGAGTACCCCCCTCTTTTGGCGGGGTGCATATTTAAACGAGTAAATCTGTGTCTTTGAAGCTTGGTTTGTACAAATTTTAATAGAATACTTATACATATATATATAGCATATAGAAGTGTGCGTCCAGGTGTCTGCGCAGATGCCATAAATTTTCGTGTGAAACGTGTCTGCCGGGCAGCAGTCCAGGGTCCCGCCTGGATGGACGGAGTACGATGGAGTACCCATTAATATTCCCCAGACCCAGCACAGAGCGGAGCACAATATTTGTGTATTATTGGAGTGTAGTGTAGTATAGTGTTCTTTGCATTGGCATTCCCCTATCAATGACGAGTTCAATGGCGTTCACAGGAACCGATCCCCGATGACCGACGACCGATGACGATCGGTGGCATTTGGGAACGCATCGAGCGGCATTTATTTTTGTTTTTATAAACAAATGAATACAAGTTGACATTTAGTCAGTAAACAGCGGCGGCAACAGCAGCGGAAAGCTAATTATTTTCAACTCTCGATTTGATCTTTGCAATCAACGCACTTTCTGACTAATTGCTCGTCGCACGTCGTCATCGTCATCGTCGTAATTGTTAAATCGCGGAGTGAAATCATTCATCTTGGCCGAGACTTAAGAGTGGGTTCCCCCGCAAAGAGACAGAGACAGAGCGAGAGATAGAGAGAGGCGTGCTCTGCGATCAGCTGTTTCCGCGGACCACTTCTTTGGCTCCCAGAGAGCGCGCGCGCGAAAGAGAGAGAGAGGAAACCTGGCTCAACAGGTGTGCCTGTGTGTGTGTGTGTGTGTGTGTCTGTGTGTAACCAAGCGGTTAAAACCTTTCTATAAAAATTTCATAAACGTATCAGTTGTCTGCGAAGCGGTACTCGAAACGGACGTCCAAACGGAAGACGCGACGCGCTCAAATCGGTTCGGAAATCGTATATCGCCCAGACGCTACAATAAATATATATATATCTGCATATTCGGATTATATATAGGAAAGCGTTTCCTCGTAACCGAAGCACGAAGCACGAAAACTCGTTGCACGCCAACGACGGACGACGGACGGCGCATGCGCGGCAGCAATTGGTGGCATACTTCTAACAGTCAGTGCCTCCTTTGTTCAGTGTTTAGTGTGCCTCATAGTGTGATATGGAGCAGCAGCAACGGCAGCAGCAACAGCAACAGCAACAGCAACATAACTGCGACATCTGAAAAGGTACACGTCTTGAGGCAATGTGCAACACTCGGCCGTGCCCCGCGGAGGCAGAGAGCAGCGCAGAACTTTCTATTTTCTTTACTGTTTCGACGAGAGTCTTTCGCTGGCCACTCAAAACGTATTCAATCGCACGTATGCTGGCCAGAATTTGAATGCGAGAATCGCTCTTGAATACAAAATGGAGCATACACATATTTCATAAGAGAATTCCCGATGGTTATATAATGAGTGCATGTGCCCCAAACCCACAACGGCTTTGCCTTTAGACATGGCCAAAGTCCTCCTTCTCCTCCTCCACCACCTCCTCCTCCTTCACCTGCAACTCCTCCACAGCATTTGAGTGAACTTTATCGTTTGCTATGTGCTAAAATGCACAATTTCTACCTGGGCTGTGCCCCCAGCCGTAAAGCAAAAAGCCACTAAAGAATAATGATATATGTCGAGAGCCGTACATGCATGGTACATACATATATACATATATACATATATATATGGCATATGGCATATAGAGTGCGGAGTCTCGGGGGTCTGTATTTGTGTGAATTTACCTTAGTTAATGGCGTTTTTCCGTTTGGTTCTGTTTGGTATTGGATTGTCTCTGTGTCTCGAAGCCGATATCTTGGATAGCTTGCACTTACGTGACTCGATCGAATTGCATTAATGTACAATGTACACTGTACTCGTACTCGTACTCGTACTGCCTGAAGTCTACTATTCTTGGGCCCAAAGTTTGCTGGCGGTTTTTAGAGCTTTTTTACCTATGAACTCTATTTAATGCCCTCTGACTTTGCCTTTGTCTCGCTCTGCCATTTACCATCTGTCTCTCTCTCTCTCTCTCTCTCTTTCTGTCTTCTCTTTTAAGCCATGGAGCACCATGGCCGCAGATTTCCTGTACCATGAGTCACACTCTACCTGTGGCAGAGAAAAAACCACTAAAAAAAAAAACGATAAAGATACCAGATACCAGATACAGATACAAAATGTTCAGTTGGAAACACATGAAAATTGCTGGCCAAAGAGAGAGAGAGAGAGAGAGGTAGCAGCAAAAGCTCATTGTTTCGGGCTTTGTGGCACGCTTTATTGTTGCAACCTTTGCCGCCTCTCCTCATTGTTGCCCAGCCATTGAGTGGCGTGCAATTTGCACTTCCTCATATAGAACATGGAATATTCGCTGGCTAGGGGATCTCTTTCGTTGGTATTTTCCCAAAATTAAGCTCAATTCTTGGAGGCGAACTCCATGGCGAACCGAACGGGTTTTCGAGTGGATTTCCAAATATTTACTCATTAGCGTATTCAGTGCGTTTCCAGCAAAATATACTTGGGGTTTTTTTTTTTTTTAATTTCCAATGAAAATCGGTTTTGATAGATCCCCCCCTTCAGGCTTTTGCTGGATCTATTCTAAATAGAATTTCGCCATTAATGTTGTTTTGGGCTTTTTTGATGGCCTTAATTTCGCCATAGACCGAAAAAAGGGGGGGTGGTAAAGGGGGAATGGAATGGATTGGCACGGAGATAATACTAAATTTAGTCGCTGCTGCTCTCGTTACCATTGTGCAATGACCTAAATCATGGACACAAAATCAGAGACGAGCTCATTTTTGGACTTTTTTGTGTTGGCCATCAATTGGTGGTTGGCCAAAAAGCTTACTATTCATTTGCACATAAATGGGCAGGCGGCACGCGGACCTGGAACTTGGCTTGGACTTGGACTTGGGACAGCCTCGATGGTGGATGGCCGATGGTCGATGGCTGATGGTCGATGGCCAGTGGTCGATGGTCGATGGTCGGTTTTGGGGGATAAAGTTTTGGGTTTCTTTTTGTTTTGGTGGAGAAAGTAACCGCTGGGCCAAGAGCTAGCTAGCTCTTTCTCTCTCTCTATCTCTAGTTTTGTGCGTCTTTTGTTGTGGTTTCATAATTCGCCAGCAACAAATGCTTGGCAACAAATGTTGCGGCAAACATTCCGTTGGCAACAGCTTGTCTTCGCGAGGCACTTAAAACATTCAGATACAAAGATACAAACAAACCGGTTCAAATTGGGTCGTAGTACTTTTGAGTGCAATTGTTACCTTTTTTTTTCTTCATTTTTTTTTTGTTTCTTCCACTCATTATAGCCGCTATTATGTTGGCTCTTGTTCGGTTTTCTTGGCACGCGCTGAAGCGCCAAAACAGCAGATATCCAATCCAATCGAATCCAATCCAAAACCCACTCCCACTCCCACTCCGATGGGGGCTCCATTATTTTGTAATGGACATGATTCGATTCGGTTAGCATAGGTCAGGCGTAGACCCCCCGAACCCTTTGGGGCCTTCCGCGGGGGTAACCTTGCCAAGTTTTGCCCGATGGCCGATACATATATAGATCTATATCTATGGGAATAACGGTTATTGCGCTGACAAACCGATTACCGATGGAACTGCTCTCGACTGGCACCAGTTCTTGCCGTTGTACGGGCGCGTGACTGAAATATCAGCTGAAAGCAGCCTCACGTCACGGCACACAATGCCCAGTACTACGGCTCTACTATATGGTATTCATATATGCAGTAGATCCATGCTTTATGGAACTTTCAATCTCCTTTCGAAGATCGAAGCACCGAGACGGGTTCAACAGGTTTTTTTTTTTTTTTTTTTTTTTTTTGGCCAGACTCTGTTGTCATTGTGGTGGCTATTCTTCGCGACACTCGACGCCAAGCAGCTGTTTATTTATGTAAATAATATGTGTTCACAAAGATATATACCTGGGTGGTGCTGGGGGGCTCCATCGAGGCTATATGGACCCCAAACAGCTCTCTACTATGGTTTTTTGCAGCAAAGATGGTCTGCTATCCCACAATACAGTATTTCACATGATTGTAAGCACCCACAAGGCATCGAAAATTACACAATCTTTTTGGAAATTCTTCCATACGAACTCTTTGGATCTTCGGATCTTCTGATCTTGGCAAAAAAGAAACAGAAACCTTGCAAAAACAGAAAACTGTTACGCCTTGATGCAATTTTTTATTTATGGTGTGTATGGGTTTGTTTTTTGTCGCTGCTGCTGACATTGACATTTGCTGAGGCTGACAAAACTGCGTCTCTTAGCAGTCGAGAGCCATCAGCAGCAGCAGTGGAGGGGAGGGGATGGGGGGGTCTGCAGGATGTCCAGCTGAATGCCTCCTGGGAGTGGGGAGCGGGGAGCGGGTAGCGGGTAGCGGAGAGCGGAGAGTGTGTCTCGAGTGCCGGTCGGCCCCTTTGTCGGCTCTGAACTTCTCTCAAGTCCAAGAGCAAGAACCGTAGCAGCCTTCGTCTGCGGAATGTGGAGAGTCCGAGATCCGAGTTCAATGGTCAATGGTCGGTGGAAAGACGGCAGCACCTTCAACCTCAGCCTGTGGGCAGCTCAAGACTGCCCACAACCCATAAAGCAATCAGGCAATCAAATGTTCGATCGAGTGTTACGTATTTCGTTTATATTCCGCCAAATAAAACTCCGTCTCCGCCTCCGATTGTGCTCTACAAATGGGGATTGTGCATGGCTCTCACGTTCGGTTCTTATGATACCATGCCATACGATTCCCTCACATAAAACACTGCGGAATATAATGTTTGTTCCATGCACACGCCGGCAATTGCCCCACCCCCACCCCCACACGAGCCCCCCCCCATCTCCAGGGCCTGCCTCTAAAGGAATCGTGAATCGAGAATCCAAATGAAAAACAAAACAAAACTTTGTAATTTACATAAATAAATATATCTGTTTTCGGTTTTGGCATCCGAAAACATGAACCGGAATCGAATTCCTCGACAAATCTGTGCTCATCTAAATATAGATCTGATATCTATATCTATGGCCATTCTCCCATTCTCCGATCTGCCAGAACCAGCGAAAGATACGAAACAGTAAAGCGAACGGGCTGCCATGCCCTCCGCCCCTCGGGCTGAATCATTTGTACCAAGCTCAAGCCTTTTTCTCTTCACACAGCCCTGATCCCGTAGATCCCGCAGATCCCGTAGATCCAGCATCCGCCCAGAGCCTGCCAGCATGACTGCCATGCCCGTGGTGTGGTGCACCGATCCGAATTCGGTGAACAACAAGCCCACGGCCTTCGCCCTGCACGGCATCCAGCTGCAGGGCAACGTGACGGAGCGGCAGGTCCACGCCCTCCGGGAGCTGGTGAACGCCGCCGCAGAGGGCCGCCTCATCCTGCCCTCGGACGGCACGTTCACGCTCCTCGACAGCGGCCTGAGCATCGAGAGCTCGATTGTGGCCGCCGGACAGGGACGGGGACGGGGACGGGGACGGGGACTGAAGCAGGAGAGCGCCCCAAGTCCCAGCGAGAGCCCAGAGCCCCCAAAGAACGCCAAGAACACGTACATCCTGATGCCCGTGAGCAAGGCATCGCCAGCGCCGACACCGACGGTGGACCGGCCCGGTGGACAGCCCGAGGCCATTGCCGCGGCGGCGGCCCAGCTGGAGTTCCTGCTGGAGCCCAAGTACTCGCCCTCGCCGCCCGCCTCCTCGGATGCGGCCATGGAGGCCATGGAGGGGGGTGTGGGTGAGGGTGTCGCCGGTGGGGAGATTCTGTACGAGTTCCTCTGCTGCGCCAAGTGCATGAACGAGCAGCGGACGGGGCAGAGCGGCACCTGCAACGGGCGCCGTCTGCAGCGGTATCTGCGGAGCTGCCGCGGCAGCGACTACGAGCCGGTCAACGACCCCGCGGGGACGTGGCAGCTGCAGCTGGATCCTGTCTGCAGCATTGCCAGCCGGTATGCCCGCCGGCAGCACCGTCCGCACCACCACCACCACCACCACCACCACCAGCAGCGGCACAGGCCGCACGGGACCGTCTCGACGGGGATAGCACGTAATCGGCCCAACACCAATCGCCACCACAAATTACCGATTCACAGTGTTAAAATCTTTCATAATCGCAGCAGTTGCACGCCAGCGTCAGCCGCTACCCCTCTGGGAGCATGCAATGTGGGCGGGGGCCAAGAGGTGTCGCCAATTCCGATGCCCAGCCCCAGCCCCAGCCCCATCCCCAGCCCCAATCGCATTCGCAGTCGCTGTTCCAGTCATAGAGCGAGCGACGGCAATGAAGCGTTCAGTTTGTCACCGACAGCGGCGCGATCTACATCGTTGAAAGCAGCGGAAGCAGCGGAAACAGCAGCAACGACATTGCTCCTCTACGCAGTGGTTAACAAAAGTCGCGAATCGTCTAGTGAAATGCCCACTGTGCTGGCCGTGGTGCCCGAGGAGGCGCCGCAGGGCGGCCCCTCTGCGGTGGTCCGCGATTTGATCAGCTTCGACGACGATCAGGAGCAGGAGCAGGAGCAGCAGGCGGAGGGAGCAGGAAGCAGCTGTGGTGGCCCCAATGTGGACCTGCTGTGTGCCCCGAACGAGGAGGATGTGCTGCTCGCACTGCTCGTGACGCCACCGCCCACGCCGCCCAAGCCGGGCTCGCCCGTCAGCCACAACTCGAGCCGCAAGACGAGCTTCGACTCCACCAGCACCATCAGCTCCATGGACTCGGGCTTCATGGAGATGCAGAACAAGTTGGATGCCCTGGCAGCAGCAGCGGCGGCGGCGGCGACGGCGGCAGCGGCAGCAGTCGGAACATCTGCCACAGTGGCAGCAGAGAAGATCGCTCGCCGCAACTACAAGGAGTGTCTGACGCAGTCGCGAAACCGTCGCAAATCCTACGAGGAGTTCAAAGCCATGTTTGTTGAACCTGCAGCAGCGGCAGTGGCAGCGGCGTCGGCGTCGGAAGCAGCAGCCACATTGCCACTGTCCATGCCACAAGCATCATCGATGGCTGCGGCAGATGACGCAACAGCAGCAGCAGCCAGCAACAGCAACAGCAACACTGTGATCCCACCAACAACAACAACAACAACAACAACGCTTGCCTCCATTTCAGAACAAGAAACCACAAGCGAGAGAGGCGATAAACCGGATTGCGCAAACGAGTTTGCCACCAGCGACGCAGTCCCAGGCCCAGTCCCAGGCCCAGACCCAGGCCCCAGATCCCCCATGGCCCCCGATGAAATGGATACCGGAGATGGCGATTGTGAGGGCGATGCCGATGCCGATGCCGATGGATGTCTAACAGCAACAGCAACAGCAACAACAACAATCAACAGCACCACCACAGAGGCAATGCGAAAGAATTCGGATTTTCTATCGCAGATTCTCGATCATCAGTTTGCGGCCAAGGAGCGGGCCAAGGCGCACAAGCGGCGCACATCGTACGAGGAATTCAAGCGATTGGTTAGCGAAATCGAGCCCCTGGAATGTCTGGACACAGTTGCAGTGATCGCTGCCACACCCACAGTCAGAGCCCCAACAGCGGCACCAACAGCCACCACGTCACCGCTGAAGCGACAGAATTCGAGGCAACGCAAAAGCTTTGCCAGCTACTTCCTGCCCCGCCGACACTCGACCAAAGAGCCCAAGACTGGGGACAAGGAGAACGTGCCCGCGGCCCCAACGGGCGAGGGCAAGCAGCTCCAGACGTACGCCAAGCTGCCGGGCTCCAACTGCGACGCCAACTACCGGCGGAACTTCAAGATCTACGACAAGCTGGTCTACGGCACCATCTACGACATCATCCAGCGGAAGAACGACATCTACCAGCTGACGTACCAGAAGTACGACAAGTACATGACCTACGGCACCATCTACGAGATCCTGCACCACCGCAAGTCCTCGCAGGACGGCGGCTGCACCCCCGGCGGCTGGCAGCGGAAGAGCCTCAGCTCCATTCTGGAGAGCAAGTCGAGCGACGTCATCTACGACATCATCCAGAAGAGGGAGCGCGAGAAGCAGCGCCAGCAGCGAGCACTGGTCTCCGGACAGGACTCCGCCACCACCTCCGCCTCCGCCTGCTCCACTGTCCAGTCCGCCGTGAGTGCGCACAAGTACGGAACCATCTACGACATTCTGCAGGGCGAGAGGCTGGAGGCGAGCGATGCAGGGGACAGCCGGCGTCCAGTGGCCGCCAAGCCAACGCGCTTCGTGGTCAGCCAAGTGGAGGAGCAGCCCCAGGAGCAGGAGCAGGTGGCGCGGCGAGAGCCAGAGCCGGCCAAGAGCCAGGAGACTCCGAGTGCCGCAGAGAGTGGCGTGGAAGCCGGGAAGCCGGCCAGCAAGCCCAAGAAGATGCGACGCCTGTCCAACATCCTCAGCTACAGCAGATCCTGTGCGGCGGGCAGCGGGCAGGAGGAGCCAGACGCCGGAGGAGCGACGCCCCACCCCGACGAGTCCAAGCAGAAGCGCAGCCAGGCCAAGCGGCGGATCGGGGTGACGAATCTGCTCCTGCCGCTGGACTCCGAGGAGCTGTACACGCGCATCATTGCCCAGCAGAGGCGCCAGCACAGAGCCCACCTCCAGCTGCAGAGCGACAGCGAGGCGGAGGCCAGACAGACGGATCTGGGCGGCTGCCTGATCAAGTCCAGCTCCCTGGACGCCATCTCCATGTCGGTGGCCTGCTCCCCGCCTGCCACCGCCGGCCACACGCCGACCCCGTCGCCGCCCCGACCCCGCCGCAGCCTCAAGCAGCACCGGTGCCTGCAGCGCGGCCCGGGCCAGGAGCAGCAGCAGCAGCAGCAGCGCCAGAGGCACCAGCTGGCGCTGGTCAAGAAGCACTCGCTGGACCACTGCCTGCCGGCGGCAGGGGGAGGGGAGACCCGGAGGCAGCCACTTCGCCGCTGGTCCAACCAGAGCCCCCTCCGGTGCACCTGCCTGGCCCTCGAGGAGGATCTGCCCAGCCACCAGTGCACCTGCCCGCTTCCGCTGACTGCCATTGAGAAGTCGCGATCGCTGCCCGTCGCCGTAGGCGGTGCCTGCTCCACCCCCCCGCAAACAACGACGACGTCGACGACGACGACGACGACGACTGCGGCCAAGAAAGGCAAATCGCGTCGACTTTCGGAATTTACGCGCGGTGAATTTTTAAATGAAAAATCGTAAGTTTAGCCTCCCAGACACCCCCCCACACCCACAGCCCTCCACAACGCCCCGTCGGATGCACGAATCTACGTATTACATATAACCATTAATTTATTTATGATTAGAGCCGCTGCACGCACGAGTTGTATATCATTTTGGGGAATTTACAAAGTGGTGAATGAAGTGGGAATCCTCCGGGCTCCGGGCTCCGTCTGGAGCGGCATTGGGCGCCAATGCCTGGTATCTTTCCACTGCATCTAAAATTCGCAAAACAAACGCAGCTTCAAGGCCAAAGCGCCTTCAAATTGGTTCAGACGTTGAAATTTGCATATCAATGCGAACCTTTGTACAGCCCATACACGTGTTGGCCGAAGAGGCCCGAAAAAGCACTCGAACTCTCCTCCAAAATATGTATGTACATTGAATGTGCGGAGGGGAAGTGAGGCGCACTCAAACATTAAAAAAATGTGTCGAACAGTGTTTGTTTATTGTTTAATTAATGAAATTTACAAACAAAAAAAAGAAGAAAGAAAGAAGGAAGGAAAAAAAGTCACGACTCTCCCTCCATCGCACTATGGTCCGAACGACCACTTTTGTTGGCCAAAACCTAATTTTTCAAAGTCAAAACTGAAACCTGGTTTTGATCGCTCTGCATTAGAAAAAGATCGACCATTAAATCTGCGTACCAGAAATTTCCATAGATGGCGCCACATTCGCAAAATCAGCTGTGCAACCCAACTGTTTTTATAGTAAAGCACGTGAAGGGAAAAAGTGGCAAATTAATAACCACTTTAGATATCTCAAAAATTGAAAAACGCCAAGACGTGATTAAATTTTTTTGATGAATCTTAATCTGTCGGGTTCTTTCTACGTGTTTTGAGTTTTTAACTGTCTCTAGTAGCTCTGATGTCTTCGTAATTGAAGGTTAAAGTGAGGCCTTCAACATGTGCCAACTTGTAATGAAAACTAATTTTTGAAAAGGTGTACAAAGTGAGTCCTACCTAGTCCCACCCTGAAACCTTTTCTGTGTCGTAGATTAATAAATTCTTTTTGAAATGTATATAGTTAGAAATGCCACTTTTTACCACAATTCTTGGAATTTGCATTAATAGAGCATAACCTCAAATTCGAAAATGCAGATTTGTTTGCCGAATGGAATTCAGAGAAGGGTAAAATTATCAATTATTTGAAAACGGATCTTAAGGCGACATTTCATATGAAATTAATAAAGCTTTTGAAGATATAAGCAAGAAAATTTGTTACCGTTTGGCAACATACCGGAACAAATGCCGGTAAAATTCAAAGATGTTTGAACGAAAATATGTGGATTGGCCACAAGCCTTTGTTATAATACATTTATCTTTATGTCCAAATATGCTAACTAAGTTCGTAAGGCTGTACAGGACCCAGTCGGAAAGCCGGCACATATCTCACTTAACGAGGCGTTAACCTTGCTTCTAGACAAGGATTTCGGCAATAATTTACGGAAACCTTTAAACGATTTTATTTTTATTAAAATCAAAATTTTTTTTAGTCGTGCAACGCCGTTTTCTTAAATAAAATATGCTTAATACTTTTTTTCACTATAACTAAAAATTTAAATATGCCTTATTAAAAAAAGGGGCGGTGCCACACCCATTTTTTTTCTTAAATCCATTTGTTATTGATTATATGTATCCAATACAAAAAACTAGATGAAAAAATCTTGTTCCGTTCGGGAGTTATTAATTTTGGCCAACAAAAGTGGTCGTTCGGACCATAGTGCATCGTCGATCGTCTGATCCATTAATGAACTTCTTCGGACTGCAAACGGTAAATGCTGTGGTCCGCGGCACGAGCGAGACAGAGACAACACCATCATCACGTACCGTCTACCCATGTGTGTGTGTGTGTGTGGTGTGTCTTTGGCGTTCATTTGATAGTCAAATATTTTGCAGGTTAATAACGTTGAGACGTGCCTGAGCGCCGTCTCTCTCGAGCTCGCTCTTTCGCTGTTTTGCGCTCTCCCAATTCTTTTACTCTCTGGCAAAGCGATTACAACACTCTCGCAGCGAATGAAACGAGGGCGCGGACCCTCTCGCTCTCTTTTTCTTCTTGATTTCCCCCCTCCAAAGCTCGGACACAATTATTCTAATAATTTGCTGCTCGTCGAGCGTCTTGTTATTGTCAATAGCTTTGGAATTACTCATCTCTGTTGACGGTTTTCCCCCAGAGCAAAAGGAAGAGCCTCTAGATACGGCCAGGGTGCGAGATTTAGCAAGAAATAGTACATAAATCGATTGAGGGAAGTTTTCTCCCAGGTGCTTCCACACAAGTCTCGGCATCTGGGGCACTTCCAAGTTGTGCAACCCCTGATTCCCTGGTCCCATCCTCCCGTCCCTCCAATAACAGTCATTTTCGTGCCTTTGTTCCACCGTAGATGATATGGTAGTACGCTAGAACGTACGTAGGGTTATCAATGTCCCCCACAAATTAAAAACTCATTAGAAGAGGAACCCGCACCCCCTCACCACCCCTTTTTTGGCGTGCCAGAATGCATTTTTGTCGACAAACAAAATATCCACCATACAATATACAATTTACAATAGATGTACATACCACAAAACAGAAACGATGCCTGCATAGTACATACATATGTATATAGAGTTGGTCTATAAGTATGTGTATCCATGCGTGTGTATCCACGGCAACAGAAAATCGCCTGGGTGCGGTTGGGGGCATTGTTTGCACGGCTTTGATTGGCATTCATTTTCATGGGTGCCTGTCCCAGAACCAGCCACAGAGACCCAGCCGTTCCGTTCCGTTCCGAGCCGTTCCTCTGATCATCCAGAGTCGATCATTAGTCGTTCGTTCGTTCAGCAGAAGCCACATGCCTCACCCGAAATTAAGTATACGTAGTGGATGCAAAACCCTGGCAATTACTACTTCGAATCCCCCCAAGCGGAAACTCTCAGTCGCCCCCCACGGAGCACAGTCGTCGCCGATCATGTCAAAGCTGTAGACGGCGACATATGGATAATGGATGTGACATTGAATTGTTTTCGAATTGTTTATTAATCAATGCAATGCAATGCAATGCAATACTGATTTGAATCAATTTTCTCCCAGCGAAATTGTCTCGAGAATTTGCCGAAACTATTCGTAAATGGCCCTTGCGTGCTGGCCGAATGAATCACTTACGTGGAATAGATCCAGCAGATGAGATGGGATTCACAGTCCCAGTTAGTATCTGGGAAAGTTGCGGCTGGAATTGTAGCCGGAACTTGATAGTTTCTTCGGTCCCAAGACCGCTCTTTCTGCTGCCCCGTTTTGGTGCCAGGAATGGCCCCCATCTCCAGCTGTTGGCGATTCTAAAGAGAGCCACCAAGGCCTACCATTAACAAATTATTTCTCCATAAAAACTAAATCTATTGCGGGCCCCCAGTCCAGACCAGACCAGTCCTGTCCATATTTATTTTTAGATGCACCACGGAACTGGTTGCCAGCCGAACGTTGCACGTTGCACGCTGCACGCTGCACGGTCTGCATTGATTTGGAATTTGTTTCGACGGAGTGTGTCCGAGTGTGGCAAGTGTTTCATTTGCTGTGTTGCCATGTTGCCGTGTTGCCGTGTTGGGCATCCTGTCCAGCCGCTGGCTGCTCCGATCTGACTCAATTAAATTGATCTCCGTCCAGCAAAATGAGAAATACTGCATTTGAGCAGGCGGCACATTGTTATTATTCCATCTCTCCATCTGTGCAGCCCCATCTCTTTGAGAGGCTGCTTATTTAACCAACATATCCCGCCTCTGACTCTGGCCTGGCTCTGGCTCTGCCTCTGGCTCAGTCTATGGCTCTGCCTTTGCCGCTGCCTCTGCCTCTGTCTATGGCTCTGTCTATGGCTCTGGCTTTGCCTCTGGCTATGAAGTTGCATTGCAAACTCAATTCGCTGCAATTGGCGCCATACAGCAATTATGTGGTGGCCTGTTCCTGGCCTGGCCTGGCCTGGCCTAGCTTGGTTTTATAAATAGACACACACCAAGCCATGCCAGGCCATGCCAAGCCATCTCGTATGTGGTCCACAACTGTCAATTGTTAAGTGCGTGTCCAAGGCCTATGATTGGGCCGCTCGAATGCAGGAAACGAACAGCAATTGCAGCCATAGATGGACGTCGACAAGAGATCTGATCTCTTGGATTCGATCGATGGGCTTTGAGGATTCGCAGGTAGAACAACTGACGAAATAGGTGCCAACAGATGCCAGCGGCTATCCCATAGATTCTTTAGTATCTCCCCCTTTCTGTGGGGTACCATAAATGCTACCTATGGCCAGCCGAATGCTGAATGGTGGGCTTGTGGTGGCCCGGGCAGTGGGTTTCCGTATGAATCAGGTCCGTGCTCTGCCCCAGACGATCCAATCCGATCCGATACGATGCGCTCCGATGCCTCTAATTTGCAGCTGAAAGTACATGGAAATGAACTGTTTGATTTGCATTTTGCTTTTTGCATTTACAGATCAATAATATGTTATTTCAGTTCTGATGTGAATATAGTTATTCCTAGGGAAAAAGCATTCCAAAACCAGTTGCGGCGTTGCGTTGCCTAAATAAATATTGAGGGGGGGAGGGGGAAAATACAAAAGTCTGTGGCATGCGGCGGATGTGTTGGGGCACAGCAGCCAATTATAGAGAAAGCGACAGTGCAGTGGCAGTGGCAGTGGCACCTGAGCTGCACCTGAGCTGCCTGGGCCTCTGTGCCTCTGGCTCCATGTTTGTGTCATGTCCCAAAACGGACAACGAAACAGTGTACTCCAATTAATGTGCCGCAGAGAGGGTAGAGCGGAGCGGGGACGACTCGTGGCATGCAAAGCAGGAATCGTAGTATCCACAATGTCTAATAATTGGCTTTGAAATTGATTAGCAGCTCCGTGTGTAGAAATTAACATCAAAAATATGGTTGCCATGCGGCTCCAACTCTGATTCATGCGTGACGTGATGCCAACCGATCCCAGCCGAATGGACAGACAGAATGGACACATCTCATCCCACGACCTGCTCGGCCCATTTGGGGCACAACTCGTGGCCCATTTCAAGGAAAAGAACTAGAACTAGACCCAGGGACCGTTGCCTGAAACCATTACAGCTGCCAAAGTTTGTTGGCTCCTTTGGCACAATGGAAAACGGGCCAAAAGTCCAAACAGACAAGTGTCAATCAAGTGGTCAAGTCAAGTGAAGTCGAGTGGCGTGGAGTGGAGTCACAATAGCGGAGCTAGATTGGAAATTGGAACAGCCACTGCGGCAGAATTCAGATGCAGCCAAAGATCTCCGTTTGAGGTCCGCCTATCGATCGATCCACCGATCGATCGATCCGCCATTTAATCTAATTTTAACTCAAAAGTGCATGTGTCCAAAGTGCCAGCCAAACAAGCCAAACATGTTGGGCCCGATCCGAGCCACCGGCTGCCACCAGCCATGGCCAAAAGAAACGGCGCCTCAAAGCCATGTTGGACGTAGAAAAATTGTAGAAAAAAAAGCAAAATGCGAGCTGCCTGCCTGCCTGTGCATGTGGCAGTGGATATTTTTAGACAAAATCGAATTACGCGGCACTGCCTTGTTTAAAAATAGTCTCTTTCCAGAGGAGGCTGCGCATGCGCTGGCCATTTGATTTTGGCTTTGGGCCAGCCAGCCAGCCAGGCCATGTTTGAATCGAATCTGATCGCATCGGTAGCTCTGTCCGTCTATAAATAAAAGCATGTTCTAGACCAAATTTCTATGTACGGGAATGGGCCGCCAGCAGGCAGTGGATCCTTGTGGCCTCCAGGGCTTTTGCTTTCCTTTCAGCCAAGGGCTGCTGCGACTAGCCCCTTCTCCTAACAAAACGGCCAGGATGCCAGTACTCGTTTCTTGTGTGTAATTAAATCGTGGTGCATATTTATGAAAGTCATGCAGGCACCATTAATGGCAGAGCCCGGTCCCAGGATGGCAGAGATGTCTATAAATACATGTACACCGATACTGGCTCTACTGGCTCCCCTTTTCAGTGCATTTGATGGCGTCTAATAAACGCTTATTGGCGTAATAGACACGTGCTGCCAAGGCACTCACTCATTCACTCCCCACTCGGATGTCGTCCCATCAATCAGCCAGACGGCATGGCAAAAGCACCTCCCATTCATGAGCATTCATGGCGCATGGGGCTTTGCCTTCCCATCCGAATCCTGTTGACTGGCAAATTGCTAAATGACTTTGTTGCAACTGTGACAGCGACGGGACAAAACACCAGCGGAGCAGGCTTAGCAGACAACCAATTAAGAGTGCCCGACCGGGCTGGGCCGGGCCGAAAGACAAGTTCTTGGCCTTAAATGGCTTTGCGCAATCTGCGATCCGTTCGGCCAGAAGCCATTTACTAGCGGGTCCCGAGGAGATCTTCTTTTCAGCTGCCATCTGGATCTATTATGAATCTTTTATTGTGCATCCTGGAAACTAGCTTTCACTTTTATGAGCCCAGAACGAAGAGGGCCACACCCCACACCGCCGGGGGAGTTTTTGCATCCATTGAAATGAAAAGACTCTGTATGCAGGGGCCTGAGAGAAGGGTAACCTAAATATAGGGTACCATGAGCACATATTTGCATTTTGTGGGGCATCTCTGGCACACAGCCAGAGGCAGACGGACAGCCAGATAGACAGACCATCGTGTATGTATATCGGGTCTCATCGCCGATTTAGCCACGCTTCTGTCATCATCCGTTATCTTTATTCGTCACGAACTTCAAAAATGTGAATTGGATGGACTGTTATGTAAGCAATCTTTCACACACACTTTTTTTTAATTGACAACCAAACCCCCGCTTCCTCCTCCTCCTCCTCCAGCTCCGCGAAAGAAAAGCAGACGCTAGAGTGGGGAAAAGAGAGAGAGGTCCAACAATTTCCAGTTACTTTTGTCTGTATTAAGGTCAATGTTAATGCTGCATCAAATGGGATTGAAATGTTTCAGTTTTCACAACTCATGCTAGCCCCCACATGGCAGCCCCACCAGCCACACATTGGGCATTGGGGGGAACAGAGAAAGAGAATTGCTTGGTCTGCCAAAGCATACAAAAGCGAATCAAGACTTGAATGAGAGTCCAAGCCCCTAAACAAAGGTCTAAGATGTATTCTAATCAGGCAGGCTTCGGTTTTCCGTTTCCTCGTTTTCTCATGTCCTGTTAAGCGCACACTGTAGTGCACAAATCCTCTGTTATCCGAAGTATCGATAACAAAATCGGGCTGCGCCAGCTGTTTGCACGAAAACGAAAAGTGTTGTTGCAACATTTGAGGTTTGTTTGAAGAAGGCTCCCGCTAAATTGCCTCGGTAATGGACTCAATTGAATGTTAATGTATCAATAGACCAGCTTTTTTCTATTCTTTTGCAATTAAGTTAATTTTTGTTGCATTAAAAGCCGTTCACCGTGCTTCCGTTTTGAAAAGGGAAAACGTGAGCAAATCTATTGCGGATATATATAAAACGAGCAATGGAGCCCCTCAACCGACCAATTTTGACATTTATATAGCACTCGCACCCGCAATAGTAAATTATATGGGAATGGTAATTTCTAGAATGTATGTCTCTATGCCCCTCTACAGCCTAATTGCATAATGATTATATTATAACTCTAGATGGCGACAGAAAATAAAATACAAAAATGCAATTTGCCATTGAAAAAAGTCGGCACGTTCCAGATGATACATGACTCACAGTGCGGGGAGGTGGGTGGAAGGGGGGGAGCAGGTCCAGACCACCCACGTCTATCGCCTCGCCTCGCCCCGTCTCTACCTCTCGATGATCAGGCGGGACTGGGACTGGGACTGTGACTGGTGTAACCTCGATAGAACGGCTGTTTCCTTAATAAACTCTAAATGTTTGCTTTACATATACATACACACACACATATATATCAGCTATATAGCAGTTATTATAATTTCTTTTTCGCGCTTTCATTGCAGCTGGTACTTCCGCAAAATCAAACGCATTGAGGCTGAGAAAAAACTTCTACTGCCAGAGAACGAGCACGGTGCATTTTTAATTCGTGATTCCGAGAGCCGACACAACGACTATTCGCTATCAGGTGCGTGCCGAACCAGGCATTTATAATTGTTGTACTCTACTGTTCGTATACTATATGCATACACTGTGAATGCTCTTTTGCAGTGCGCGATGGCGACACGGTCAAGCACTATCGCATCAGGCAGCTGGACGAGGGCGGCTTCTTCATTGCCAGACGCACAACATTCAGGTGAGTGCGGAGTACACACTGTACTTGGACATTTCGATTATCCTATCCTTTCGGCCCGTAGAACCCTGCAGGAGCTGGTCGAGCACTATTCCAAGGACTCCGACGGCCTGTGCGTCAATCTCTGCAAGCCCTGTGTCCAGGTAAGCATCCACTGGGCGGACATATACAGCCCCCATACAGCCCCCATTGTTTGCTTTGGTTTTATCGCACATCCAACATCCAAAAACGACCGGCAGCGGCCAAATGTGATGTGCATTGTGACATTTGTAACATTTGCAACATTCAACATTGTTATCCCTATGTTTTGTTCATTTCGCAATGCCCAACACGTGTGTACTAAAACTGTCTTATATTTTCCATATATTTCTTGCATTTTTCTTTAATTAACACCAAAACTAATTATAATGTCTGTAAAACGATAATAACCAACAATAACCAACAATAACAACAACAACTACAACCGAACGATAACTGAAAATAACTCAAAATACAAACAAATATATATAATATATTAATCAAATAAGACAAATACCTTTTCGGGTGTCTTTGAGGTAGGATTTCTATGTAAAAACAAAACGTTACGATGTGCGTTCATGTGTGTGTTTTTATTGCCCATTAACACAACAATAACCGGAAACCAGAATCCAACTCCACCCCCACCCGCAACACCAACCCCCCTTCACGGCGAACGAAATTAACCGATCATTTCATGAATTTCGACTGCAATGCCTTAAATCTCCAAATAACCGCCAATCAATCGCTCAATATCTCACCCACACACCGCACGCCAGCGCTCAAAGTGCAATCGAGACAATCTATCTATCGTATATGATCCTATACTACTGCTTAATAATCGTTGATCAAAGCAAAGTTTCATCTAATTAGTGCCGAAACCCAGTGAAGGGAAACGGCGCCGCGTTTGAGTCGAAAAAGTTGAGCAGAAAGGGGTTCTGTCCAAGTATGCCCCCGATTCGACTCGACTTCCATTGATCTTTTGCACTTTGACTGGCTGGCACTTGAACTTTGAACCCACTTAGCCCATTAAAACAGATCCAACTAAAATCATATAGCGCCAGCTGCCACCAACTAATGGAACAGATTCTATGTAAATAAGGCCCTAATCTAACCTTCATCTCTCACCTTTTTGGAAATCTTTTAAGCATTAATTTATCAAAATATTGTACATCCAACGTTGGTGCGTTGCTTGCCCCGTGTCTGGTCTGCACAGACATATATTTTCCATGTACATGGGATAGAAAATTGCATATCCTTTGCGGCATCCTTGATGCTACTTTTTCAGAGTCGCATTTCTGCCCGACACGCACTTTACTTTCTACATGGCGTGTAGAGTTGAACTACATGTCGCTGCGGCGACACCTGTCGGCGCATTCGATTCAAGTGAATGCTGGCCACAGCCCCGAAAGTATGGCAATAAATACTGCCTCCTCATGGCAACTGGCTCTCTGCTTGAAAGATAATGGGCCCTCCCCAAACACAGAATAAAACCCGCCCTTTGGTTTTTAGACCCTTTCCTCTTTCTGAAGAGAATGTGGACAGACACAAGGGTACGCAACGCAACGGGCAGTACGTTCTTTGGGAGGTGGAGATGATGGTTAATGAATGTATGCTACAAACTCATTGCTCAATTGGCACGATCATTACCTCAAGCCGAACACCAATGCGCCTACCATATTGACAATAGAATATTCATTTGCTAACTCATCTCTCTATCCATCCCCCATGTCCGACCAACCTGACGCTCCAGATCGAGAAACCTGTCACCGAGGGCCTATCGCATCGAACACGCGACCAGTGGGAGATCGACAGAACGTCCCTCAAATTTGTACGCAAACTGGGCTCCGGCCAGTTCGGCGACGTTTGGGAGGGACAGTGGAACAACACAACACCCGTAGCCATTAAAACTCTGAAATCGGGTAAGTCGAGAGCTGTGCTCTCTTCGCTCCTTGCGGGAGTTTGTCTAACAATGAGTCTTGGCCCCTTTCAGGCACAATGGACCCCAAGGACTTCTTAGCCGAAGCCCAGATCATGAAGAAGCTGCGCCACACGAAGCTCATTCAGCTGTACGCTGTCTGCACGGTGGAGGAGCCCATCTACATTATCACGGAGTTGATGAAGCACGGTTCACTGTTGGAATATCTGCAAGGTATGCTGGGACCCAGATGACGATCACACGACTCGCCGTGTGTCCGCACATTTCGAGACATTCTTGCAGCTTGCATTAGTCAAATTTCAAACATTTTCACGCCCCGCTGCGGCAATTAGTCAAAAAGAAAAGAAAGAACCAAACGTCCGCCCGCCCGCTCGCTTATCATGTCATGGCCATTGCTTATTTGTGTTTTTAATATCTTTTAGCCATTGCAGGCAAAGGTCGTAGCCTCAAAATGCAGACGCTCATCGATATGGCCGCACAAATAGCCGCTGGCATGGCCTACCTGGAGTCCCAGAACTACATCCACAGAGACTTGGCGGCGCGCAACGTTCTCGTTGGCGATGGCAACATTGTGAAGATAGCCGACTTTGGTTTGGCCAGGTGAGTCTTGGGCGGTATGCCGGGAAAGGAATGAAAATTAATATCCATCTTCCAACGGCAGGCTCATCAAGGAGGACGAGTACGAGGCGCGAGTTGGCGCCCGCTTCCCCATCAAATGGACAGCGCCCGAGGCGGCCAACTACAGTAAATTCTCAATCAAATCTGATGTCTGGAGCTTCGGTATTCTCCTCACTGAGCTGGTCACTTACGGACGCATACCATATCCGGGTAAATCCACTGACTAGCGTTCATTCTAGGAATCGAGCATAATCTAATCAAATGATTCATTTCGGCAATCAGGTATGACCAATGCGGAGGTGTTGACCCAAGTGGAGCACGGCTATCGCATGCCCCTGCCACCCAACTGCGAGCCGCGCCTGTACGAGATCATGCTCGAGTGCTGGCACAAGGATCCCATGCGCAGACCCACATTCGAGACGCTCCAATGGAAGCTCGAGGACTTTTACACCTCCGATCAGAGCGACTACAAGGAGGCGCAGGCTTACTGATAAATGCTACCTGCGACCACGGACGCGGACAGTAGCCGTGGCGAGGCGCAAGGAGGAGCTGCCAATGATCGTCGGGCATCCCACAACGGACAATTCATATTAAGTTAATTACTTCAGTTTTGCACAGATTTTCTATTGCTGCTTCCTGCGACCATGAAACATGCGGGGCTCATGGACAGGGCAGGGGCATGTCTTGGTGACAACTCCATACCATACGATTCATGTTATTAGCGTTTAAGCTAACAAATAGTCTGTAAGCCGGAAAAGTGAATGCAAGTGCACGTGTAGTTTTTTGAATTTGTATGTGCGAGTGTTTTTTCGATGGAATGCAATTTCAAAAAATGTTTTGTTCATTTTTTGTTGTTTCAATATGACAAGCATATGGATAGATTTGTCGCATTTGCCGATAAATATATCGAATGTATTATTATTCATATACACTATATACATACATACATACGTGCACACACAACACATCTATATATATATATATACAACCGTATAGTCAGAGTTAAACCTAGGAACCTTTTATATTCTATTTTGCCAACGCATACTTACCCTTACCCACCCTCACCCTGTCCTTCTTTAGTTGATAGGCCAATCTGAAATATGAAAACGATATTTGCAGCAAACAAATACATATATTAAAAACTGTTTTGCTTTTAGTTAATCCACTTCGTACGTGTCTTACCTGCCCCTCCTCCCCCAAACCCAAAACCACAAACCACTCAATCACTAATCAACGACATTATACATATGTATGCTTTATCACAAACAAATAAAAATGAAATTAAAATTAAAAATACAAATAATAAACGAAAGAAAGCACCACAAACGCCAATCATCATTCAAGTGCTAGCGGACGCTACTTTTTGCTGCATGCGACAGTTGAAATCCGCATGAGTAACGATCTAGAGTTTAATTCTAATTGTAATCATTTAATTATATTATATTTATAATTAAACACACAAACAAACGCATACACATATACGAGTACATGTACATTTAGAACAAAAACCCATTTAAAATAAAACTTCTTCATAATTTATAAAATAAAAATCAAGGCATAATCATTTATATTGAAATCGAATCACCGCACTGTAGTCCGAGTCATTCTTTATCCTTTATCCTTTCTCTGTTTGCTTTTTGATTTGGTGAGTATTAATTCCAGTTTCTGCAGCGCATGCGGCGTGTGTGGGGATGGAAGAAGAGTGAAGAGTTCTGCGTAAAGTCAAATTAACGTAACTCAAATAATTTCTATGCCTAATCTATGTACGTACTCCAAGCCAAACCAAACCAAACCCGAAGAACGCATGAATTGAAGGCTGATTTTACAAATGTATTCTAACCCTAGTATGAGTTCTTATGTAGTCTGTATTATACTCTCTAATCTGTCTTTGAATCTGTACTGTGCTGCACAAATATAGGAACGTATGGTGCATAAATAAACCAGTATACATATGTTCTACAGAAGCCACACAAGCAACTTTAATCAAAACATACCGAGTTCAGCGAACTCCTCGATTTATTTAACCAATAACGTAAAAGTGGATTGCTTACACTTTCCAACATAACGTATGTCATATTGAATATGTAAAGAACTACCATATATGTATGTAGAGCATTCATTGTAAGAGTCATGTATAACGAACTATTCGATCTTATATTTCCAATCCAAAACTAGATTGTAAGTATATGCGCAAAGCTTTTATTTCACGATAAACATACATATATAAATATATGAATAAAGTAAAATAAATATTTTTAAAAAGCTTCGCTTTGATCTACGGTAGGCCCCATATACGAGCATCATCGGCCAGTCGGTCAGGTCAGTCAGTGCGTCCCCTAATCGATTTCTTGCCATAGTTGATTGAATTTGGTCATTGTAAGTCTCTGGGCTAGATCGCAGCTAAATTACGAATAAAACAATTGGACTTGTCCGAGAGCCCCGCCTAAAATGTCGCGCGATTGTACTGCACTCCCGATGGAGATGGCGACGGGGGGGAGATGGGGAGTGCCGTGCCGCGCCGTGCTTGAATGATTACAAATAAACAATGCCACTTGATGACGACTCCAAACATTTGAGTGTGAGTCAACAGCCATAGTGTTTTCGCTTCGATTTTCAGTTGTTCAATACGACTGTGACTGCAATTGCGATTGCGATTGCGATGGCGAGTGCGAGTGTGTTTCTCCCCTATTCTGTTTCTTCCTTATAAGGTAATACTAGCCGCAACTGTTTTGGCTTTCACATGCTCTATTTGTAATCAATCAACGTGGAAATACCGCTAAGTCTTCTGGGGCGGGGTCGACGCCAGGCCTGATAAGCGGACCGAAGCCAAGTGTGGTGGAGTGGAGACCGTGCTGAATCACACCCGCATGCGAGTGAGCAGCAGCAGCAATCGCAAACAAGAGGAATGAGGCACAAGTTAGCCAAGTGATTGGTTATCAGACGATTTCCTGCAAACTGATGTTTTCCCTGCCGTTTGCCTTTGGTTAAAATTAGAAGAGGTTGACTTGCCTTATTAGCAGGCGCTTTATCGCCGTCGACGCCCTCGCCACGGCATACCAGCCGAATGACCGCATACCCACAGCAAAACTTCATTTCCAGCGATCGCTGGCTGGCCTTAGTCATGCCATATACGATTATGTGAACACTTTGAGACATTGAGAATCGCTTGGATGCTTCAGTTCTTTACTCGCTTTATTAATGATTTTAAGCGGTTACAAGTATTTAATGGTATGGTATGTGTAATTGTAATACAAATGCATGGAAGCAAAGTAAATGCCAAAAATGAATGAATGTTCACATTCATTGGAATTTCGAATAGAACACAATGGGGGGATTGCTTATGAAGAATGTAAAAGTTTGCGTCTAAAAAGTAGTTGGAATGCATTCATCTGGCAGGAGCTGGTGTTGTGTGCGCCTGCTATTGTTGTTAATGTACTCTGCCAAATATTCAACCATGTGATGGCTGAGCACAGACAAAGACACAACCATGACCACGCCCAGCATCAGCTGCAGCCGCAGCTTCGATTTAGAAGCACTTGCGGTGAACAATGGATGGGCCGGACTCGTCGTACTCCTGCTTGGAGATCCACATTTGCTGGAATGTGGAGAGCGAAGCCAGGATGGATCCACCGATCCAGACGGAGTACTTGCGCTCTGGTGGAGCGACAATCTTGATCTTCATGGTGGAGGGAGCCAGGGCAGTGATCTCCTTCTGCATGCGGTCGGCGATGCCCGGGTACATGGTGGTGCCGCCAGACAACACGGTGTTAGCGTACAGATCCTTACGAATGTCCACATCGCACTTCATGATGGAGTTGTATGTGGTCTCATGGATGCCACAGGCCTCCATTCCCAGGAATGAGGGCTGGAACAGCGCCTCGGGGCAGCGGAAACGCTCGTTGCCAATGGTGATGACCTGTCCGTCGGGCAGCTCATACGACTTCTCCAGCGAGGAGCTGGACGCAGCGGTGGCCATTTCCTGCTCAAAGTCCAAGGCGACGTAGCAGAGCTTCTCCTTGATATCGCGCACGATTTCGCGCTCGGCAGTAGTGGTGAACGAGTAGCCGCGCTCAGTCAGGATCTTCATCAGGTAGTCGGTCAAGTCGCGACCAGCCAAATCCAGACGCAGAATGGCATGGGGCAGGGCATAACCCTCATAGATTGGAACAGTATGAGAGACACCGTCGCCAGAGTCGAGCACAATACCTGTGGTACGGCCAGACGCGTACAGAGACAGCACAGCCTGGATGGCCACATACATGGCAGGAGTGTTGAAGGTCTCGAACATGATCTGAGTCATCTTCTCACGATTAGCCTTGGGGTTCAAGGGTGCTTCGGTGAGCAGGACAGGGTGCTCCTCGGGGGCAACACGCAGCTCATTGTAGAAGGTGTGGTGCCAGATTTTCTCCATGTCGTCCCAGTTGGTCACAATGCCGTGCTCAATCGGGTACTTCAGAGTGAGGATACCACGCTTGCTCTGTGCCTCATCACCCACATAGGAGTCTTTCTGTCCCATGCCCACCATAACGCCCTGGTGACGTGGACGGCCGACAATCGATGGGAAAACGGCACGGGGTGCGTCATCACCGGCAAAGCCGGCTTTGCACATGCCGGAACCGTTATCGACGACCAAAGCAGCAACCTCTTCGTCACACATTATGATGTAGATTGATTAAGTTCTGCAATGGAAAAACAAATGCCAAATATGTACACTTTAATCGACGCTCAACAAGAACACCACAGCTCGGGTCTATACCCAGTCTCAGACGGCCACAACGCGCACGCACAGTTTAACAAAGAGACAGGCACAGTTATTACCTTTTAAGGAAATGGAAGAGACGACTGCTTTTTCGGTATTCCGCTGCGGCCAAACTGAGCTCGCTGAGAAAAGTTTTGTAAGTGGTAGACCGACGCCTAGTTTTTTCGCTTTTCGTCTTTCCCGCTGCGCAAGCTTGAGCCCACTGAGGCCCCCTCCATTTAAACAAGTGAAGCACTTGAGGTAAATGGCGATATAGATTACTGTACTTGTAGATCCATGCCAATCTTTGCTCTGAACTTACAACAAAACACGATATCTTTCACCTGAACTGCGCTAAAACTATTAAATTTTAATTATTTTCGGTGGAATATTAAAATAGCTTCTTGGTCTACAATGGGTTAATCGTTCTCCATCGAAGATTGGAAGCCATATTCCTCGATTTTGATATTCGATTTGATATTACTGCCTAGATAGCACCCTTAGTCCAGCCCACATAGTTTTATCCGATTACTCAATCAATTTTCTTCTTGACTGGTTTATTTTAAATACTTGCTTTTATTGGATCTTGCCTAAAAAAAGTTTTAGCAAAGAAGGTCAAACAAATAAAAAGTAATAAAACGTAGGGGATGCTCAATTTTGATATTGACTAACTAAAATCCTTAGCTCCTTTAGCGCAGTTCATATGAAAGATTCGTGGGGTTTGGCAAGTTAAAGGGAAGGATAGGATGGATCTATAAGAATGTACAATTGTTAATATTTTCCGCCATTTACCTTGAGTAGTTGAACTATTTAAATATAGGGGGCTTAAGTGGGCTAAGCTCGGGTTTCCATCATACGAGTCGCTATGTTGAGCAACAAAAATTAAGGCAAAAACAATCAAGGGCCAAGTATTTAATGTGCCGGTCAAGTAGAAAATTGATTCATTAATCGGATAAAATTATCGGATAATTCTATATAGCTAGTAATATTCGACGGAATATCAAAAACGGGGAATATGTAAAATATAACTTGAGTTTGTCAAAATATTTGCGGTATATTTTTTAAATGAGACGGTATATTTTGGTATATTTCTGAGGGTCGGACGGTATATTTTAACGATAATTCCGCGGCCACACTGCTGCCACCCACAATTCCTCCCCCCCCCATTCCAAACAGCAAGAAAAACACGAATCCCAGACGGCGGCATCAACATGGTGGACATTAACCTGGAGTGTGTGCACTTTATAGAGCCGAAGACCACCCGATCTACTGAGCAGCAGCAACAGAATGTGAAAAACGCCTATCTCGAGGCGGTGCGCATTTTGTTGGTTTTGCTGGAGAACGTTCTCTCGCAGCCGAACAACACAAAGTTCCGGACAATACGGCTGGATAACAAGGCCATCAAAGAGAAGTTGCTCTCCCTACCGGGCTGCGAGAAGCTGCTCTATGCCATCGGCTTCAGACACACCCCCAGCTCCAACTCGTATACTCTGCCCGGTGAGGTCTCCTTGCAGCAGATTCAGAAGTACTACGATGTTCTGAGGGAGCGCCGCACTGCTTGGCTTAGTGGAGCTATGCCAAAAAGTAAAAATTGTATATTTACCCAAGATATGTACATTTACTATGGTTCTGTGGCTTCTCCTCAGGTCCAGCTCATCCCAAAGCCGCCTGCAGCACTCCTTCGCCATTGTTCATAAAGACATCGGTGCCCTATCGCCAGCGCATAACCTTTCCGCGAGTGCTGGTAAGCACACATTTGCACGTTGATTGATCACAGTCGGAAGGTAATTTTGATTTGTTTTTGCAGAGGACGTCCAATCGATTTTTGCAGTCGCTGGAGCTCTATTCCGATGCCGTCATGCAGTATGAGGACGAGCTTCTGTTGGCAACTGGCCGGAGCTTAATTCCCGTTGACGACCTTACCTCCAAGGCGAGCGAAAAGATGATGGCCATGCAGGACCTTATCGCCTCTGGGGAGTGCAGCGAGAAAGAGCCTTGCATTCGCGATCTCTTGCTGGTTGAGCTGACGAATTGGTTCAACACGCAGTTCTTTGAGTGGGTCAACAACATCCAGTGCCAGGTGTGTGGCAGCGAGGAGAGCAAGCTGCGCCGCACGCAGACGGAAGGAGATGTCCGTGTCGAAGTCAACGTCTGCTGTGGCCAGGAAAGCAAGTTCTATCGTTACAACGACATCTCCCAGCTCCTGGTGTCGCGGAAGGGCCGATGCGGCGAGTACGCCAATTGCTTTACATTCCTGTGCCGTTGCCTGGACTACGATGCGCGCCTGGTGCATTCCCATTTCGATCATGTGTGGACTGAGGTGTTCTCGGAGACGCAAATGCGCTGGCTACACGTGGACCCCTCGGATAACGTAGTGGACTCGCCGCTCATGTATCAGCACGGCTGGAAGCGTGGGATTGACTATGTGTTTGCCTATTCCCGTGACGATGCTCAAGATGTGACCTGGCGCTATACGAACAATCACCAAGAGATTCTGAAGCTGCGCAAGCTATGTGATGAAAAGGAGCTGATTCAGACGCTCAACGCCATTCGAGAAAAGCGGCAGCAGAACTGCAGCGCAGAACGGAAAAAGTTCCTCAGTCAGCGAAACATGTTTGAGGTCATTGGTTTGACCCTTGAACGGTAAGCATTTAAGCCTGTTCACTGCAACATTCCAATTAAATATCAACGCAACGCTGTTTTTGCTTTCCCAATTACGCAGCAAACCGACAGACAACGAGCTTAAAGGTCGGAGCTCAGGAAGCTTGTCGTGGCGGCAATCGCGTGGCGAGCACACATTCACCAACGTGAGTAGCCGGCATTTGTCCGCTTTACACATACTGTACGTATGTGCATGCGATCTGAATGAATGCATTATTTATTTGCAGATTTTTGTGTTTTCTCCCAACGAAGCTGAGCTGAAGAAATGCCAGCTCAATTTGCGCTACAGCTGTGCCACAGACACATACGAACGCTACACCAAAGGTGGGTCTCTTCCTTATAATTATGCCTATTGCAATGTAATTTTGTATGTATTCCATACTCTCGAAGATGACGGACAGATCACTTTGCTGAATACCTATAAAACGTGGCAAAGTGCTCAATTTTCCTCGAAGAATATTTATCGAAAAGTAGAGCGCGATTGGAAAATGGCATATTTGGCGCGCTTGGAGGACACAGATTGTGCGGAGATCATTTGGAAATTTGATCTCACCAAGACCAATCTTAAGGTCAAGTCCTACAAACTAGTATTCGAAACGAAAACATTTGGTGAAGGAAAAATCGACGTGTCCGTTCAAACCAACGATGGAAAGACTTTCATTGAGAACTCTAGTGAATTTCAGGTCGTGGCCAAGCTGATGGGCGGAAAGGGCGATGTGGCGTGGCAGCACACGCAACTTTTTAGACAGAGTCTAAATTCAAGGGAATATCCCTTCGATCTTCAGGTAGAACTACACTAGAGTCTCCCAACGAAATTCCAGTATAATTGTAAATATGAATATATATATATATATGCCAGTCTGGATACAAATATTGACTATAATAACCTATAACATATGTGTATGTATGTACATATGTACATATATGTACATATGTATGTATGTACGTCTGTATGGACAAGGTACCAAGTGCCGCGTCGTTTATAATTAAAATTAAAGTGCATGCCACAGCGAACATCAAGCAAATTATGCAGTCCTTGTTTGTATACTAGTATATACAATTTGGAAAAACGGCTATAAAAGTATTTTCCTTTATCATGCAACACACAATACACCCCAAATAATAATACATTCCCAAATTCCATTGCTATCTGATAAGTATAAAACACTTCCTTCCTTCTATTAATCTACATTGGTAGAATCAAATTTTCTTTTCAATGAATCATAAAGATATGTAGTAGCGATTCCCCTGGAAGTTATGATAATCATTTGAAGAAGAGTATTCGGGGACCGACGATTTTGATACCCTTGCATCAGTAGGGTTTTTAAGTTGGTCTAGGGCTGCGTTCCTGCGTTCCTGCCTGGGATTGGCTGGATGGTTTCGCATGGGTCACTTGATGGTGCGAATCTTAAAAAAGAAATGTGTGTGTGTGGATTTTGTCGACGGATCTTTCCAAGCTGAACAGACTGAGTCCTTAAAACGGAATGACATGGCTGATGCTATTCGAGCATCTTCGCTCCTTCGCTGCATTGGAAACTTAAGGGTATACATTTTACTACCCTCTGCAAGGGTATAATCACTTTCGCTTGCAATACAGTTTATAAATTAAATCTATGTGGATATAGGGCTATGTCGATTCAATAATAATACTATTAGCAGCTTAGACGTAATCTCCGAAAACGTATTTTGAGGTCAGGGTGCTGGTGACAGATGGGATTTGGCCGTCTCTGGAAAATGGAATTACGTTTAGATTCGACAGTTTGAAAGAGGGATTTTGTACTCACTTTGTTTGCATTTTCACCACGCTTCGCACACTCATCATTATTCCGTCGATATCGGTTGTCTTGCCCGATCTGTTCAGAGCCTCGCAAAGGGTCTGGATGAAGGGAGTGCCATCCTCAGTGCGATAGGAAACATAGCCCTCGTAGGTGCTGTAGCACTTGAGAATCTCGTTGGGAGATCCGTTCGGCTGGGCGCTATCTGTCATGAAGCCACCCGGTTCATTGGCGCCCTTGCAGGCCTGGACAAACAACATTTTGGGTTTGTCCTTCAGCGTACGGTTACGCAATATCGGGAAGAGGACATCGTCGTCCAGCGAGTAATCGAGATCCTTGGCAGCAAGCCTGTCGTGACGCGTTCCATGGCTTAGGAACACCAGGACTAGGGCACTCTTATCCTCGAAGTCTTTTGTCTCCACTGAAAATACGAACAATTACAGCATTGGTCTGGTATCGTACGTTCTTGCCACTTACGCATCCTCACCGTACTCTTGACGGTGGCCAGTGTGGCGTCTTTGATGACCTCCACCTTGCACTTGAACTGCTCGAAGGTGGTGCGCAGAACCTTGACATCTTGGGCACTGCCAGAACGGAACTCGTTCTTGCTGTCGAACTTTTCGTTATTGAAGATGTAGACTCGGGCGGGCTTCAGCTTGGTCTTGGCCACGATTGGCTTGGTTGTGCCAACTCCAGCGAACAACTTTGGCTTCACGATCCCCTGAGCGTCTCGGGCGCCTACGCTTGTCTTGGGTATGGCCCCTGTGGACGGTCTGGGCACAGCTGTGGAGAACAGGGGCTTGGCAGCCGGCTTGAAAGCTCCAAAACTTGGAGCACTAGCCACGGAGCTGGTACTTGAGGTTGAGGTTGGACTTGTGGTGGACTTGGCATAAGGCGACACGTATGTAATGGCCAGACTTGGCTTCTGGGCGTAGGGTGAGACGTAGGGCTCGGATGTGCCGCCGGAGCTTGTCGATGCAAAAAATGATGCCGGCCAAGAGGGCTTTCCCTTGGTCTTGAGATCTACACGCTGTGTCTCCAGGTGCTGGGTGACGTTGCGTCCGTTTTTCTTCGTCACCGTTGTGTGTTCCGTCTTGAGCACAGTGCTGGAGCGCTTGTTGTTTGTAGTGGCCTTGAAGGACGGCGTGGAGCGCAGGGCAACGCCGTTCAGACTAGGTGGTCGGCCGCGCGTAGTTGTCGTGGTGGTGGTCGTCGTTGCGCCATCGCTTCCCATTCTCATCTGCGCGAAGAGCTGCTCCAGCTCGGCCTGGCTCGGCGTGCGCCGCGTCGTGGTTTCCGTTATAAGCGCTCTCTGCGTATGCGTCACCGTCTGACGAGTGGACAAGAAGGTGATAGTCTGCTTGTTTCTGTCCGTTATCGTCGAGTTCTGCACCGCCGTGTTGGTGGTCGCTGTGGCGGCGCTGGTGGTCTTCACACGCGTGCGCGGATCCTGCAGCACCAGAGCCTGGCTGTTAGTTGATCCGCTGGAGCGGTCCGTTTCCGGATCGTCCCTCTTCTTGCCCCACCAACCCATTTTTCTCAAGCTCCGTATCTATATCTCACTCGCGATTGAAAGCTGCGCTATCCGGTCCGCTGGGGCCAATGCTTCTCTTAACACTGACGGCTACAAATTTTTTTGCACATTTACTCTGCTTAAAGATAACGTGCGATTACTAATGCTCCCACTGTCGCTCCCTGTGCGGAGAAAGAGGAGTACGTGCAGCGGGGATCGACTGTAAGGGTGGTCTGATTGTATCCACCTCCCCGCGACTACGCCAGTGCTCCAATTATCGCGACTGCGTGTGTTATCAGTGGGGGTCTCCTTCTTCTCTCCTACAATCCGATAGCCAACCCGCTACGCTCGCGGAAGTTTCTTCTCTTAAGCAAAATGTGATGAAAGTTCTCTTCCAAATAGCTCCAAGCTTTGCTACTAACTAACCAAGCGATTTGGAATTGAAAACAGGTATGCAGATATTTAATGGGTAATATCTCATTCACATTCACATACATAAACATGCATGTATTTGTGGCTTTTTTGTTGTTGTTTCGTTCAATTGTTTTGTTCTTTTTTTCTTATTCATCGTTGCCTGGTTTCTCTTCTTTTTATTGACAAAGAACACCGATTTCCAAGAACTGTACGTACGTATATATGTGTGTATCATGTGCATGCGTATGTATAATCTTTATGTGTAAGCAAACACAGCTGATCGGACAGCTTTCGATCTCGGCTGAGAGACCTCTCTCCCGCTTCTTTCTTACTCTCTCTGTTCATTTCGTTCTCTGCCGGATGTTTTTTATTTTAAAACTGAGAACAGCTTTTCGTGAGAATATTGGTATACTTTGACAGACGCTGCGGCGACACGACACGGATCCATACATGCTCCATGGATACATACATATGTATTTATGTACGGTATTCCGATTTTAGCTTTATCATAGGCTTAAGATTCCACAAGTAGAAAATCTTCATCCATTATTCTATGAGGCTTTCGGCGGAAATCCCTAGAACTTCCGTTTATGACAAACACATATTTGAACAGATTTCGGTTATTTTCGTTCATGTTTTATTTCCATATAGAAAATTAAGCGTAGGTGATTCTAATAAATATTGTATTATATATAACATTTCGTCATTTAATGTTATTCTTAGGCGCTGTAAGACACTATGTAAATACAGTAAATGTAGCTATGCAAAAATATATGTATATATATTATATTGGTAAATATTTTAATCATTGTTAATTCGGGGTAGTTATGCATTTAGCCTATCGAAGTTGCAGCAGGCAACCGCCAATCTCTGGAGTTAGCAGACATCCATCAGTGTACAAGTATTATGATTAAAAACGTACTCGAAACTTATAGTCAAAGCTATAGTTTAAAATGTTAAAAGACAACGCCACTGGTTTTTTAATTAGTTCGTAAATGAAGGTCCCTGCTACACAGGTAGATTAGGGAGTTCAAGGCGAGACAGATCCGAAAGTTAACCTAGGTCTATGTATGTAGGTGCTGGCTTCATCTAGAATTCCTCTCCCTTTGCGCTCTCAGTGGCACTTGTCGGCCACAATTGGGAATCGGACCACGCGTATTTCGTTGCCATAGTCGCAGACCACAGAGTCGCAGGCAAGCATCATGGTCTTGGGGCACAGCTGGAGGTTGTCAAAGTCCAGCTTGACCTCGCGAGCCGGCTGGCCGGTGCGTACATCCCAGACGATCAGAGATCCTGCCAGAATTAACACATTATTATTTATTTGCTAGACATTTCAATTAGAAATCTGACGAAGGCACCTACCCATTTTGCTGGTCACAAGCAGCGACGGCGTGAGCATCAGCAGACTCGAATATGCATTGGAGATGTTGATGGTAGTCAGCAGGTTGCCCTGGAATCGCTCCCACACACAGATCCGCTCGTCTGTGCCCAGCGAGATCACGTAGCTGGGTGCACAGGCCAGACAACTGACCGCACCGTCATGGGCTTGGATGTTATACATGCAGGCGCCCGTAAAAAGATCCCAGACACAGAGGAGGCCGTCCTGCGATCCTGAACCGCCAGTGCCCGGCTGCCAGCGATCAACAAACAGGCAGGTTATGGGTCCACAGTGTCCATGCAATGTGTACTCCGCATCCGATTTATTGAGACAATATACCTGGAGAGAGGAGAGCGCATTTTTATGGTGTGACAGTATGAGGAAATGAGACCTACCTTTAAGGTGTGATCCTGGCTACCGGTGAAGACCATGTCGTTGACCACCTGCATGCAAGTAATGGGTTGCTGATGGGCGAGTCGCACTCCCTCCAGCGTGATCTTCATCTCCTCCTTGGTGGTTTTCTGCACTGCGTCCTGGCAGCGTTGCTGAGGCTGCATCATCAGACCCAGGCTACCAGTCGAACCAGTCCGCACGTGTGCTGAACGAAGCGAAAGCAAGAGTAGTTAAATACAGCTTCAGTTATGGCCTGCACTTGCGGCATACTTACTGCGTCTGTACGCGGATGTGAACCCCCAGTCGATCTGCTTGCCCTTGTAGTATGTCTCCAGACGGTAGAAATCGAGGCGTCCGTTAAGGCGCGCTACAATCACACGATCCCCGTTCAAATGGATGTGTGTGATGCCCTGGTTGCGCTTGGCATCCTCTTGGTAGGCGCACTTGAGCACGCCTGCCGGGGACTCCCACAGCTCCACACGGCCATTGGCACAGCCGACGGCAATGAGATTATCAAAGTAGTCCAGACACCACACAGGCGAGATGGGCAGCTTCCGCACTAGGGTTTGTCCGTCCTGTCGGGGCTGAGAGATCTGCATCTCCGATCGCCCGATACTCGCCAGCTGCTCGCCGCTGCGCGCGTCCCACACGCGGATCTGTCCTTTGAGGCAGCAGCTTATGATGTAGGCTCCGTCGGAGACCAGGCATTCGATGCGGTGCTTGTGGCCGGCGATCTGGGTGGGAACGCCCTCGAGTATTTGTTCGGTTTTCTTGTGGGGAGCCTCGGACTCGTTCCAGCTGGAACGCCACTCGGCGTAGTTTCTGGTGCAGATGCATCGATAGAATACGACCATCGTGTAGCAGAGCACGAAGATGCTGATGCAGCACAGCAGGATGGCGAAGAATATCTCCATGGGGCTTTTGGGTACGAGCGGCATTCCACCGGCCATCACCATCGGGGACTCTCGGCGAACATCGTCATCGTTGAAGTCCAGCGGATCGAGTGCAGCAGCCAGAGCCTTCCACTGGAAATTCTGTTGCAGCTGCTCCTGGGGATTGCGCAGAAGAGTGGCCTGCTCCGGCGCTATGGCATGGCTCAGCCTGATAGTAGGCAGCAGCGTCACGTAGTGGCCGCTCAGCGAGATGTTGTACTGCTTCATGATCGTGGACCAGTGGAAATTCGACAGAAAATAGTTCTGGTCAAAGTTGGGATACCGCAGACGCAGCAGATCCTCGGCCGTTTCGTTGATCTCGTTCTCAGGACGCGCCTCCATTGGAGTGCTAAGCCCGTTGCTGCTGGGGGGGCTGGTTGCGGTTCGATGCCCGTCCGCTTTCAGTCCTTCGAAGAAGCTGCTGACTGCTCCGCGACCCGCCTGAAGGCGGCGCTGCAGCTCCAGAGTGCCAGTCATGGTCCCGTTACTCTGCATGGTGAAGAGCTGCTCCAGACAACCCGAGTTGTACACGATGGAGCAGATCCACACGATCATCCAGACCATGAAGGCGCGCTGGAAGAAACGCGTGCGAGCCCAGAAGTTGACGATCTTGATGCGCTTGGGGATGCGCTGCTCCTGGGTAGAGTGACCGTGGCCATTGACCAGGCCTACACGCTCTCCGGCAGCGGCAGCGTCGGCAAAGCAAAGCTTCGGATGGGACTGCGAACGCTGAAAGGAGCCGGGCACAAATGGCGCCAGGGTCGGGGCGGCCCCAAAGAAACGGAAATCCTGCCGTCCCGCTCCCTGAGTGCAGCTGAGCATCATTTTGGGCAGGTGCTTGGCCTCCGTGGTGTATTCGGCCCGCTTGATGTTCATGGCCAAGATGGTGGAGAAGAGCAGCATCTGCAGCATGAAGTCCGAGAGCAGTCCGACGATAGCAAAGATGCAGAACTCCTGGATGACGGGCACAAAGGTAGCCAAGCCAATGGTCAGAATGGTGATCTCTGTGAGCAGCGTCTTGGAGATGTGCCAGCCCTCCTTGCTCAGTGCCTGGGCGACGCGAATCTTCACGTCGAACGTCTCGTCCATGGACACCACACTCTTCGTGATGACCAGGCTGTTCTCCAGGCCCACCAGAATGACCAAGTAGGGGAATATGTCCTTCGACTGCAGCGAAATGGTCAGGCCAAAGAAGAAGCACAGGCCCAAGGACATGGCCAGGCTGCCGGCGGTGGTGATGACACTGCACAGGGCCAGCAGGAATCGCGACCGAAACACGTCGATCTTCCGCACGGAGAAGTACACGTAGGCGAACACCAGCACGAAGGCCACTGTGTAGGGCACCAGCTCCCACATCCTGTACTCTCCCGGATAGAAGATGTACGTTATGGTCGACGGCTCTTCCCCGGCAGCGGCCACCGGCAGTGCCGGATAATAGCGCAGCAGTTTCTCCTTCAGCGTCTCCAGGTAGTCCACATCGTTGTGCTTCAGCACCAGCGTCAGGGCATACTGAATTATCCTGGCGCGTGCCCGCAGCGGGTAGCGCTTGAAGCCCGTGTCCTGCAAGGGCAGGCCAAAGAGCATTTCCGCTATGGATACCTTTGACTTTTGCAGATTCTGAAACGACAACAGCAGCAGATGAGATTATCAGTTATCGATCAAAGCCTGCACCATGCAGCGCGCAATCCTCGTAAGGGGAAATGCAAGCTAAATATAAACTTCCCCATGATTAACGGACGAATAATAATCTTGCGCTGTGAGCATTTCTGAGTCAAGTTAATCGATATGATTTGCCAGTTAATTGGTAAGCCTCTTATCAACCATTCCCAGGTCGGAATAAATATGTAGATCCCCTCATTATATCAATATCAGAAACTCCCTCTTGCGAGCATAGTATAAACATACTATATATATAGTATATGGTATAGTATAGAGAACTAATCGTATTTTGTTGATACTGTTTGCTATCTCCATTCGAATTATTTTCCCAATTTCCTTGAACTTTTTCATTATCATGGCCATGGCATCACATCACTTTATTTGAGGTGAGCTTCTAAAGTTATTTATACAGAAAAGTTTCCATTGCGAAATACGAAGAGAGCGGGCACAGAGGCAGACGGGAATACTACGAAAAAGCGGGAGGAGAGTTGGCTAATTGGTCAACCAGTTCCAGGCTTTGATGGGGATACAAGCGGCCGGCATGTGCTCAAAGACAGGCAATGAAATATTTAAAAATCCATGTGTACACACACGGCAAAGAGCTATTGTCAAAGCAAATCGCGTCAAGGGTGAATCATCCACTCAATCAGAGAGATACACAATCTGATACCTGCATATGTATGTATATACTGTACGAGTACGTATCTGGAACTGGAGGCATGCATGTATGGGGGGTACTTAGCGTAAGTACTCTCGAGCGGAGATCTATTACTAGGGTTAGATACCTCGTTAGGTTAAAGTAAATGCATGCATATATGTACATGTGGAATACCAAAGGTCTCCAGTCCAGACTTGGAAAAAGCTATGCATAATGCAGTCGACTCGGGACTCGACAGTCGACACTCGCGAAACTATAATGTTTGCAGTGCCGATGCTAAATGCCGATGGACTGCAGGGCCTCTCTGGCCTATGCCTATGCCTACAATTCTCTGGGTCCCGAATCCAACAGGTGGCGTCTACATATTCATGCTCCACGTTCCGTGTGACTCAGCTTCAGTCAAATTTGTCTGATAAGACACGCGCAGCGCCCGAGAGTTAGGCCAACACATTTTCCTCTCAGACACGAGTGTTTAAACAATTTGGGGCCTATTATGTGCATGCAGTTCGAATGGACAGACAAAATGCATTAGGCTGCTCGACGACAACCGACTGTCGCATCCATCCTCTACGGTTGCGGTTGCGGCTGCGGCTACGGGTGCGGATGCTTGACCACTTACATGATATTGAAATATCGTGTTCAGAATATTCGTGTCTCTAGTGAAGTTCTGAGCGTTCTGCGTCCAGAGGTTGGCCGGGGAGAGCAGCAAGCAGCCGTACTCGGGGAAGATCTGATCCAGCTGCCCTTGGACCCCGCGCTTCACGTTCTCCACATGAAGGCAGTTGTGCTCGAGTGTGCGCTGGCTGTGGAGGATTACGATTACGATTACGATTACGTTGACGTTGACGAAATTTGATTCAATTAGTCCGACGGTGTCTGACAGTGGCAGGGCTTATTGGGGTACTCACGTCTCGCTGCTCTGATGATTGCGCACAATCTCGAGCAATTTAAAAACTTCGTAGAGCGGCGCACGAAACGCATCCATTAGCTGCATCCCATCGCTCCAGGGCAGCACGCTAGCTCGCAGTGTGATCTGCTGGACGTAGAAGAGGGCTGGACTGCTCTGGGCCCAGGGCAGCAGCGGTGGCAGGCTGCGGTCTGTGGCACTCCCATTGAGGTGGTGCGCCGGGGCAGCAGGCGGCGGATCGGGGTCGAGTGGGGCAACGGAAGGCGTCGACGCTCCACTATGATTGTACGCCGACAGAGACTCGGCCTCGTAGGGCAGCACTATCTTTGTGGGTATGGTTCCCGGCAACGGTATGTTGATCAGCGGATAGCTATCAGAACAGGGCGAGGAGAGTGAGGGAGATTAGTTGGTTGGCTCGAGTGCTCGACTGGTTCGCTATTTTAAGACCTGGCGCGTGTTTGCTCTCAGCGGTTCGTCATCTAACGCGTGTCCCAAGCATTCCCAGGGCTCGCCCAATCGTCGGCGCTAAACGTCTAAAACTTATACATATGTACATACTCGTGTATCATTCGCGATTCGCATTTTAATGTATTCAAGGTTAGCAGGCCATCGGCCATCGGCCATCGTTGGGGCTGCCTGGCAGCAGTGCCACCATTTGCCTGCGCCCAAGACAACACTAATGCGACCGCGTCGCTGGCCACTGATAAGCGTCCTGATAAGTACATACTATTATTACTAGACGCGGCAGCTGCCACCAAAAACAAGCCCTGATTCTGATAAGCGCAGGTATCGGATCGGATTGCGCTAATCCCGCTGAAAGACACTCCACCCCAGTTGAAGGACAACTCCATCCCAGCCGATTTGATTGGGACTGTCTATTAGTAACCGTGCCAAAGGCTGACGTCCGTCTCCTTCTCTTTCTCAGCGGATCGATTATCCGCCTTCATAAATTAATAGCAATTGAGCTAAGGAAAGCTAATGAAATGTGATCCTTCTGCGGCTTTCGTTTCCCCCCAACCAACCCTGGGACAAATCCAAAGCCATGTGCTGGACATACCTATTTGAAAATCAAAACAAAAAAAGGGGGCAAGCCCTCGCCAACTATTAGGTTGTATATAATATAGGGATTCCAAGTAATCTTCAAATCTTGCGAATAGAATATTTGCGGTGTACCTCAAGTCTAGACATTGTTTATTTCATTTATTTGCTGGGTAAAATGTATGAGAAGATAACTGCAAAATCCTACGCATTGTCAACCAAATTAATTGTTTACTTTATCAATAGGCTAGTTTGGCCCGCCGCCAATCCGTTTTCAATATTTCATGGCTATATTATAATCTATTAACATGCATACATGTAAAAGTCCCCACACATCCATATACGCATTTGTATATGTATATGTTAGTATGGACGCATTTCGAACACTCTGTGTGTGGGGTTCAACAAATTCCGCCTATAATCAATAATATTATCAAACTGCGAGTGCAGGCTATAATCGGAGATTGTTGCTTTTGTTCAGTGACCTGTGGCCTCATGCCTCATGCCTGGCCTGGAGTGTCGTTGTAATGATAGCCCAATAAGACTATTATTTCAAAACTATTGATTATTTTCCAAAGTTGAAAAAAAAAACTAGTTTGTCCATCGTTTGTGTGTCGTCGTTTAGTTCCGCCCTGCTGGTTCGTAGCTTGCCTTTTTCCTGCACCATTATATAATCAAAATTGTACAAATTTCAGTATAATCCGACTAACCACGAAAGTAAAATCGCCATAAAGGCTATACTGGAGGCGCACGTGGGGTAGCTGGACAAGAAGAGGCCGTGCTTGTAGTAGAAATGCGAGACGGCGGCCGGCAGCCCTGCTGACGCTGACGACGAGGAAGATGAGTAGGAGGAGGATGCGGCTGCTGATGCTGCGGAATTTGGGGGTTTGCCGGCTAGTGTGCCGCCATTCGGCGTCGATGTGGTTGTTGTACGCGGCAACGTTGACGCTGCAGCCGCTGCCGCTTTGGCAGAGCCATCTGTTGCGGCAGCCATGTTGTTGTTTCTCTCACACTACACTAACACTTGCACTCACACCCGCCAACAGACACGAGAATGAACTTGGGCCGAAACACACACACACACACTCTGACAATTAGAGAGACGACGGCGACCGACTCGACTCTGGCCAAGAACTTTGTTTCAAACTTTAGTTGTATTTTACGCTTTCCTCAGATTTGTACAATTTAGTTGCGGCAAATTACGCAATTTCTCATATGCAACGCATCATCTGCGTAGGCGAGACGCCGACGTCGACGCAGCGGTCGCTCCCAACGAGATATTATTTATGTTTATTAATAGCGTTGGTTTGGTTGCTGCGGTTGTTGTTCTATCGTTTTGATATCCACTATATCGATACATTTTCCTTAGCACTTGCTGAAATCCCAACGGTTTGCATTCTATTTCTATTGATTTTTCTTTTTCTTGCGCTTCATTCGCACCTTTTGGCCCCACGTTTTGTTGTTGTTGCAATTAATTGACGTTTTCGCGCATCTTCAGCGCTCACTCACACACACATAGACACTATACACATAGGGGCACAGACACAGTCGTTTTATTCTTTTTAAAATCTGCGACGTCAACGTCGCTGTCACCACGAACTTTCAATTAAATTGATATTCAGCACCGCCGCTGCTTATTGTTATCAAATTATCATAGCTCAAATCAGAAGAAATGATTCAATTCATTTGATTAAGCACTTCTTTATTTCCGTATTTTACTGCGGCACGAAAATAAAGCAAGTTAAAGAATTTATTTCGATATTTCACGTAATTTTAGGTCGAACAAATGTCCGCCAGAATGAATCGTTCTTTCTAATATTTTATTTAGCACGTTTTTTTATTGGGGCTGAATTTTCTGCGCGGCGGCGGCCGTTCCATGTAAACATACGGCCAGTGTGACCGCAAAGTTATCAAAAAAATATACCGTTTGACCCTCAAAAATATACCGAAATATACAGCTAAATTTTCAAAATATACCGTAAATATACCAATGACAAAACTACTTAAACGCCCTTTATTTAAACAGGATAAAAACTTCATCTGGACCGCGGGTAATAATACTAATTATAATTCTTCTTATATCCATCTTGCCCTTCTTCTTTACCTACAAACCCCCACTGGTGGACAATAGGAAAATCGTTCCCTGTCCATAGGATTTAGGATTACCAGCTAGATAAGACTCTCAGCCCTGAACACACAGTTGTATCCCATGATGATTGAATTTTCTACAAGATTGGCTAATTGTAAATTGTATACTCCACGAAAAGGAGAGACTGTCGACTGGACAGTAGAGCTGCGCGCCAAAGTTTGAATGTGAATGATTGACAAGCATGTAAACGAAAGCCAGTTCAAAACTACATTTGTTACAGTTTAATTTTGATTATTTATTTTATTCACTTTCAGGCAGGCACACTTTCAGAAATACATAATATTTTGTATAATTATTATTTATTGCAATGTTGTAATAATTAGTTTTCTATCAGAATTGGGTTCTACTGAACAAATTTAATATATTAAAACTGTTTTTGGTTTTGTTTAGAAGTATAACCTCAGTGAGCATGAATTTGTAGCCTTAATTGTATGTTATGTACACCTTTCAGTTCCCAGATGAAATCCTCGATATTTCTATATAGGGGGCTAACTACAAAACGTGGACCGGACCGGACTGAAAGTTAATCAAGTAATTCAAGAATTGACATGCATAGTGAGCACACACACAATATAGCATAATCATTGCAAGGCCCTGTCTTTCGCTCTGTACTAGTCGATCCTGGTCGTGGGCATCCTATATTCCGCCGCGTCGTATATGGACGCCATTTCGTCCGCATCATGCGAATGCCTTCCACCCGATGCTGCCGCCGCTGCCTGAGCATTGTACCGATGCCGCATTAAGGTCTCTGTGGCCTCCTCTGATGTGGCGTAGTCCTGTTGCTTACGCTGATGATACATGGCAGCCTCCGTCCCCGCAGCGGGCAAAGTCTCACAACCCACGTTCCTCACGCCAACTCCATTTTTATCACTAGAGGAGTTAATCCGGCGGCCGAAAAGTAACACGGTTCCCTTGGTGAGCAGCGGGCAGAGCAACGCCTGATGGCAACAAGCAAAAAGTCTGTAGTTGGGCCCTTGAAACGGATCAGACACGGCTGCGCACAGCATATGATCCAGGTTGATGCCAGTAAACTAAAAGAGAAACCAGAGGGATAATGGCGTTGTAGCTACCTGCAATTCATCGACTTACTATGGAGAGTGGAGAGAGGAAAATGAAATGATAAAACAGCATGAAAGCTGTTCCAATTTTTGTCCAATGGAAATCACCAAGGTCCTCAACGGTATACGTGCCTGAAAAAGGAAAACCGTTTAGCAAGGGAAACTTCTATTAAAGTCCGTCACTCACCGCTTCGTATAAGGTAAATGGGTATAATGTAAAGCAGCGCATGCTGTATCCAGTACGTGGACTGCTCGAAGTGATACGTGCGCCCTTCCACCTCGGGGAAGAGATACGCTAGAAAGGGGCCGTTCAGATTGCTCATTTGTATCCGAAACATTGCCGTATTTGTCTTTGTAGGCTTGGCGGCCAGAAGATAGATCTGAAATTAGGGCATTCTATTAAGATGGTGTTTCTTTGGGTAATCGAAATAACAGGGCTGACCTGCAGACACGTCTGCACGTGGCATGGGTTCAAGGCGAAGATCATCGACTGCCCGGTCAGCTTAAAGCCCATTTCAATGCCAAAGACTATGGACATTGCGATAAGGAGGAACAACCGCGTGGGACTGTGTGACTTTTCAATCTCATGGAGCGGCGGCAGTTTAATGGGAGCCAGACGCTTCCACGACCGGTGCATAATGAAGATGAAGAGCGCCGACAGTAACACCGTTTCGATCCAGCGTCTCCGATCGGTCATATAGTTAATGCACTCAGGCCCCGTCGTCCTTGGAACTTCGGCGGTAACGCCTCCCACTGCCCAACTCCAGTCCCACTCCATTGCTGGTATTTTTGGTCCTTTCTCGGTATCCGGCTGACTTCTGGTTTTGATTTACGGTTCTGTAAAAATATTGATTTTTAGGCTTAAGCATTTAAATATTTGTGCAACCGTTTCTTATTGATCCTGTCCAACCCATGTCCTCAGACTGTGCATTATAAATGAACAGCATTTCGTACCAATGAAAAGACAAGCAGTCACTGCCTGGAAGACTGGAATACTCTTCCTTGAGTTTTCACGGAAGTATGAAATTATTGGAGCAGTGCTCGATGGAAGAGCACGAAAATAAACTAAAACTAAAATGTGTAAGAAACACTCCGTTTGCGTCAAAGAGTGAAAAAATCCATGGATACCAGCCCATCCCAGCCTAAATAGCCCAATCGGAGCCAAGCAGAACGCCCTTCATTGCGGTTCTCTTTCTGCCTGAAACAGGCAATTGATTTGTTTGTTTCGTTTTTGTTGTTTTTCCGGCGGAAGTCGTAAAACTCGAAAAGAACGGTTAATAGCGGTTTGCAGACAGGCGAGGATGGTGGGGTGTGTGTAATTTTTCCTCTGACCCTTCCATTGCAATTACCGCTGGCCTCTCACCCTTTTGGCTTGCTGCCAAGGCAGCGGCGTGGTACGATACTTGGACTCACACTCGTACGCGAACACGCTGCTTGTTGAATATTCTTTGGACCAGGCTGACAATAAGATTGCATTGTGGGAGGAGTGGTGGTCTTTGGGTGCCAAATGCGATGGGAAATAAATTGAGCACAGCGTCGGGGAGACACAAAGAAAGAGTATGAAATCATGTCTGCGTTGACAGTTGCCGCAGCTGTCCGTTTGGCCATTCGCCAAGAGCTGAATGCCACCCCATCCATTTCTCCCGACCACCCAGCTATTTTTTTTTTAGAAAGTACCGGCTGGGGTAAAACATACGGTTACCAGTGGGGCCATCTACACACATACGTACATACAAGCATACATGTAGCGGCATTTGTATTTTTAGCCAGCAACGTTTTTAGAAGCACACTTTTGAGGGACAGCCTACGTGCACCTGCCTCTGAATCACGCCACTGCAGTCGCGTCGTCGCATTATCTACTTGAAGGTGCAAGGAATAGCAAAACAAGCGCAGTACGTATGGTCAAGTCAAGCGGGCGAAGGAGAGCCAGGGGGGTGCTGACGTTGTGCTTTTCATTGTCAAGAGCAGGAGGAGACACACTGCTTCAGCACGCTGTTGAGAGCGAGCTTTTAGAGTCAGGACACGAAAACAACACTAACGCGGTGATTATCAAGCCAACCCACAAACGGCCTAAACAATTAAGAAGCTTTCACAAAAACAACAACCCAACCGATTAAAAAAGCACTGCAGTTGTTATTTGTTTGCTGCCTGCCGGTCGCACAATTCTTTTTTCTGCGGTGCGCAGATAACAAATGAACCCACAGACTCAAAAACAGTTCGATATTTCAGTTTTTCAGTTCTTATTTTTCCTCCCTTTACCTATTCCGCACGTTGTGGGCTGTTTTGGGGTTGCCACGTGGTCTTAAGCAAAGCTCGCCTCGGACCCACAAAAAATGACCGAACCGACGAACTTTGAACACTACCATCAACAATTTTCCATTATCGCTTAATTCTTGCCGTATTCTTCCGGACAAACTGCATTCACATAATTTTCTGCATTACTGATGCAGTTTTTTTACGAAAAGATGCGCGGAGAGTGGAAATATAGCGCCGGACGTGGGCGACTGTTTGCGACTACGGCAGCCGTTCAGCAGTTGTTCCCTCCCTAAGCTGTAGTTTCCCCTGCCATTAATTGTCCTTGAGCAAGCTTTAGCTCTTAGTGCTGAGCTTTCCTGAGAGACGAATAGCTTTTCTTTGCTCTCTCCCTGTCAAATTGGGCGCCAAAAAATCATATGCAGACAATTGTGTACTGAGGGTTGCAACATATGATATTCATATGTGTACTTGCACACATGTGTACATACGTACTATATGCAGAAAGCCGTATGCACTCATAGTGACTGAGAACCGTCGGCACCAAATTGGATTAGTGGCTGAGAGAGAGAGAGAGAGACAGTGGCGTGACCCAGAGAACGCATGGCAACGTAATATTTCCGGCGTGCAATATCCGTATAGCCAAATCAAACTTTACTTTACTATACATAGATTTGACCACATATGTAAGTATATCCTCTGATCGATACACTTTCTTGAATTTATTTACCTAGGTAAAATTTTGATCCCGGAGCCCGGATTCCCGTGTCCGTTACCGCCAAGAGAACACACGTAACTGCAATTAACCGTAAATTGCGAAGAGAAACAGCAGAAAACAACGCCAATGAGAGACAGAAGCAAAAAAAAAGCAGAAGTCTAACACAAGCCCGGATCGCCCTGCCGATTAGCAACTGCGGTCCCCATCCATGTACATTGCACTAGCCGAATGCAGAAAACAACTTAATTACACATGCTAGCAATACTAATGTGCCTAGACAGATAGTCATCAATTACGAGGTGGTGTGTGTATAAAAATCCTATCTTTTTAAATTGGCAATCAAAACGGAGAGCGCTACTATTGCCTTGATAAGATTGCGCTTTGTCCAGACGATTTCATGGTTTACAGATTAACCATAACCTGCCGGTAAATTGTTTATTCTTAAAACCAAAGTATTGATTTTCATATCATCTCATTCAACATTAAATAAAATGTCAATGGTCTAAGGTAAATTTATATTTACCTAATATTAGATGCAGCCCGTTCCAAAAGAAAACTTTCGCTGATCTCCATGTCTCCTGTGCTATTACCTGTGGCGGCGCCAACGAGTCCAGTAATGTAAAATGTAAAATGTACTGCATTTATGTACAGCTACATATGAATCTGGTACAAGGTTACATATTTAGATTTTTATATTAAAGAACATACTTTTTTTTGTATCATTTTAGTATTGGGGCATTATCATACATTGTTTTGAATTAATTTGTTCAGATTCCCGTTTTTTTTATATATTGTTTTGTCTTTAATTTATGAAATGTAACCTTAATAATTCCCCACAATTTTTAAACAAATTTTTGAAAAAACATGACGCTGCTGTCTTGCTGAGTCGATAATGTGGCGTCACATCCGCTGCAGCAGGAACAGGTGATCGACGGCGGAATTGTTGGTTCACGCCCACGGGAAATAATTCCAGCAACCCCACCATTCATACGCCGCCGAATCAAACGCTGGTCTTCAGCTTCGAGAAGCGTAAGTGAATCAGTATATAATTGTAGATATATTTTAAAATAAATCTTCCTTCACAGAGGACTTCTGTAACCTACGCTTTGCCAGAAGCTGAGTCGTATCCGGTTTCCCCCCGCCACACGGAGTCCTATCCAAGCATTACCGAGGCGTATTCGAGACATACCGAGGACTATCCCAGCTAGACAGAATCGTATCACCTAACGAGCCATCGTTATCCTTCGACATGGCCAGCGACGACAAGGACTTTGACTATGGCTACTAGATTCTAGATAATTATCGTTGCTGTTAGGTTTAAGGATTTACGCGATTATATATTAAGACAGTAGATACAAATGTTTTCCACATGTTTATTTATTATTACTAGGCTAAGTTATGATAAATAAAACTATTGAAAAATAATCCTTGCTGTATCCTATACCGGGGAAACTATCCCGATTACAAATAGTGCAGAAAAATAAATATTTTTAAATGAGAAAAATGTCCTTGATCCTTGATAAGGATTCCATCAAATCAGGGACATTTTATCGAGCACAGGAAGCCGTCGCAAGACCAGATCGGCCCACAAATAGACAAAAAAGGTATATATGTATGTATGTCGGGAGAACATATCCTTGATCCTTGGTCCTTGATAAGGAATGAATTAGCTCAAGGAAGCTATTTCGAATGCAGGAAGCCGTCCCAGTTCCCGATCGGGCCACAAATAGCCGAGAAAACTAAATATGTATGGTTGGGGGTTTTGGAGTCCTTACCGAAGGATCAAGCAAATTTTTGTGATCACGTCGGGCCATGGTTAGCTCTGATATGGCTGCAAATAAGGGGAAAAAACGGTATATATGTCTGGAGAAAATATCCTTGATCCTTGGTCCTTGATAAGGAATGAATTAGATCAAGGAAGCTATTCCGAACGCAGGAAGCCGTCGAAATTCCCGATCGGACAAGAAATGGCGGACTAATACCATAAAAAACAAATTACAACAACAACATCAAGTTATTACAACAACAACTACTTCCCTTTAAGGGCCCTCAAAACCGAGATTTTTCGATTTTCAGATCTGGGATACCAGGCAAACAGAAATCAGCAGAAAGTCGCTGGTTTTTTTTAAATTTTTTTGTAATTTTCCCGCCATTTTTCAAATTCAAAAATTTTGCAACGTTTTTTCATATTTTCTTTGGCCACTTTTTCCGTTCTTCGGCCGCTCAAAATGGTGGAAAACGAGAATTTCAAATCTGGGATACCAGGCAAACAGAAATCAGCAGAAGGTCGCTGGTTTTTTTAAATTTTTTGTAATTTTCCCGCCGTTTTTCAAATTCAAAAATTTTGCAACGTTTTTCATATTTTCTTTGGCCACTTTTTCCGTTCTTCGGCCGCTCAAAATGGTGGTAAACCAGAATTTAAAATCTGGGATACCAGGCAAACAGAAATCAGCAGAAGGTCGCTGGTTTTTTTAAATTTTTTGTAATTTTCCCGCCATTTTTCAAATTCAAAATTTTGCAACGTTTTTTCATATTTTCTTTGGCCACTTTTTCCGTTCTTCGGCCGCTCAAAATGGTGGAAAACGAAAATTTAAAATCTGGGATACCAGGCAAACAGAAATCAGCAGAAGGTCGCTGGTTTTTTTAAATTTTTTTTTATTTTTCCCGCCATTTTTCAAATTCAAAATTTTGCAACGTTTTTTCATATTTTCTTTGGCCACTTTTTCCGTTCTTCGGCCGCTCAAAATGGTGGAAAACGAGCATTTCAAATCTGGGATACCAGGCAAACAGAAATCAGCACAAGGTCGCTGGTTTTTTTACATTTCTTTTAGTCTATTCTTTCCGTTTTTTCCTATTTTCGTTGGCCGTTCAAAATGGTGTAACGGAAGAATTTCAAATTTGCGATACTAGGCCAACAGAAATCAGCAGAGGGTGACTAGCTTTTTTAAATTTCTTTTATATATATAATTTTTTCCCCTTATTTGTGGCCCTATCGGGGCTAATCATGGTCCGAAGTGATCACAAAAATCTCCTTAATCCTCCAGTAAGGACTCCAACAACCCCAAAGATACATATTTAGTTTTCTCGGCTATTTGTGGGCCGATCTGGGCGTGCGACGGCTTCCTGTGATTGAAAAATGTCCTTGGGTTGATGGAGTCCTTATCAAGGATCAAGGACATTTTTCTCATTCAAAAATATTTATTTTTCTGCACTATTTGTAATCGGGATAGTTTCCCCGGTATAGGATACAGCAAGGATTATTTTTCAATAGTTTTATTTATCAAAACTTAGCCTAGTACAAATAAATATACAAGTGGAAAACATTTCTACCTACTTTCTAAATATACGGACTATCTAATATATATCCTTAATCCTAACAACAACTAGATCTATCTATAGTCTAGCCCGCGTAGCTCCTCCCTTGGTTGCCATAGTCAATATCCTTGTTGTCGATGGCCATGGCCCCTAGCAGGACAGGCAGGTGCTGCTACAGTGCAGCCAGGAGTCATCTCTTGGACCTCTCGAGAGGACCAGGAGCTACGGCTAAATCACCCGCAGAGGAGGTACCGACGGCGGAGATTGGAGGGGACGACTTGCTTAAATGAAAGAAACAGTTAAATTAAGTAAATCAGTAAATAATAACTTTATAACTTTACCTGGAGGGCTAAGAGAAGAGGATCGCGGCATAGCAAGTTGTTGCTGGAGAGGCTATCGGCCACTAGGGCTGGAGGGAATACAAAATAAAAGAAGAAAAACCAAGAAAAAGTTGTCAATGGAGAAGATGAATAGAGGGGTAACAAGGAAAACTTACCCGGTCACAGCCGATGAGGTAAATCATGGTGCAGGAGGGAAGATGATGTCACACCTGCGAAGCACGTTCGTCGTACAAATAAATAATTTACCAGCATACATTCAAAGCATACATAAAATACCAGCTATTTCAAAATCGAGGAATTTGATTTCCGATCGTAGCCATTGTTGGCCAGTGGGCCACTTCACGAAAACGATGAATTTTGCAGAATTATACCGCAGTTCAGGTGAAAGATAGCATGGGGTTTTTGTAATTAAAGAGGATCCAAAAGAAGAATTTACAAACAGTATTATTTTCAGCGGTTTTATTCACTTGTTCCCTTGTTTAAATAGAGGGGGCCAAGAGGGCTAAGTTAGTTTTAGTCATCGGTATATTTTCGGTATATATCGGTATATTTCTGGGTCACGGTATATCGATAAATGATATTATAAATAAAAATAAATAAAGTAACTTGGAACTTTAATTGCAGTGCTTGCAGAAAAATTCCACAGGTTTTATAAATTCCCCACGAGTACTCCCGTTCGAGTGAAAACGGAGAAAACTCTGCAGAGGCTCAAGTCGTTGCCAATTTGGGGAAACTGTAAAAGGAAAAACACAAAGCAGTTCTGTGTGCGTGTGTGTGTGAATTAGTGTGGGCGCCGCGTAAACAACACCAACAATGGTCGGAATTATTGATGAAACGCAGCTGTTTTATCCGCTGGGAACACGCATCAAAATAGCCAACAACTACGGTACAGTGCGATATGTGGGCGAGGTAAGCGGCAAAAAGAGTCCTTTGGCATCCAGACATATGATTCAAACGTGTTCATTTTACAGGTGATGGGACACATGGGCACCTGGCTGGGCATTGAGTGGGATGACGGCATGCGAGGCAAGCACAATGGAATTGTGGATGGCAAGCGTTACTTTCAAACGCAAATGCCCACCGCCGGCAGTTTCATACGTCCGGGAAAGGTGGGTCCTTGCGCCAGCCTGGAGGATGCTGCCCGCGAGCGGTATCTGAACTACGACTCGAGCAATGTGGATGAATCGCTCATTCGGGAGGCCCAGGCCAGTCTTCAGGCCTCACTCTTCGAGGTCGTGGGGATGGACAAGTTAGCGCGCAAGCAGAGCAGGTTTGAACAACTCTCAGAGGTGAGCGTCGATGAGACGCCAGTGAACGCGGCCGGGTACCTGAAGGATTTGACACAGCTGACGACGCTGAATGTGAGCCACACGCTGATTTGGAACTGGGAGACAGTGGCCAGCATGACGCAGCAGCTGCCATCCTTGAAGAATCTGAATCTTAGGTGGGTAGACGCTTGCATCGCTTACTTGTTCGGTTGATGATTTGATTTTTTTTTAGCTCCAATCGCTTGGTCTTGCCGTCGGCATCACAAATTGCGGAGTTGGAGCCTGCCTTCCGTCATCTGAAGCACATCAATTTGAGTAGTTGCGGCTTCACCGACTGGAAGGATGTCATGCAGACGGCCTTACTCTGGCCTCACATTGTGTCGTTGAGTCTGCAAGAGAACCCCCTAAGTCAACTTTCCGAAGTCGACTGCAAGAGGATTTTTACCCAGCTACAGGAACTTGACTTGCACCGCACAAACCTTATGGATTTTGACCAGGTCGTCAAGTTGGGCAATATCACCACATTGCGCTCATTGAACCTCATAGAGAACGGAATCGAAGAGATTAAGCTGCCCGACTGTGAACCTCAGGCCAAACTCAACATGTTCGTGTCTCTGGAAAAACTCAACTTACTCCACAATCCCATTTGGAATGAGGTGAGCCGGCTAAGTCGGTAAGATCGGCTTTGATGTTCTATTAAATTTTGAACCTTGTTTTCCACACAGGCTGCTGCATTCAATGAGTTGGATAAGCTGCCGAAGTTGAATCACCTGAGCAAGACGCCCCACTTGAAGTCAAATTTTGATGAAATGGTATCCAAAGCTGTGGGCTGCATTGCAGGATTGCAGTTTATCAATAAAGCTAAAGTGACTGCGGGGGAGAGGCGCGGCGCCGAGTACGATATTTGGAAGAAATACTCCTTGGAATGGATGCAGGCGACGCAACAGGGAGCAGATGCCTTACGGGAGTTCTGCCGAAAGCATCGCACCTATCCGTACCTTGTTAAAAGTATGCACACAGTACATACACATATGTGAATCGATTAGCTTACTAAGTTTCCCCATTCTCTCACTATCTAGAGTATGGCTCTCCGGCGGACTTTGTTCCGGGAATACAGGTCAAGAAATCGAATCTGATCAAGCTCTTCATACTGCATCAGGCCACTGGCGAGACCTGGGAGAAGAAAGTGCCCCGAATGATTACAGTGCAAACGTTGCAGGGATTGGTCATGAAGCGGTTCCGGCTGACTGACGTCGTTCCCCAGCTCTCTTACCACGATGCCAAGCATCCCGAGCTGCTGGTTCCCCTGGATAACAACGCCAAGACTCTGGACTTCTATTCAGTGCAGGAACAGGACACAGTTTTGGTTCAGTAGCGGCTTCCCCATTTTATTTTTTGTATTCGATTGTGGTATTTTAGTCTTAGGCAAAGTGTTAAATTATTGTTCTGATCCGCGGCACTTGCAAAATTAAATTACTAATGTTATCCTTTAGGTACTGATAAGTTGAAATTTCCACTGCAATTATATATGCGATATTTATATTTTGTTTTGCTTATAAAACCTAAACAACAAGTTGCCCAATCCATTTTATTTTGGGAATGTTCAAAGGATGGTTCCACACAATCGACAACTTAAATTTGACTCGCACCAAGGCAATAAACGACGAATTGGGGGTTCGACACATCAAAGTCTGTTTAATAAAAACCGATAGGAACAGGCACTTTTCGAGAAAAATGCCAATTAGATTTCAGACATCCTTTGCCTTGTTAGTGTAGGTTTAAATTTAAGCGGAAAGTTACAAGCAAGACCGAACGCAGCCAAAGTCGAGGCGACAGGCTTCAGAAAAGGTCAAAGTTCTGTGTCATGTACCTTATACATGTACATTTTAATGTTGTTTTGTAGCCGGAAAACAAAGCGCACCAAGAGCACCTGCGTCGGGAATGGCGGTCAACGTTGGCCCCAAAATCCAAGCTAAAAATATTGTTTGACCCTCATTAAGTTCTGAAATTTGGTTTGCTCGGCAAAGGCAAAGAACACATTAGGAAAGGATGAACGAGCAAGTGGTCAAGTTCTATATATGCTACAATGAAACTGAAAATACCCTTCGGCCTTCGGGAAAGACGACTTTTCACCATGGAATAAGTGTAAATTAATTTTGTATTAGCATTGCCAACCCCATTCGATATAACCAAATATTTGTTAATAGAAAGTAAGAGATACGATGCTTATTTCAATTGTATTTTTAAATGTTACAATTTCGAGAAAATGAGTAAAGTTTCTTTAGTTCTTCCGCGTTGGTCTTGCAGGAAATTGTTGGAACAGGCAAAACCGCGCATTGGTCGGCGCTTTTGACAAAAGCTGACAGACCTTCTTCAAGTGTATACGGAACAGAAAAGAGAACAGAAATAGAAGCAGAAAACAAGAAAAGTCTGCACCAAAGTAAGATGCGAGAAGTTAGTTTTTCTTTTCCTTCCCTTTTACCACACCCAAACTCATTTTCTTCGCTAAGATGTAAATAGCAGGCGAAAGAAAAACATCAGTGGGCATCCGAGTGACAGCGCCGGCGGCAAGCTTACAGAAAAGTAAGGTGAACATTTTCCGCCTGCCTGCAGGCACCACTGGCACCCTTCCTCCATCCTCCAGCCTCCGTACATAGGCGCTCGTCAGATATGGTGGACTCCCAATGCCAAGAAAAAAGCCACTTCAACCTCAGCACGAAGGCCATATCGTAATCAAAATAATCGTTGTAGTGCTGCTAAACCTTCGGTCTGCTATATACTTTAACTCGCTACGTAATAAACCCTCGACAATGGAACCAATCTGAAATATCATCCTCATGTAGGTTCGCCGAAGCTTGCCTTCCCTTTCGATCTGACTTGTTGAATCGGAATCGATTCGGCGGGATTCGGTAGCGATTCAGCTTTCGAATCTGGTCTGATTCGGAGTGATTCGAATCCGACTGAGGGAAGGATCGAACGCATTACGGGGGGCATTTACGAATACTGCGGATTCATGCAGGTCTCAAGTATGTATGCTTTTCCTTCCTGTTGCTGTTGCCCCACTGACACGCACCTCGGATCATAAACAATCCTTAAGCGTGTGCACTGAAAAGTACAGCCTTCGCATAATCTCGGAAAACTTTCATTTTCACCCTCACGGCGTTAAGAGTAAACAAATTTGCAGAGGAACGGACCAGCAAGCGACTGGGGTACCTAAACCCTAATGAAAATGTACTAAAAGTGCGGCACAACGCTTGCAAAATTATGCAAAAATAAACATCGAGTGAAAGAATGGAAAATGAGGGAAAGGCACACGCAAAGTAAAAAGTACGATAAAAACAAATGCGTCTTCTTTTGTGTGGGCCTCCTTCCCGGTGACAAGGTATATTAAACGGAAGGTCGGACGGCCGTACTGGGGCTTACCTTCTATATGGCTGTAGGTAAATTTCCGCTCTTCTGCTCTCTTCTCTGTGCTTCTCCTCTGTCGAGGTGATTATCCATAATCCCCAAAAAGCGTTCGTTGGGCGGAGGATGACGATGACTCCCGGCTGTCGGATTGAATGACTAAAGACAAAGTTGCTGGGGCCGCTGCCGTTGCCGCTGTCCTTGCCCAGAAGATAAATGCGGGATGTAATATTCGCTTGTCCCGTAGCCATGTCCTGCCCCGCCTCCACCAGCAGGCGGGATAGACAGGTACGAGATGGCGTGAGTTCATATTCGTTGCTGCGCAGGAATCTGTAGTCTGGCGGCGATAAAGCATCTTTGTGGCGACAATGAATCGGGGATAAAGCTTTTTACGTGCCAGCGGGCAAATAAAGTGCTTCTCCGTATCTCAGCCCCATCCATCCCTGCCACGTACATACACAGCTGTTTCGGCTGCGGCGGATTGTTTGTCAGCTCCGGCGCTGATTTCGCATAATTTTATGCATGTAGTACATTTGCCCCAGAGAAAAGCGGGGATACGCCAAATGTGCGACCCTCCTTCCCCCCTCACTACTGAGGAGTTTGTTGAAAATCTTTAATCGTTTTAGAAGGCAGATTAAAAAGGCATCTTTAATAGGGGCTCTATTTAGATTAGCATCATCAAAATTCATCAAAATTATGCTTGTGACTGTTTTCTCTCAGTGCAGACCACACCTAAATTTCTCACAAATTACAAATGGTCCTTTTATGCAGTGAAAACAACACGTTCTTCTTGAATGTTTGGTTTAAATTTAAACCCGCCAGAAGGGTACACAAAAACCACAGAAAAGTCATTTCCCTTTGAAGTACAACGGCATCGGCTTTTTAAGCTTTAGCAGACTGCTGTAATGAATTTCCACTACTCCTTCGATGTGGAAACAGAGGGCCAACAACATCCATGACTCGGCCCAAATGGTTCCGAATCGAATGAAGCCATTTCAGAGTGCATTTGACTGGAAGACCGCAAACCCAATTTCTCATTCCTCTCCGACGATGGCAGTGCATAAAAATCAACAGTTATCCAAACGAAATAGCATCCATGTAGCTCCACCAAGCCACCCATCCGCAAAACACTCATCTAACACCCACCTGGGTGTGACATCCATGACATGAGCGGAGTGTGCTCTCGTTGGCCACGGAAAAAGTGCAATTTCACTGCCGGGAGCTGCTCTGGCCGGGCAACAAGTGGGGATTGCTGTATCCCCTGACACACTTCCAGCCCGCAAACAATCTCCCCGACATTGTCTTGGGCCATGTACACGGGAAATACAGTAAAAATCATCACTTTTATGGGCCAACGGGAAGGAAGGGCTGACTGAACTTTTCATGTCATAAGCATGAGACTTTATCGGGCCGTTGCCGTTGCCGGGGCAGACAGGGGCAGGCCCCATCCTCCTTTCAACTTCGGCATTGTATGTCGAATAGAATATGGGTCTCAACTTTGGCTTTAATTTCGAGCCAGCGTTGCGGGAGTCCCTTTAAGGTTTGTATATTTGAGAAATTTTAAAGCAAGAAGCAATTCTATCCAGACGCTATCCCTTTACACCAGCCATTACTGTATTACCTTGTGGGCCCCGTCCCGCCCCTGCCACGCTCTATTGTTGCTAATTTGCAACGGTTTGTAATTTTGTATATTGGACATTTTGTATGAATTGGTACCCTTGTCAGTCAGCATCTATCGATGGGCTATGTTCCGTTTTGGTCCTTGAACACCTATTTGTGTCCCAATGTACGGATGGGGGAGGGGGGGGCGGCATGTTGTTATGCAAATTACAGGCCCGCGCACACATGACTGCATGTATGGCATGAATGGGAATCCAAATGGGGATGGGACTAAGAGATAGGGTGTGCCAGTGGGTGCGGCTTGGTGGTGGGGGGAGTGCGGAGAGGTGAGCCGGATTCAGAGTAAACGTTTTGAATGGTTTTAATAACTTTGCACACTCACACACATGGAACTCACCTGCTGACGCAACAAGAGCCGAAAAACAACGACTAGGGACAACAATGGGCCTTGGTAATGCGATTTGGATGATCCCCATACATACATAAGTATGTACATACATATGTATGTTTTTGTTTCCATGTTCTGCATGGGACATGGCTTGAATGCCGTGGCAGCCGAAAATTAATTCCGCTCACTAGCCAGCCCTCAAGCCTCAGGGTTGCCCCTGGACTGAACGAAATAAATGCTTACGAGGATTATACATACATTTTATGTATTCCGAGATAAGTCCTGGATGTATCACATTTGGATATTCCGAAATGCAATTGTGACCATTCGAAACGGCTATTATCCTTCAGTCCGAAGCAAATGATTTAATTTGATTCGTGGGGTCCTCGCTCGACTCACTCACTCGGAGACTGGCAACAAAGTTTGGCAATGTTTTGGCTCCGTTGATGCCATCCAAAGGGAATGAAATTATGCTGGGAAACTTTTTAAATGAAGTCAAGAGATAATTAAATCCCATTTTTATTCCAGGGCGTCAAAGCGCTTTGTTGCCAAAGTTATTAAGAAGCGCCCCGAGGAACGAGCCGGCACCCAAGTGCTGCATAGTTGGGTCGGGGGAGGAATTTATGTACGTAGAGCTCTGTTCAGTGGGAACAATGCTCTTAATTAAAGCAGGATTGATGGCCCCCTGCTAGGATGCACGAGGAATCTGTGAGCAGGTGAGCCAAAACCAATTACAAAAGCTGCCCTCAAAAACCCAAAACTGCCAGACAGCGAAAGAGCCAGGCACGGGACGTGGAAGTAAGTGGCTCTCATATGCAAAACATGGGAACGTGTACGTGCCGACCATAGGTCAGGCAATTGCAAAAGCTTGTGTGTGTTTCCTTAGGAAGGCTGCTGGAAAATTTCGACTGGTGCAGAATGCAGGATGCATCTGGCATCTGGCACCTGGCATCTGGCACCTGGCACCTGGCATGATACCACGGAAGAATAGCTGGCTGTCCAGCTGCGGTGGAATCATGGTGACGCTATTTTGGGGATACCGATTATGCACGTTCATTGCAGGTAAATCAGGCAGCACCCATATTGCCCCCGAGCGCTGCGACCCGGACCCGTGGCAGCATAAATCGCAGAAACCAAGCCAAAAATGAAAACGAAGCTGCCAAGCCAAATTTTGTGGCCGTGTTGTGGCGGAAAATGAAAGTTAATTGGTTTAAGGAGCTTTACGGCCGAGGCGGTGAACTGGCAGCAGGCAGTAGACAGGCGGCAAGGCAGGCCTGGCCCGGCCCGGCCCGGCCCGGCCCGCCGAAGCGCAATGAGGCGAATGCGTGAAAACGGCGTGGAGGGAAGAGGCTTTTATTCAGGCCTGTAATCAGCCTATGACATGGTGGCTTGAGTCATACAGATATGGCTGAATGAATTCATTTGCAAGCCAGGGGACTGTCTCCCTGCACCACGAATGGGTAATAATTCGCTGGCTGTTGCTTCTAATTGGTAAAGTTTTTCGAGCACTTAGTATCCAACAAATTGTCGTCGCCGTCTATAATTACTGCTACTTATCATACTTATTGAATGACTTACATCCTTTTCATGTACTTACGTGTAACTTGGGACACAGCAGGGGTTTCTGCAGGATAATACGGGAGTTCTGCTCTGTATTTGTCCCTCTGTGAATTCCATTATTCAACGCTAATTAAACTTGCAACAGCCTGTCCACAAATAGTTGCTTTTAACACATTTTCCCAATTATCTATTCGACAGGGACTGACCTCGACACTCGACCTTTGTATGTACATATGTATACAGTGCGTATCGCAAGAGTAAGAAGAGCGTGACAATGCACACATTTTATCCGAAAGGATAAAGGAGAACAATTTTGTATTACAACCAAAACTCTTATGTAGATTCATATCTAAGGAGAGATTACAAATCTTTGCATTTGAGATTAGTAAACACTCTTTGCGGATTTTAGTTCTGAGACGCACTGTACACCCTCTCCCTCTTACGTGGTGGCCGGATATTGATTTAGGGAAAATCGCAGGGACAACGGCTTTCCATTTGAATTGAATCTGCATGCACAGATCTAGTAAGTCCATTCAATTATGGAAATGCAAATGAAGCCGCTTCCCCTGAACGGCAAGCACTTAATCAGCAGGCCTCGAGTCGACGCAGAGGACGCTCGTCCGGAGTGACCTCATTCGAATTGCATTCCGCTGCTGTGAGCCCACATGTTCGGGCAGGCGCTTATCAGCAGCTGGCAGACGGACGATGGCAGATGGAAGTCTGCATGGTGGACAGTGGCATTGTCCTGTCCACCGGAGAACACATGCAAATGCCTACAACAGAGGCAGTCGAGCAGAGGAGGGGAGGTTCGTTTTCGAAACTGAATGTCGGTTATTGCCCAATGACCAGGGAATTTAAGTGAACAAAGTGATTATCCCGAGCCGAATGTCTGCTTTAATACCAATTTTATCAGCCATGTCCTTGTTGAATAGCTGAACGCAAGTGCCAGGTTTCACATCGAATGGCAAATCGGAGCCCAGAACATGGGCAACCTCTCAGAGCTCTTGTTCGCCCAATGTGTGGCAACATGAATTCCCCATCAGCAGAGCACTGCCACAGAGCCCGCCCTCTGCTCTGGTCTGCTCTGGCCAGGGATTGAATTGGAATCGACTGTTCGGGGTTGATTGGTAATCAATCTCGGAGCGTAATAATTATCTGTTCATTTGAATTTATATTCGTTACGTTGATTGGCATCGTTCGGCAGGCACACACAGTGCCTACGTACGTGTACTCCAATTATTTCCAAATACCAAATTCTATTGAAATATTGAATTTCATTGGGGACTTTGCGACTTTCGCTGGGACTAGTTAATTTCATTGTTAAACAAACCGCAACCGCAGAGCAAACAGTGAAACGACCCCACAATAACGACAACAGCAGCAAACAGATGGCCAAAACGACAATTCAACTTTAAACGAACCGGAAATGGGAGAAGGTCTCGGCCCGGCACCGACCAGAGGCATCATTAATCATGAGTAGCTACAGTTGGTCCTGGCTGTGCTCCAGGTTCGTGGAGCACACGCTTAGGCGGGTTTTTTCTCCACTTTCGTGCTTTTCTTTCAGCTCTTCCCTTTTGCGGCATTAAATTTTAATCCCGCTCAAACACACACACTGGCAAATGGACAAAAAGAAGGCTTCAACCTTTCCGACGAGCGTCCACCGCAAAAGTTAATGGCATTTGGGAAAGTGTAAAGCGAAACGGGGAACTGTCCAATCCTCTGGCCCAGAGGCTGGGGCTGCTGAGCCGAAACTTTTGTCGGGCAGTGTGGCGCGTCAATTCGCGCTGAGTGCATGTGGGCGAAACTCCCCTGCCACCCCTGTCTAAAGTGTTGATGAGTTGTGATGCGTCTCCCTTCATCATCTGACGCTGATCGAGCATCAGCACAATATTTTGTATGAAATGTCACATCATGTTACATCATCTTGGCCGCAAAGCCTCGACAGGAAACACACATTTACACAGGAGGAGATCATGATGACAACTTGCCCACACTTTACCCGTAATGCCCGCAAGACGGCGGAGTCCCCTTCGAAGCTCGTCCAAGTGGCCAAAGTCGAAAGTCGTGCACGACGATGCTTTAACAACTATAATGCGATCGCTTACAGGTTGTAATCAATATCAAGAGCAGCCAAACAACAAACACGGCAGCACGAACAGGAAAAACAAGCACCACCGGGGTGGTGCCGGGGGGCAGCAGCATCAAAGAAAACTTTTTGGCTTCTATTTCCACAGTCCAGGGCGAAGTTCGAGTCGCTCCTTGGTCCTTGGTCCTTGCTGGTTGCTTCAGTTGGCCCATAAAAAACTTTTTCCATTACTTCTAGACCAGCTGCACATAACTGTTAAGATGTCCCTACTCCTACTCCTACGCTCGCGTGCCGTGGCCCCATCCGCACTGGTCTGGTCTCCTATCACATTTCCCATTGCTGTGTGCTGATAGGAGCATGATGCATGGCCTCCGCTTTTATTACATTTAATATTGATTGATTGTTCTGGATGGACTACTCAAGTATGCTTCTGTTGACGCTCCGCGAGCAGGCCCTTGACCAGATTCACCAGCAAGTCCAAACCTTCCTGATTGCTTTTTGGGTAGTAGGGCAGGGCCTGCAGGCGCTTCACCCACTCAGCGAGGAGGGGATACTTGGCCGCCTCGATGGGGGCGAACGCCTCGGCCGTTGACACCGAGGCAATGCAGCACAGGTCCGCGATGGTCAGTTTGTCGCCAGCCAGGTAGGGGCCGCTAGCCAGGCAGTGTTCGAGGCCGTCGTAGGCCTTCTGCAGATAGACGACGCGGTCGGCGGGCACATCGGATACCCCAAAGTAGATAACGGGCTCCACGATGAACCGGATGCGGGGAAAGATGTGCCCGCAGTCGTAGTAGAGACGCGCGTCCACTGTGCGCCGCTGTGCGGGGTCCCTCGGGTACAGGGAGTCGCTTGCGCCTCCGAACTTGTCCGCCAGATAGCTGCAGATGATGTGCGAGTCGCTCACCACGGTGCCGTTGTCGTCTAGAACCGGAATCGTGTGCTGCGGATTTAGCTTGAGAAACTCCGCCGTCAGGTGCTCTCCCGCCTTTACATTAACAGCGCTGAGGTGAAAGGGGATCGGCGGACCGGCTAGCCAGTTACACAGAAGGAGAGAGAGGGAAGGCGAGCGATAACTTACCGTAAATCCAGCTCCAGCCCCAAGGCGGCGGCTGTCAGCAGCACTGCTCGGCAGGGGGGACTGCGGGGTGTGTAGTAGAGAACGGGTTTGTCTGACATTTTTGGCTCTAAAATGGATTAAATTATTAGATTTTTGCAGCTGCCACTAACTAAAAATACCTTTACTTATTAAACTCAGATTAGCGAATGAAAAGAGAACGACACATCACAGTGATCGCTGGAGCTTTCAAAGCTCCCTCTCTTGACGACTGTTTCTACACTGCGCTCAAATTAGAGATGGGCCACTAAGCGCTACATGTACGAAGTATGTTTACATTATCTTTAAATGGTTTTATGTAATTAATAAACCGGTATATGTTTATTTACAGAGTATTTAAGTCTCCGATATGCTTTCGTCCAAACGCACAGATTGCAATGCATTGCAAATGTATTTTTCCAGCTGAGAGCATACCATTCCACAGACACATACATGTGTCATATGTAGTACAAATGCGACAGACAAAAGCATGTATGTATGATAATTCAGTGGAGTCGAAAGCTCACACCGAAGTGAACTTCTCAAAATGCTCTTTACCGATTTTAATTTGAATTCACGCACCGAGCAGCTGACTAACTAAGAGGATTACATTACACATTTCCTGGGGGGCAGCCCTTTTTTCGTGCACGTTACGCAAGGTGAAAAAATTTAATTTTTAAGCGGATTTCGGTATTAGTTAATGGCGCAGGCCGGAGGCGGCCCGCCCTCCTGCAGGAGCTTTTCCCTACAAAAAGTGAATATAATTGGATTTCGGCTGCTCTTCCGTTGAGTGGATGAGAAAGAGATGGATGGATGAATATTGGGAGACTGGCTGAGAGGGAAATGTATTCGGAATGCAGCGGAGCAAGAAAGAAAGAGGAAAAACGTCGATAACGTCCCGTCCCAGTCCCCGTCCCCGTTACCGTTCCCTTTACCATTCCCGTCGTTTTCGAACTCGAACTCAAGCTATTGCTCAAAGTGCTGCTCACGTGGAAGGTCCTTAAATATTTGGTCACGGGCCAGGACGACACCGAAATGGGAAAAATGTGCGCCCAGGTATGCGGGCGGGTGGCCCGCGACAAGGGAGACACACTTTAGCTCCTTTTGCTCGCTCCCCTGGCTCTCGGTGCCGAAGACAAATTTGTGAAAGCAATTTACAGTTATTAAAGCTTTTAGTGGGATCAAAGCATGCTGCCCTCACTCCCCAAGCCCCCGCGTGTCTCTCTCTGCTAGCTCTGAGTACAAGGCATTAAATTTAATTTGGTAATTGAATAATTTCTGTGACAAACACAGACACCGGCTCAGCCCCACGCTGGGGCGAAAACTTTTGCTGTTGGGAAAACTATGTTGTCTTCGCTTTTCCACCTCGGTCTCCGTCACTGCCACCGTCTAAGGAACAGTAACAGTCACAGTCCCAGATCCTGTGACTGTCCTGGGGGTCGGGCTTTTGGTAAAGAACCTCAAAGGCGTCGCTGGAAAGCATTAACTAATTGATTGCCACTTGACGAGTGACATTTATCTTCATAACTTGGTTTTTTTCCTTTAATTGAAATCACAGAGAAGACTCCAACTAGGCGCAAACTAGGAGGCCGCTGGGTGCGGAGCAGATGTGTCTCCATGGGCTCCAAACTGTGCATGAGATTAATGGTAATGAGAGAGCAAGGCCACACAGACACCCAGGACCATCCATCCCCACGACGGACGGACAGACGGACGGACAGCTGTGTGAGCGCTTCAAGTGCAAAATCCAGTGTTATTAATGATCACTGTCGCTGCTTCGGAAGGGGTTTCGGGAGCCAGCAGCAACCAGACACCAGCCAGGGGATTGAGGTCCTTCCATAAATACTACTTAATTCCGTTGTTCCATTGGCATTTATAACAATTAAATTGTGGGTATTCTTTGGCTAATTGTTCGATGCGACCCGGCAAACCAAACCGAACGAAAGATGAAAGCACGCTTCATATAATCGTAGAGAAGGAGGCGAGGGGAGTACGTCTCTCCCTCTGTCAGAGAATGGCGGGAGGCGTTTGTGTGTACTTCCAGGAATCTGATAAGCACAATGAAGATAAAGCCCGTATAAAGCCCATCTCTGGCACTGCCTTAAGTGCTTCAGACTTGGCAGTGCCTGGACATCCCGCATCCATCTGCTTATCGTCGTTTCCTTTTTTATTGGAAATTAATGTCCAGCTGTAGACAGGGGGTATAAATCGTTGCTCAAATTAAAAGTGACATCCCATTATGTAGATATAGATAAGGCAGAGAGACGGAGAGCAGAGTCAACTGAAGGGCAGGGCGCCCGAAGAAATCTTGACGGGCAATCAATGACTGACAATGGCAGTGTTTGTCCTGCAGAAGGATAACGGATGGACAGCACGGACAATGGAACGCTGCCGCCTAGTTGGGCACCTAAGTCGCAAATGCAGATTTGATTTTTGCTTTTGTCCCCCAATTAAGGAAGAGCTTGGTTCGAGATTTGTTCAGCCATTTCGGTGTAGTTCCACCAGCCGAACGTTTGTGCTGATTTTGCACTCGTACTACCCGGTATAGTTCCAATGAACTCTCAATACGAAGGGTATGGAATACATTATATTACCCCTAATTATTGCTTGGACCGATTAAAGTTTTTTTATAAGTCATGGGATGCGATTATGTATCTGACCCTAGACGAAATTCTGATGACTACTTACAAACAAACATTAATATAAATTTATCGAAAATTATCAGGAGTACCACAGATAACGACCACAGAAACCAATGTTATGGTTCGAGGTTAATCGAATTATAGAACTTTTCAGTGCTAGATATGGATCTAAATAATACATAAAGTTTCCATGCTCTGTTGTCCGAGCTCGGGGGGAGCCGTACGCGGCGGAGAAGTAGAAATGTTCGACATTTTCCCAGAAGTTATAGATTTGTTGGGGATGGATGGTGGGAGTGGGAGTTCCGATTCGTTCGCGCAATGGCGTTCACTTTTCATTTGAGAAATAAAAAAAACGAAAGATGACCTTGGCATATGTTACCAATCGCGTTCCACGCCCCACTTCAGTCCCCACTCAGGGCCTACGTTCTCATTCAGCTTTGTCTTCGTCCATCAATGCCAGCCCGACACGCACTCTTGACCTTCTGCCCGCTGACACTGCTGGCTCCATTGACTTCCCTCAATGGGCATTCCGCCTGTGTCTTTGCACTTCAGCAACTGTGGCAGGTCTTCGAGGCTTGGGGCTTTAATTTGGCCGATTCGCCTGTGCCCATCATCAAAATCCGCCAGGTCGTCCTCTTGGCTTTCTTATCCCAATTTATTTGACTTTATTGAACTGTAAAACACGGGCATAAATAAAGCCTGCTGCGGAGTCGCCAGGAAAGGGACCTATTCGGTGCTGCATTGAACAGGAAAATCTACATGCGTACACCCTCGATGGATGAATGATGGAGACCCACGGGAGCCGCCGAGGGAGGACACGGGGTGGTGGCCATTCGCGCTTTTACGACCCACCTGAATGAATGGATTTTAGGGCTTTTCGAATATGTATTTTAATGGACGTGACCGATTCTCCAACGCTCCCCTGCCCCTCTCTGCGGTCGCCGTTGTTCTAACCGAGAGTTTCGGGTATTTTATGGGTTTTTTTTTTGCTTATTTTTCGTGTGTGTTGGCTGCGGTGCTCCGAGCTGCTGTTGGCACTTTCTGCCTTGCTGCCATTGATGGATTAGCCCTGAAAGCCACAAAGGTGGCATCGGTCGGTTCTGTCAAGTCTAAGCCTTTAGGTCATTAGATGCATCATCAAATGACAGGCAAACAAGAAGCCCCAATGAAGGACGACTCTAGCAGTAGCTATACGGCATAGCATACCGGCTCCCATAACCACCCAAAGAGTGGAAGGATGTTCGCGTTGGTTGAATTTCATCCGCTGGAGCGAACTGTTACTTAGTTTAAATGATAATCCCCGTGATCTCTGTACACTCATTGAATATATTTCAGAGTCTCAAATCGATTCAAGTGCATAATCCTGCCATAAGCTGATGGTCATCCTCATGATCTGGGTAATCCCATTATCGCTTTTGAATAATTCAATCCGCAAACGAAAGCGTTTCAATAGGAGCCACAGAATTAGAAGCTGGCAGCAGCTCTTAGCAGTTTGCATTCTGGCCGAAATGCGGTTTGCGGCCTGAACCGACCCCCACTGAATGTCTGTATATTTGAGCTGCAAGTGGACTTTGGATTTTGGATGCCGTCAGCTTTAAAATCATTTATTCAGCATTATTTTAGAGGGGCAGAAAATCATTATCCAACCCGAATCGGAGAATTTATGTGCGGGAGAGGAATTGTTTAGATTTATGGCTCGTTCTGCGGGCTGGGCAGGGCTGGACCTGCTCTGCCATAAATCCTTGAAGGATGCCTGCCACGTGTGGCCCATTATCTAATGTGTGTGGAGAGTGTGGAGCTCGCACTAGCTAGTGCCATACTCGTATGTGCCCGGACAGGGTTAGTAATTAACGAGGCAAATATGTCTAATTGCGTATACGCACTGGGGCATCAAAACCAGAAAATGCTAATTAAAACTGAGGGCCCCTTCCCAGCCAGTAGCCATTCGCCCCATGCGTCAGCGCTCTGTTCTGTTCTGTTTAGCCCTGTTCTGTTCTGGATAAATCAATTAATTTATGCAGCATCGGTGGGGCGAGTGCATTAGCCATTCAGCCGTTCGGGGGCAGGGACGGGAGGAAAGTGAGTGGCAGCCGACTACAATGCGCCGCAGGAGTCGCCGGAGGAGCCGCACCAAGCACATCCATTAAATTACCAACAGCACGGAGCTATGGTGCACCCCTCTCGGCCTCTGTCGCCTGTTGCCTGTTGCCGGTTGCCGGTTGCCTGTCCCCTGGCCGACCCCCTGCCTGGCTGCAGCTCAAAAAGAGCACGCGGCGTGTGGCACAGCGGGTGCAGCTTATTAACTATAGAAATGGATTTCGCCGGCGGGCAGAGGAGCGAGCGGAGATGGAGCCGAAAACCAGTGGAAGATGCTGGTGCACGTGCACGGACAACCCGTTGGCCGCCTAATCGTGTTTAATTTGCGGCAGACACTGCGTCCGACACCTGAGATGATGCTGCCCCTGTGGAAGCCCAGGCGAAAGTTCATTGCCTCCATGCGCTGACTCTGCTCCTGCTCGTTCTCCCTCTTCCCATCTTCATCGATAATGAAAACTTAAATGGAAATTTCAACTATTTAATTACGGCTAAAGTTCGTCCTGGCCATTCTGTCTTGCTTGCCGTCCGCCTGTCTGGCGGAACATAAATCTGAGAGTCCTAATTTGAGCCCCATTAGGTTCTTGCCAGGAAACGGACAGGAGAACGGAAGGACAGGAGTGTAGGCTGATGCCTACTGGGCTTTCCGGGTAGGAGAGGCGGGAAGAGGGAGTCCGGAGTCCGATGGCAGGGCCTAATTTCTCATTTGATTTTTTTAGGGGAATCTTCACTTAATCAACTGCACATGAAATCCCCATCGAGCGCGTCGCAGGGAACGAAACGGAACGGAATGGAATGGAACTAGCACAGGCACCAGTCCCCAAAAAGCTCTCCGCTGCATCGGTCGCGGTCGCCTTGTGGCTGCCCGGGACTGAGACTGAGACCACGTCTGGGTCTGGAACTGGCACAGAAAGAGTATGGCAAGTGTTCGTGTTTGTTTGTGCTGTGGCAACATTGAGGAACCACCCTGCCCGATCGCCTCCCGACCGATGTTTATCTTATCAGCCGCCAGTTGGCCCGCACAGATGGCCGGAGGTCGAAAAGTGTTTACACTCGCGCCCAATCATTCTGCGGCTGTGGCGTTTCTGACGCTAATGGCCCCCAAAATGTCGGGGCAGTCCATGAAAGTGCCAAAGCTATCGACAGACATACCAGATCCGGAATCACTTGCGAACCGGCAGCATTAATAGCCGCAGCAACATGTGCCTGTGCCCTTGCTTACGTCCCTTTGAGCCTGGCAACATGGAGCCCTGTCCCAGCCGAGCCACAAGTGTCTCTGGCGCAACAAAAAACCAAATTCTGGCCGCCCTTCCCCTCCTGCTCCGGAGCAGCAGCAGCAACAGTCGACGGGGAAGCAGAGCTTCTGCTCTCGGCATTCTTCGTGCGGTGCGGTGCCGCTCTCGCCACGTGTTTCGATTCCACTTCGTTTCTGTGCCATGCTGTCGGCAGGGCCGGAGGGAGGTGGGCCGAAAGCTTTCAAAGTGCCGAGCCGTGCTGGCGTTCAGTTCCTCGTCGAACTTCAAAGCGTTTGGGGCTCACAACCGGTGGAAGGAACGTCCGAGCGAGTCGAACAGGCCAATAGCCCAGAAAACTGTGAAGGCGGGCGCGAACAAGTGAGCCGTAGCCAGCCCCGAAGTAGCCGAGTGAAGTGTAAATAAGTGTAGCCCACCCCCAACGCCACACACGGACAGACACACACACACACACAGAGATACACACACACATGGGAGGCGTGGGTAATGGTTTCGTGTACGGTTTCCCGTGTCGGTGTCGTTGTCGTTGTTTATATTTGGTGATTGGGGCACCCACCCTCCCGCTCCGCCTCTTTCGCAGGTGTGACATTCCTCTGCGTATGTGGCGCTCTCTCGCTACTGTTTAAATGGAGCTGCAATTCCCATTTTCCATCTATCAATGTCCCCACTCTGGTACTCCAGCAATATGATGCAATGTGCATACCCGGCCCCTCATGTTTCCACGGCAAGTCCTTTCGGCCGAATGAGCAACGGAAACCAATTAAGTTGGCCATACCCCGAGGAATCCACAACGTCCCCGGCCGGGTCCCACTCGATCCCAAGCACTCGAAAAGTTGGTCGGGCCAGAGAGAACCCTTAAAATTGCAGCGCGCAAATTTTAATTGGAAAAAACTTGTCTAATTGAAGTTTAATAAACAAAGCACAGAGGGATCGAAGGGTGGGCGAAACGCAAATCCTGCCGAGTGCCAGGCCCCGGGCCGGAACAACTTGTTCCCGCAGTTTTGTTCTAATTTTCAATTAAATGAAAGCGACAACGAAAACAAAGGACGTCGGGAAATAAAGAAAAACGAAAATTATGCCAAGTGCATTGACCACAGCGGAACTCTAGCCCCAGGTCCTGTCCATTGTTCTGGTACAGCTTCCACCTGAGAGCATGGCGACCGGGGCGGAGGGGGGGCTGTTTTGCTGGTGGAGTGCCTCGGGGGTTTCCCCTGTATTTCCTTTCACATTTCTGTATCTGGAAGCAATTAAAATATGCATAAAATGCAAATGAGAAACGCCCACCCCACACCAACCGCCCCACCAATCAACCAAATCCCGCTCCAACACAGTTATCCCTCCGAGGGGGGGAGGATATTCTCTGCCCACTCCATTTCCTGCACTTTCCATCCAACATCTTGTTTTTTAAATACTCGCAGGGGGAGAGAAGAGTCGAAACGGCAGACGAAATACAAGTGAAAAGTGAAAGAAATTGTTGAAAATTGCCGAAATATCCGAAACTCATACAAAAATATACACCCGAGAGCTGCTGGCGGGTAAGTACTCCCCATCCATTCCGGGATCAATAAACGCACGGGGGGCGGAGATGCTCGGAGATACTCGTACAATGCTTTTGGCAATTAGTTTTGTGCTGGCCAACCCGTCTCTGGCTCTCTGGATGTTTAACCCAAATCGGCTCGTAGCCCACGCGGCGTATGCGTAATATCAAGATATGCCATGGCCATGCCATCGCCATGACAAGCCACAAATAAGAAAATACGAAAAATGTAAATGAAAATGGTTAATTTTTCCTCCTTGCCTGTCTTCCGCTGTCCCGCTCCCTGTCTCTCTCTCTCCTTGTGTCCCATCCGCCATTAGCCGCATTCTCATTTGTCCGGGCAGCACATCCTTTCGATGCTTTTCATGTCGAAAATGGCCAATAAAAATGTTTACGACACACGCAAGCACCGCGAGCCAGGTAAATGCGGAGCAAAATGTTTCAAGAAGAGTTGATTACATATTAAAAACATTATCCATTACCCGCACACAGTTTTCCTTTTTTTTACGATTCGCTTATTTCATTTCCATGAAGAGTTTTATGTCTGATAATTCTGAAAAGTGTCTGAGTGTTCCCCAAATCGTATATGTGTATGTCGGAGGGCAGCCCACGCGGCGGGGAGCGGCTCTTGGCCCTAGTGCGGGGCGTGGCACGTCCTAATTGGCAGCCCAACCATGAACTTGATGAGGGTAAATTGGCAAATAATTAATCGGGAGCTGATCACAAGTGGAATTAATTAGAATATAAGCGGAACCACGAATGGGCTGTCACACATGGTCTACGACGGAATACAGCTTCCATTTACGGCGGAACCCGGCGTAACTGCGATTTGTCCAAATTGTTGTGCTCTCTATAAATCTAAGAAATTTATTGTATTTCGTTGCCAAAGACACACTTTAAAAGGCAAACAGTAAACACCCACTTTGTGCCGCCAGAAGAAACTAAAAATGGGTCAAAGCAGAGGCCGAGAACGCTTTAGTCCGTACCCGAAATCCCTGTCATCCCAATTCTGGACCATAAGTCCGTTTTACTGCCCATATATATAATTGCTGTGGCTGCTGGCTCTGCCTTGGCCATGGGCATCCATGTAGCCATTAATGTATTAATTTGATTCTTGGCGCAACATCGGCATCGTTTTATTGCATCCATTTCGTTCTTTGTTCTGGGAATGGGCAGCGAATGATTACCCAACAGCTAGTGTAAACACTCGGGGGAAATGAGTCTGGGGAAAGTTTATTTCAAATGAGTGGAAAATGGAAACTAAAAGGTGAACTGTTCCACACACACGTAAAAATCAATGAATACAAGTGTGTATGTGCAAGTAAAGCCGTATAAATCAATCATTAGGATTATGCTTTTGAGTAATTTCATTTTAAATTTAATATTCCATTAGAGTGAGTCTCGTCTGTGCTCAGCAACAGAATGCTTACTGCCAAGAGCCTAAGGGAGCTGAGCAATGGGCCAAATGAACTGCAAGGATTCCATAATGGGGCGGAGAGGAGTTGGAATGGGCTGGGCATGGAAGTCTTGTACAAATTTGAAAATTAAGCACTCTTTAAATTCCGTTTAAAGCATGAAAATTAATAGCTTTATGAATGATTTCCGAAATTCGGTGTTTTTCGCTCAGTCTGGTTCAATTAGGTAAAGTGCGGTCTGCTTTTCGACTGGCTAACTCGCTGCGAGGGATGTGCTGAGGGGTGCTGAGTGCTGGCTGCTGGTTGCTGGGTCACCCGGGCGTATGAGTTATGTGCGGGTGGAGCGTTTTTGTATCAGGCACACTTTACTTTATACACTTTAAATGCAAAGTGAGCGCTTAAAACTTTGGGCGAGGCGATGGTGCTGGGCGCGGCCAGCTGTCCTTCTGCGGGGCGCTGGCAGGATAAGCGACGGTAAAGTGCTATAAATCAGCAGTTTGAGTGCTGATAAGGACATCAGAATGGGCCCAGTCTGGCCTGACTGCTGCACTCGTCTCACACATGCGATCCTCCCGCTTTCCCGACTCTTTCTCCCGCATTTTTGGCATTTTTCACAGCCGCCCGCCCTCCCAAGCAGACAGAGAGAGAGAGAGGCGGAGAAAGAGAAGTGATGAAAATAGAAATTATGAACAAATGCTGACAGGCCCCACTGTAAACACATGCGGAGATCCTACGCTTCCCCCCGGCTGGACCCGTGGGCGGGGCTGCTGTGCGGAATGTTCACGTCACGCCTTTCTGGCTGGGGCAGGGCTGTGGCGCTGCGGGGGCGTTACAGTTGTTGGACTCCAGTCCGTGTCCGCCCTGGCAGTGCTCTGATTTTCCGCTGGCAGAATAATGTCTCGTTTTCTTTCGCCCGCATCTGTTTAGCATAAGGCAATCGCGAATTAGCCATCATTTTTGTTGCTGTTTCTGTTGCTGTTTTGCTGTTCCACTCCGTGGGACATGTCTGTGTGCTATCTGTGTGCTATCTGTGTGTTATGTGTGTGTGTGTGTGTGTGTCAGAGTGCTGCTCTTATCGCCATCGGAATAAAAGCTCATTAATGCGGCATTCGAAAGATTTTAAATATTTGCACACAATTTTGTTATTTTTGTTATTACCGTTCGCCAGACGATGCGCTGCCTGCCCCCCCACCCCACCCCACAGAACCCAGCCCCCCGCCCACGCAGTTTATACATGCAAGCTTGTGTGTTTATGTGTTTATGTATGTGTGCCTCACTTTTAATTAAATATGAAATAAGCTTGCCACCGTCCAATGTCTGCTGGGCACAGCTGGAAATGAGTGCAGACAAAGTAAACAATGAAACCTCCGGAAAAGCCTCAACGACCTGTGGATGCTCTGCATGAAATGTTCTCAGTGTAGCTGGCCGTTACTCTTGCCATTTCCCCATTCACTTGCTGTACCCCTGATGAGAGTTGATTTGCAAGACTCGCTCAGAGAGGATCACAGAGGGAGGAATCAAAGATCTGTTGGTATTGCGGAGTGCTGGAAAGAGTGCTGAGATGGAAAGCCCCAAGAACTCGGTAATTGCGTGGTTTTGTGTGCAGCAAATAATGATGGAACAAGGCAAACACAAACAAATAACAACAAAATAAACCAGGCCCATACATATGAGTATGGTAAGACCTTCGAAAGAGAGTGAGAGACGAGCTGGACAGAGCCATCCCGATCTGAAGATATTTCTCTTTCACTTTTTAGCTCTCGAAACAGACATCTGGGTGTGGGTCTCTCTAGACCAAGGAATCATTCACGGGCAGAGGTAGTCATTCAGGAAGTGGCAGCTGCTGGATTACATGGAATACTGGATTCTTGGGGGCCATTTTGGCACACACAAATGGAAATAACGAAAGTCGAAGAGCCACTCCAAGCCCCGTGCCTCGTGCCGGACAAAGCATAGTTGTAAAAAGCAGACACGTCATAAATAAAACTGTTGCATGCCACTTTCCAGCGCGGACGGTGGGTTGGATGTGGCATGTGCTGTTGGCGTGTCCTGGTTGCTGTGCTGCACCACTTGTTTAGGGCCGTTTAATGAATTTTGGCACTTGGCGCACAACAGCCATGGCAGCCCCCTCAGTGCTGCTCAACGCATGCAACGACACGCAGCCACACAAGCGAGTCCTGCGAGCCTTGCGAGCCTTGCCAGGGCCCTTCGGTAAAACCAATTTGCCGCAGAGCAGCTAGACCGCAACAGAGGCGCGTTGCAATTGCCTTGCCCCGGGCTTGTGTCTGACTTTTAGGTCAACTTTTTTGCTATGCATGCAAATCCCTGCCCCGCAGCTCCCGTCAGCCCCCACCCACAACAAAGAGGATGAAAGCCCTGGCCTGCTCCAAGGAGGTAATCAACTTTCATGGGGTAGAAGCCAACATTTGCGATCGCATAAGGCTTACAGGGTATTTCCTCTATGCAATGCCCTGTCTCCGCAGCTAGCTAGCGATGGTGTTTAATATTTTATAGAGACAGCACTACAAGAACCACCCGACCGACTCGACAGCACAAACAAACAGTTTAAATGAAAAAGAAAACTGGCAGCTACGGGCACCCGAGCAAACTGCACATTTCCCGGGGAGCCTGCGAAAACTTTTCATGTTCCATTTGCAAATGAAAAAGAGCAAAATTCACTCAATACGAGTACGAGTACGAGCAGCACCACACGAGTGGGCTGGCAGGTTTCAAAACTTCGTAAACCGCAATTGATATACCTCCAAGGAGCCCCTCTGCGGGTGCTGTTCTTGGCAGGACTTGCTTGCGACTTCAGGATTGCCCAAGGGGAGTACACAAAAGGTAACTTTTGCTTCTGGGAATCAATTTCCAATTAGCCGCCCCTCCCCCCCGCATCGTTGTGGTCGCATTGGACTTTAATTGGAGCACTCGCTCAAGTGCAGGAATCAAATTCATACAAGTCGCACGCATCATTAGCTCGAAAGCGGCAATCAAACGCCCTCACTCTTGGCCATTCGACACAACAGTATCGATTGACAAATCGCATGCCATATAGGACCCTCTTCCAGTCACCAATCAAATATTATTTAATCATATTTGAGGGTCTTGCCACACCTGCCGCAGCAGCTTTGTGCAAAAGACGGCAAGCAAATCCTTAAATAATTAAATACAAAATGCTGGGAAAGGCCTTGACAATCCTCTCCTCCTCGCCTCCTCCATTCCTGGCCCCCTAATAATGTGCAAATACTAGAATCAAAATTGTTGACTCTCTTTTGGCCAACTTCTGTCGCTGTGGGGAAAAGAGAAAGGGATGGTGGGCTGGGGGAGAAGAAAGCCATTTGAGCCAAATGTTAAATCTACAATAAGTTTGCAGACAGACGTAAAAAAGCGGATTCATTGACATGAAATTCGGGGAGCATTTTACGTGACAAAGCCATGAAATCGAATTTGCCAAGCGACCGGAAATGCGCTCGTGTGTAAGTGTGTGTGTGCGTGTGTGTGTGTCTGTTTAAATACACATGTATACAGACACATGTTTGTTCAGGGAAAGGCTGAAGCCTTCTGCTGCTGCTGCTGTCTATATGTTTTTTTTGATTTATGCCGCTTTTGCCCAAGTTCTCCATGTTCGGGCCGCTCCGCCTTTTGGGACGGGCGTATTCAGGCATGAATTTCGTGAGCTGCCTCTGAAAGCTTATTTGCTTTCGCCAACAAAATGAGAGTGCGAACCAGAGCAGGACGGGCAGCAGGCGGGGGAGGTAGAGACAGAGACAAAGGCAGTGAATAGACGACAAGCGGGCCCAGAAAGAAAGACACACTTGAAATTGTTTTTGCATTTCTTCGGCCCCTCGTTCTCGTCCTGCTCTCCCTCCATCCTCCACCCACCCGCCTCTGCATAAATAAAATGTTAAGGCTTAAGGGGGAGTGGCACTGGCAGCAGCTGCTTTTGTGTGTAGGGAATGCGGCGACGACGACGACGACCTTCAGGTAAGCAGCACACAAAATTGTCATGCGAACATTGCTGAAAATTGAAAGCACCAGAGATGTGGCCCAGAGAGGCAGGGGGGGGGGGGGGCGGAGTTCAAGAAAGAAGCACAAGGGGGAACACAACTGGTTCACGGGTCAGGGAATCGAGTGGAAGGCCCTACAGCACCTCAAAATTGACTCTATCCAATGCAGTTGGCAGTGCTTGCTGGGTGCTTGGTTCGTTCATAAATCAGAGCCCTTGACCCCTGGCCAGCTTTGAGCGCCCGGGCACGTACCTGATTGCAGGAAACAAAATCGAACGAAAGTTTGGCCCGTGGAGGTGGGCCCGTGGCTACGGTTAAAGCCCGATACATATTGCTCAATTTGCACGCACCCGAACCAGCGATGAGGCTGGACACCGGGGCGGAGCTGGGCGGAATCAATTGTCCCGCACAGATTTAGGGGGTGAGAATGGGCGGGCCAGGTTCCGGCAAATGGCGGCTCATTTTGTATTTATCAAGGGGCCTGGGTGGAGGCAGGAGGCAGGAGGCCCAGCCACGTCTGGCCTGATGGCGGCATAAACTTTTATTTCAATGAAAGTCATGAGCCATTCCATTCCAGCTGCGCCTCAAAAAAAAAGAGAGGCATTCATTTCCTCTTGTTTGCTCGGAGGAGGGTCAAAGGGGAGCCAAAAGATATCCGGTACGTGGTCGTCCCCGATTATATTGTGCGTTTTTTGTAGGTAGATCGGTATGTACCTGTTCTGATCACGCTCAGGACTCGTAGCCTTCTACACAGGAAAGTTTCAGGCCTACAAAGGCATGGAATAACTACCAATGCCAGTCAGGGGCAGGGGCAGGGGCAGGGGCAGGGGCAAAGGGGAGTGTGTGGCTTTTGGGAATGAAATGCGACTGTTCTAATTTTGTTTCTGTCTGGCTGGCTTCCCTTAAATATTTATCCGAAAAATGAGCAGCGAAGAGGGCACACACACACAATGACATGCAGAGCCTCACACTTGCACCATCGCATATATTATTAATGCTCCCCATACGCTCCGGGTCTGGCTCCGGGTCTGGCTCCGACTCCGGCTCCGGCCCTGGCCCTCGATCTGTGTGGTACGGTGCTCTGGGGCAGAAGGCACCGAGAATTGGCTGAATCGCTCGATTGCGCTGCTTCTGCTGTGCCCTGCCTGCCTCCTGCCTCCCGCCACCCGCCACCTGCTGTCTGGCCGTGCTTCTGGGGCCCGATTCTGTTTTCTGTTCTGTTTTGGGTCCCGCCTGTTGCGGCCTTTGGCCTATTATCATTTATTTAGTTATTTATTTACGTCGAGCGAGTCAGCAGCAATATTTTATTTTCATTTTAGCTTGCGGATGGTGGAAGGCGGATGGCCATCCCATAGCCGTCCATCCGCCAGGATGTGAAATGGGAAATTGGAGCAATCGTGACTCCTTTGATTAGGAACATCATCCAGAGCCATTTGGCTGCTGCTCCCACCATTCGCAGAGTCAAAGTGGAATCGTTTCGAATATTTTCTCTTCTCTGGAGTCGTCTTCCACTGTCCTCAATCGTAGCTTCCCTGGCAACGCGGGAGTGAAGGGGTTCGTAAGCACCTCCTGCTTCGTTCGGTTTATTCGACTTTCCCTCTCTGGTACAGAGTCAAAGGGGAATTTTAATAATAATCACATAAGCTCTTCTTCTATGAGCATCCAACTGCAGGCATTCCGGCATCCTCCCACTCGCCTGCCCTTCTTTTTGTTTAAAAAGGATACGGATGCCATTGAGGGCTTGCGTACAATGCCAGTGTACCATTCAATGCAACAATAGTTGACCTACAGCAACACCCGAACAGCTCTACGCTCCCTAATGGCAGTCATTCGAAACCCCCAAGGACCAACGTAACCCGCATCCAGGCACGGCCCACCGATAACCGCCCAATGGAAGAGTAATGGGAGCCGAGCAGGCCCTTGTGTTTGCATGGCGCTATTAATTTCCCACCTACTGCCCCCTCCCCACCCCTCGCCAGGCCGGAGGACATTTAGTCGGTTGACAGTTTTGACGAAACGCTCCTCCGAAATGTCGGAAATTGACTAATAATGGGGTTAATCGGCAATAACGATCAGTGCCCGAACACCTAAATTCTCTCCTCGAAGGCGGCCCACTCGAACGTATATCGGATTAGAGAAGCTATTAGGCATTCGGCAAAGTGAGGCATTTACACGCGGTGCTCGAGAATCTCGAGTGCCCATCAAAGTCCTGTCGGAGGCAGAAGGAGAGGTGGCGATTGTCGGGGGGTAGTACCTACGATCGGATCTTGGACCAGGCCTAATGGCTATCCAGGAAATATATATACCGTTTTGATGGTAGGGCTGTCAAGGCGCTTATTAAGCTGAAATTGTCTGAAATCAAACGTTTAGGGAGCCACGAGGGTGGAGCCCGATTGAAAGTGACACTCACGGCACCACCTTTCAGCGCTTGGCTTTGGGTTGGACTGGACTGGACTGGCCTGCTGGAGGAAAGGAAACGCAGAGGACTACTCGTACGTCCTGCCCTCGCAGGTCCGCAGCCGTTTGTCTAACGAGCAATTTAGCCAACTCATTGAAGCGGAATTAATTGCCATCGATTTTGTTTGGCGGGCAAAAGCAGACAAGCGACAGGCGGGGTGGCGTGGGGGCTTCATTAGTGCCGGGACCAGGACCAGGACCAGGACCAAGACCAGAACCAGGACAGGGCTATGCCCCACTGGACACTTTTATGTGTGTTTGTCTTAAAGCAGAGTTTATCTACTTTAAACTGCTTTGTCCGTTATTTTGATAAGTAATTTCTCCTGGAACCCCCCATGTGCATACATCTTGAGGGGCACACTCCCGCGTTTGCTATGCGGTGGGGGCCTTCGAATGATTCGAATGAAACGTAGAATGTGTGCCGTGTGGAATGCTGCCTCGTGCTCGTGCCATTCCAAGCGATTTGACCAAATGTTTCAATCGAAAACCCAGTCAAATGTTAACACTTGCTGACTGGGCCAACTCGTGCGCCCCCTGGGTCCTGCGGATGCAGTGAAGGGTGTAGGATGTATCTCTGATTATGGGGGGGGACGCAAGAAACTTTTTTGCTGTCTCGGGCGGTCTTTTTTTATTATGTTTTTGGGGTTATTCAAAAAGTTTCCCCTCCGCAAAAGACCATAAATACAATTTCTGCTCTTTTCAATTTGTATTTGCAGCTGAATCGAAAGGATAAACTTTTGGCACGCTATGCCCACGACGACCCGTCGGGGTCCAAGCGGGCAAATTCGCATTGGCATACTCACATAGAACAGAAGTACATTCGAGGCTGAAGCTGAGGTCGAACATGTGCCAAGGCCTTCGAGGGCTGTTTCGAATTGCGACGGGAGCCACGATGCTGCCTGATTTTGACCAAGTCAAGTAAACCAAGTCAAGAACACACGCACGCCTAGACCCGTACAATCACAAGCGAACAAAAAACAAACAAGACTTTTGCCGAAAATGGCCGCGCCCATCGACGAGAGTGTGCTGAACGCACTGAAGGGGGTGACCTCCAAGCAGACCCGCCTGCCCAAGCCGCTGCTCATCAAGATCTATGTCGCCAGCCAGAAGCAGGAGTTCAACCAGGAGCGCCGCATGCTCCTCGAGCTGGTGGGCCCCGAGCTGCAGGGCCTCTACGACGACCGCCAAATCGAGGTAAGTCCTACGTTTAGTGAACTCGTTGACTCGCTGACCCATTGACCCGCTGGCCCTCACGCAGTTGGAGTTCGTGGACATGCACTTCGGCACTGGGGCGCTGGAGGTGAACCAGCTGGAGCGGGATCCCTATCTGCTGCAGGACTACCTGCACGAGATCGACACCTGTCATGCCCACACGAAGAGCGTCTTCTTTCTGGCGCTCATCGGCGACGGCCTCGGACGCCTGCCGCTGCCCACGCGCCTGGATGAGGACATCTATGCCGCGGTGCTGGCCGACCCTCAGACAACGGCCGACCAGGAGGCTCTTCTAGCCAGGTGGTACGAGATGGATCCATCCAAGGTGCAGCGTCAGCTGAAGCAGGACTATCGGTGAGTGCACTGCGATCCCACAGCTGATGGCCCTCTTTCCATCTGTCCATCTGTCTGGTTTCCCCCTTCAGAGTACTGCCCATGGACGAGTGGCTCAGCGAGTCCCAGCAGATGCAAAAGATGCTGGAGCAGGCGCTGCAAGGCTTTGTCCAAGGACCAGGTGCCTCGGCGCGATCTGCAGACTTCCTGAAGCGGGTGCAGCAGCTGAGGCGCACGCAGATCGAACGCGAAGTGGAGCAGGCCATGGGTGAGCACTGCAGGACCTGCTGTATTGTAGCCCTTCACCTAGCACTAGCCCGCTCTCTTTGCAGCCCTCTCCAGCGAGAAGATCCTCGCCGTGTTTCGGGAACGGGCCGCCCAGTGCAGCAAGCGGGATGTGGAGGCCAATGAGCGGCTTCGGAAGATCAAGGACGAGCTCACCATGAACCTCTCCACGGACAATCACACAACCCTAGTGTAAGTCTCTGCCCAGTCGACTGTGCGAATGGCTGTCTCATTCTGGTTATTCTCACCGAACAGGGTGCCAGGCAGTGCCTCGTGCGAAATGATCGACCCGGACAACGAGGACCACGAGTCCTATCTCAGCAAATTCAAGAACAAAGTCACCGACAAGCTGCGTCTGCTAATCGAGGCGCACATCACCAATGATCCCGATGTAATCAAGGGGAGGAAAAAGACTGTTCAGGTAGGTCGAAAGGACGAGCCAATGGCTCCACCATAGACACTCTTCCACTCTTCGGCACGCTTATTTAATCAACAACAAACATACATACCTGTGGAGGCTCTCAGAAGAGAGTCTGCGTTATCCAGTCCCTAGTTTTCACAGCCTGTTGGTGACGAGCCTATGATGAGTGCGTGTCTTTGTGTAGACTGCCTGCAGATGAATCCATTTCCTAGAATTAGAAAGTGAAAGACGTCTTAGCATGTTCATACGGATAAGGATACCTATGCGCTCTTCTGGAGAACAATATCTTTTCCTATAGGAAATTGGATGGTTTCTGGCTCTGGTTTTGCGCAGGAAATCAAACTGACCTTTTATTCTCATCTTTTCTATACATCCCGGACCAACTGAAATCAAATAAATGGATGGCCTGCACTGAACTGAAGTGGTTTCCACTTCAGTGGCAGTGGCGTTATATTTCTGGATTCCGGATTTCTGCTCTCGAAAAATTGCATATTAAATCTGGTTACAGATACCCTCCGCCTCCGCATCCACCTCCGCTCCGATATCCGGTAAATCTGAAACCTGAAACGTATCGAAAACGTTCGGCGATTGCAATTTCGAGCGAAATTCAATTGCACTGCACGTGTGCAGGAGTATCCCACGAGCATCCTTCGAGCATCCTTCGAGCATCCTTCAAGCATCTGTGCTTGTGGCTTTGCATATGACAGTTGTCGAAATTGGGTTTAAAAGAGATTTCCTGCAATGAAAACCCATTGCGATTGAGTTGCCCCAGTGGCAGGGAGCAGGCGAAATATGTTGGCTCAAGGTTTCAGCTCCGCTTTCCGTTCCAGTTGCGGTTCTCATTGCATAAGGCGTCCATTGCGTCCTGGCCCACTCTGCTGGATGGCTTTTGTTGAAAGCATTTAACATTTTAGCTCGGTCGCATCCGAAGGACGACGCGCACCCTGAACCGGTCCGGGCCATTAGCGGACGTGGCCTGGCCTTTCGCCCGCCCCCTTCGCACCAGCTCTCTGACATATTAACACACTTACACTTGGGCACAATGTAGCAACGCCCAGGTCGTCCCCTTGTTTGCACTTAACGGTGCAGCAACATGAACTGCACTCAGTCCCGGAGCCCCCGACCCCCGACCCCCCGGCTTGGATAAGAGTGTGGCTGCGACAGTGGCAGTGGCAAACGCATATCCCTCGTCCCACCCACTCTGACAAAATGTTGTGGCATTTGTAGCCGCAACCAAGAAATATGCAAAGTGTTGCCCCCTCCTCCTCCCGTCCGACTGCACCTGCGGCTGCTGCGGCACGTTGTGTGAGCAACTCTTGTGTGGCGACCTTTGGCACTCGAGCGAAATGAAATTAAAGCAAGTCAAATGCCAACTAATTAAGCAGCCACCTTAAAGAGCGATGGATAGAGAAGAGGCGGGCCAGCCGGGGTCGGGCTGGGTCCTTTCTGTCCTCTCTGTTTTCTCTGACAGCTCCTGGCAATATTGATTTAGTTGCCCAACCCTCGAGAAATGCATTACACAGAAGCTGTCAAATGAGATTTGCCAGGCAATAGCTGCTTACAATCAACGGGGACTTGAGCCGGAGACTGAGGCTGAGCCGGAGCAGGAATATGATCCGGAGCAGGCAAGGACACGGTGACTACTTGTTAGTGGTACACATGCCACGGCCAGACAAGCTGAGGACCTTCCGCCACTCCACCCCGCTCCAGTCCATTCCATTCCATTCCACTCAGCAGGTGGCACAGCGGTGGCAGGTAAACAAAGTTACGAGGCAAGCGCGCTGAATGCCACTCACATTCAGACTTATGGAGATGACGACTACGACGACGACGACGACGACGACGTTGATGATGTGGCGAGGTGTTCTGCTCTTCGACAGGCCAACCGGAAGCGGATGATACCCTGGCATAAACATATGTATATGTATCTGTATCTATGTAAGCGAGTCGTGTGTGCGTCGGCGGTAAGTAATGAATGGGCACTGAGGGGTCCCGGAGAGCATTTGGCCCGAGAGGAGTTCGAGCGGTGGCAGGAAGGATGTGGGTGGGCTGTTTTTACTAGGAGGCTGTGGGGCTGTTGGGCTGTGTGGCCATATGGCTGGCACATCCAATTACTGGCCCGACCAGTGACGGAGCCAGCTCAAAGGCTATAAAATAAATATCTATGCAAATTATTTGCATGTGTGGGGGCGCATCGGATTGCGCATGTAATCCGAAATTGCAATCTGTCAAAACTACGAGGACCTCGTCTGTTTGTCAATTGCATTCATTCGATGTTCCAGGTGAAATTCGTAATCACCATCTTTGGGGGGCTCGAAAGCCCCTACATGAGCCCTACATGAGCCCTACATGAGTGAAACGCACTGTTTTTTCGGTTGCAGGAAATCTTTCACGAGCACGCCACTCACCTGCGCATCCTGCGCGATCATGTGGAGGGGGCGGCCCTCATCGAGTCGCGGGTGCCACCGCAGCTGCGCCAGAACCTGATGGCGAACTTCAGGAACGGCAGCCGGCATGCGCCGTACTTCATTTGCGGCTCGGATGGCAGCGGCAAGAGCGCCCTGATCAGCACCCTGTACGGGCAGGTGGCCAGCTGGTTCGTCTCGACGAAGGTCCACCGCGTGATCCGCTTCGCCAAGGCCACGCCGCGCTCGGCCTACAACCTGGAGCTGCTGCGCGTGATCTGCCAGCAGATATCGATCATCTTCAACATCCCCGAGGGCTACCTACCCAAGGACGCCTCCTTCGATCCGCTGTACATCAGCACCTGGTTCCAGAACCTGCTGCGGCGCGTCGAGGACATGAGCAACGACGTGCTGTTCCTGTTCATCGACGACCTGCACCTGCTGAACCCCCTGGACTGCGACATCGTGACCGCCCTCTCCTGGCTGCCCACCTCGCTGCCCTGGAACGTGCAGATCATCTGCAGCTCCACCACCCCCGTCGAGCAGCTCAAGTTCACGCCCATGCAGCGGGACCGCTTCAAGTCGGCGGAGTACCAGTTCGACCTCAACCTGGGCGAGTACGCCACGGAGCTGCGGCGACCTCCGCAGTGCGTCTCGGACGTCAGCTTCGTCCTGTACGTGGAGCAGCAGTTCGACGGCCTGGAGCGCCACTACGGCAGGCAGGCGGTGGGCAGCCTGGCCGCCTACATCACCTGCTCCGAGTACGGGCTGAGCGAGACGGAGCTCCTGGAGCTGCTCATGCCCACCGACGATCCCGAGTCCCTGATCGACACCAGAAGCGGACACTTTAGCTTCGCCACCTTCAAGAAGATCCACAGAGAAATGGGTGAGTAGTCATCATCATCGCTGTGGGGGCTCAATGGCCAATGGCTCCCGGGCTTCTCTTCTTGCAGACAAGCTCCTGCTGCTGCACGACAAGATCATGTCCGGCAAGGTGCTCATCCAGTGGCGCCACAACTACTGCGCCGTGGTGGCCAAGCGACGGTACATGGGCGGTCAGAGGACGCGCAACCTGCACATGGAGCTGGCCAACCTGTTCTTCCCGCAGGACGAGGACGAGAGCACGCTGGAGAACGAGTCCACCCAGAGCGAGAACAAGTCCGTGATCAGCCTCAAGGACACGCTCAGGACAGTCTGCGACCTGCCGCACAAGGACAGGGAGCGCGAGAAGGACAACGTCTCCGCTGGCCGCAAGTCCTCCTCCACCCACCACAACGACGACACCTCCACCTTCTACAACCCCATCGCCGCCGACGTCAGCTACAGCATGCGGCACGTGGAGGAGAGCTGGCACCACCTGATGCGCTCCGACGACACGACACGCTTCAAGCAAATCGCAGTCTGCAACTTTGATTTCCTGCTGGCGGCGGTAAGCTCGTGGCACTGTTTCCGTCCCTCCCCCAATTCCCCATTTCCCCAATTAGTGTCTGGGGAAACCGATTGGAAATGCAATCAACTCTCTGTTTTGCTGGCAGCTGCTCCACATAATTGCCTGCCTATTGTGGCAATCAAATTCGATTTGAAAACTGGACAGAGTGCACTCTTTGTTCACTCGGACGGAGAGCAATGCAAATAAGAACAAAGTAGGAGCATCATTCATACATACGAGTCTACCCATAGTTCTGTAAAAAGGTCCTTTCGAGCAATTTTCGAGCTACTATTTCTCAATTAGTGCTGGAGTGGCTTTAAATGGCCTGCTCTATATTCGGCTCAGCTGGTGCTGAAATGGTGCTCTGTTTGGGGCCAACAGGGATAACCACTCTGAAACGGGTAATTTATTAAATTTGTCTGCTCCGACAGCTAGTTTCAGGCGCCCATTGGGCCCATTCCGTGAATGTTTAATCCAACTAAGTCCCCCGTACAGCTGTCTCCGCTCTTCACCGTCTGCTTGCCCCATTTCCTGTGCGGCGGAGGCCACAGCGGGGAAAGTTTGTCCTCCTCGGATTTCATTTCGTTTCGGCTTATTCATTTATGCAGCCACTCATTTATTCAGTCCGACAAACTCATTCGGATCTGCGAGGCATTGCATCCAAATTACGCGACTCTGTGCGTGTGTGTGTGTGTGCGTGTGTGTGTGAGCCAATCGAATTAACGTTGTTTTTTGTGTTGCTTAAAGTCCCTGCAATATGCATTTCATGATGATTTCTCACCGTCAACAACAAACAAACTGACAAAAAATAATAAAATGAACCAATTTTCCCATAAATAATGAGAACCGATGACAGAATCCCATCCACAGCAAGTCTGCCTAACGATTCAGATGAAAGAGAAATAAAGGTTACAGACCCAAAGTACTCTACTTCTGTGCCAAGTCCTTTGTATACTTTCTATAGCCGGACATACCCTGCGATAGGGCAAAGAAGGAACAAAAAGCCAGAGAGTAAAGTAACGAGCGTCAAGCAACTTGGACATTTAATTAAATTAACTCTTTTGTTTGTTGTCAGTTGCATTCAGTTCAAGAACAGAACGGAGGCTCGATAAGAGCCGCACAAACTTTAATTAGTTGCAGTCCTTCAAGAGACGAGATTTAATCGAATTTCCGCATCTTTGCCACGCTCCTTGGCTCCTTGGCTCTACATATGGCCAGGGTCTTCCCTGTTGAACTCAATTTAAATTAACGCAAAATCAATGCCAGAATCGAGCTGATATACAAATACATAGATGGAATATATAATCCTGCTGCTCCCATTAATTATATATAGTATTTCAGTATGAAAGGTTTCGTGGAATAAACTAATTCGCTCTTTCCCCACCCCGATCCAGGTACAAACTGTGTCGATCAGCTATTTGCGCTGCCTGATCGAGCACGTCCGCTGCTATATCCTCGACAGGGACATCGAGCTGATCTACTACACGATCCGCAAGTCCAGCGACGTGCTCACGCGCGACCCCATGCAGCTGGGCTCCCAGCTGATCTCCTGGCTGCGTCCGATCAGCGAGCACGACGACGACGACAACTCGCTGCTCAGCATGACGGTGCGCTCGGCGACGGCCTGGTGCGATGGCTACGCCGTGCCGCTGCTGGTGCCGCTCACGGGATGGCTGCCGGCACCGCTGCCCTCGCAGATCCGCACCATGACGGTGTCGGGCACGGGCGTCATCCGAGCCGTCTGCCTGGCGCCCTCGAGGCAGCACCTCATCCTGGCCACCAGCTCGGGCGAGGTGCAGCAGTGGCACATCATGAGCAACTCGCTGGAACACATCTTCAAGGGTGAGTCTCAAGTGCCTAATGTCCTGCCATTAGGCGAGCTAATCATGCGACTCCATTTGCGATAACGCCCCTCTAGGACACACTGCGGCAGTCACGTGCCTGCTGGTGGCTCCGACCAGCGAGCCGGAGCTCCTCCTCACCGGCTCCGAGGACACCAGCGTGCTCGTCTGGCACGTCTCGCAGCGCGACCGTCGGGCGCACATCAAGTGAGTGCTCCCTCCTTCATTGCCCGCTGGGTAATTTGTAAATCTCTGCAGGCGCAATTTATCCATCTGCCCCCGCTTTCTGTCTCCTGTCGCCTTGTCTCCTTTCAGCGCCCACACAGCCCCCATAACGGGCGTGGCGGCCGGGGTCAATAACACGCTGATCATCAGCAGCAGCGAGGATGCCACAATCGCCATCACGGACCTGGCCAGCGGCAAACTGGTGAGCACACAAACACACACACACAGCTCTCTGAGCTCCTGTGACAGTGGGGGACAAGAGGATTAGTTAATTAAAAGAGTAAAGATAATCGAAGGATGCAATTGTGGCTGCAAAGGCTACTCTTGGTCGGCATCACCTATCGAATCTATTTAGCCCTATCTTTGAATATGAGGTGTCCACGAACTGGCCTGAATTTCGAGCCTTCCTGCCTCTGTGGGACGAGTGTTCTGATTATATTCGATTGCGTCGAGCACATTCCATTTGGCAAATGGGAAGCTAATTGCAAAACCGCACCGCAAACCAAATCAAACAGACCAAATGCATAATTCCTCTCTACGAGGACCGCTGGACATCTGCTTCGAACACACGACATGTGAGCCCTCTCACCCCTCTCGTCATAGGGAAGACAAGGTCCCAACAAAGGCGAGGCTTGGGTTGGGATTGGGTTGGCCGACATGTGTGCCCTGCTTGTTGAACATGAGTTTGAGCGGCAGCCACGCACTTGCGGCTGTTCTGCGTCCCGAACGGCAAATGAAGCGTGGCAGGAGCCTTCCCGGGGTCGAGTTTCACCCCGTCACCCCTGCCCTAGTTCTGTTGTGCTCCCACCCCCCCCACCCCACCCCACATCATCAGTCATACTAAGTTGATATTTCAGAGACGAGAGGCAGGCATTAAACTGTGATTACGCACAATGGCCCGTGTTTGCATACCAAGTGCGGATGTGTGGCGCGTCCTTGTTCTCGTCCTCGTTTCGGTGCTCCGCCGTCCTGTTGACACACATAGGCGTACTCGTACTCGTAGTCGTACCCGTAGAAATTGGATTTATTGCCACTTGGTTGCCCCCGGGCATCTTTTAAAGTCAATTTCGCTGACTTGGCTGCCGCACAGAAACGTAATTGGCCGTCAGGAGATGGCGGGGAATCTGTGGAGTCACTGTGTGTGCATAGTACCCACGCACACATGCACACGTGTGCAATTACGGGCGCCTATTGAATTAATTAAAATATTACGTATACGCAGCGTCATGCTGACACTTCCTTTCTCTGTACCGCCATTTTTTAAAGTTTCGGGTTAATTTATAAAAAGTTTTGGCATTTTCCCTGGCTTTCCTGTGTACTGCCCTGAAGAACATCGCGTGCCAGCAGATAATTAACTTAATGCATACAAAATGTGACACAGCGATAAGGTCTGGCAGAACGGAACAGAGACAGGGAACAAGAACAGAAAGGATATGCGGCGGTAGCGCATGTCTCACGCAAAGAAAGCCCACCCCTCCTGCCCCCGATTTATATTTAAAGAGTATTCGTTTAGTAGACCATAAAACCAAATTACATTCAATGTCAGCGGCTTGGTATGACCTTCTTTTTGGTGTTGTTTCAGAAACACCGAATCAGCCACCATCGCGGCCCTGTGACCGGGATCCTGGTGGCCGGAGCGTGCGATGTCCTGATCTCGGGCAGCCACGACCGAACCATCTGCGTGTGGAACCTTGAGAACTTTGCGCTGCTGAACACCATGCAAATGCTGAGCCCCGTCCTGCGCATCGACATCTCATGGAACTCGGTGAGTGACTTTCCCATAAATATCAGTCCACGTCATTCGCCGCTTCCCGGGGCGTTCTTACCTTCTTAATTGATAAGAAGGAATGGACCTAATGGAACGGAATAAGAAATGGAATTAATTCATAATTCTGAGTCACAGTCCTGCGGCCTCGTCGGAAGCTGGTTGCAATGTTGGGACTGTTATTAAGTTGAATGAAAATGGGTACTTCTCAGAGTGGCAAAAGTTTCCATCTCAAAGGGGGGAATCCCTTTGAGCTCGTTGCTCTTCCCAAGCTGGAGTAAAAACAACACGAGGAGGGAGGGGGGGAGTCAGCTGAGCCACCAGAAACGAGGGGCTTAAAGCACATTCCACTTGAGCGAAACTTTTCCAAGTAAAGCAATAGCGAAAAGCGCAACTTAAGCGCAATATAAGCAGAAGCAGTAGGAGAAGGAGGGGAGGGGACGGCGGAGGGGAAATATAAATGGAGGGAAAATATCATTTCCGGCATCGAACTGCGACTCCATGTGCGCAATTTAAAGCCAAGCACTGGATGGATAGATGCGGATGCGGATGTGGATGTAGATGCGGATGCGGATGTGGGGAGAGCAGATACGATTCCCTTGGAAACGTAAGATAAAGCGGAGCGACTGTGGTTGCTGTGTGGCAGATTAGGCATGGGGAGCACGAGATTCTAATATGGGACTTCGGCTTGGGACGCATTACGCGTCAAATCCTTTGTTGTCAATCAGCTCGACAAAACACAGACCAGAAGCTGCCTGCCCGATTGGTACATAGCTGGTAGCTGGGAGAGGGTGGGGATATGGCTATGGAGTATATGTATGTGTTGGCTTCCATCAATAAGTATTGCATACTTAGCGGCAATTTGGCACGCAGCACAACATCAAGATACCGGGTCGATATTGGGATTGGGGCGGGCAACACCGTGCTGAATCCGGGGGACGAGCCATTGTGTCACGTTTCGTCGTCGTCTTTTGTCAATGGCAACTATGTTTCGCCCTCTCTTCCTCCCGCGTGATGGCGATTGATGCGTGCTCCCATTTACATCACTGTCTCCTGTCTCCTGCCTCCTGCCAAAACTGTCTCCCATTCGCGCTTCCATTTATCCAATAAATCCACAGAAGGCAGACAACAGGAAACCAACTGTAATTCAAGGTGTCCTGCGATGGGGATGGGCTCTGCTGCACTCACAGTCCTACGTCCTATCGCCCTTTGGAGTCTGCCTATCTGTTAAAGCCAAACTCGAAAACCATAGAGCAATCCTGTCAGCAATCCACTCCTGGGCCTTGCGGTCTGCAATCGAAAATTACGTTTCACACGTTGAAAATTGCCTATAAGCAGGCGGAATAACAAGCACAGCATCTCCTACAAAGGGGCAATTCCGGGCACAAATACATATACCTAATACACTGAGGAAAAAGATGCTTCGTTTCGAATCATTTTTCACGCCAGCTTAAACTGGTTAAAGGGCAGATAACTCTCAGATTGTTTCCTTCAACGAATTACTTGGGGCTACTACTTTTTGTAGTGTACTTCTGAGGAAGGGCAAAATCGACAGGGCATGTCCTTTGGCCTGCATCCTCTGTGGCTCTGTGGCATACACCTGCAGATCTCAGAAATTGTAACTCTCGAAACGCATTGAATTGGAAATTGTAATGGTCTCCTCGCAGGTATTCCTCCTGGCCCTGTGCGAGGACAATGCCCTCTATGTGCGCACTCTGGCCACGGGCAAGGAGCTGCACACGCTCAAGGGCCACAAGTCAAAGGTGAGTGGGGGTCCGTGCCGGAGGCTGACGAGCCGTTATGATTCTCCACGCCTGCCTCCCCTTGCAGATACGGACCATTTCCATTGGCAAGGACAGTCAGCGCTGCGTGGTGGGATGCGATGATACGCGAGCCCTGATCTACGACATGCACTCCGGCAAGCTGGTGCGCTCCATGCCGCCCAACCCGGGACCGGTGACCGCCGTCTATGCGATGGAGAACGACGACTTCCTGGTCACGGTGGGCGGCAACAAGATCACGTTCTACTCGTTCCGCAACGAGGAGCTCTACGTGAACCCGTACTCCCGCAACCCGCGCCGCAAGCGCAGTCTGAAGCGGCACGCCCAGGCCCAGCGGTCGCCCTCGACGACCCTGCCACCGATCACGTGCTTCGACCTCTCCCGCGACTCGCAGCTGATGGCCATCGCCTCGGGCCGCAGCGTGCACCTGATGCGCATCAACACGCCGGAGTACCAGTGCAGCCTGGAGGGGCACGCGGGCGTGGTCAACTGCCTGAAGTTCGCGCCCAACGGAGAGTTCCTCACCACGGGATCCGACGATCGGCTCGTCCAGGTGTGGAACCTGGCGGCCACCGAGACCATTAACACCTTCAAGGGGCATGCGGCGCCGGTGATCAAGGTGGTGGTGCTGATGGACTCGCTGCGGGTGATCTCCACGGACCGGGACTCGCTGCTGCTCGTGTGGATGGCCAGCTCGGGCAACCTGCTGCAGACCATCCAGGGACCCTACAAGAGCCTGGTGGTGACCAACAACATGCGCTTCGCCGCCTCCAGCAACGGGGACAACACTCTGAAGATCTGGTCCCTCACCCAGGAGGACGAGAAGTACTCGGTCTCGCACTCGGACGAGATCACCTGCTTCGAGATCAGCGCCGACAGCATGCACATCATCACGGGCTCCCGGGACATGTCGCTGAAGGTGTGGCAGTCCACGGGCGGCAAGCTCAGCCAGGTGCTGGTCGGGCACAGCGACGCTGTGACCTGTGTGGCTGTCTCGGTGACCAACAAGACGCAGGTCCTCTCCGGCTCCAAGGACACGAACCTCATCCTGTGGGACCTGCTCACTGGCGAGGAGGTTCACACGCTGGCCGGACACTTGGGTCCAGTGATCGGAGTGAAGGTTTCGGCAGATGGTGAGTCCGCATCCCCATGTCCGCCCCCAGGGCTCCATCTAATGCCCTTCCTCTCCCCTTCAGGCTCCACGGCTGTGTCGGGCAGCGATGACAAGACCTTGATCGTGTGGGAGACGAAGCGCGGCCTGGCCCTGACCTCGCTGCAGATGCACGTGCCCTTCACCCACTTCGACATCAGCCTGGAGGTGTCGCGGGTCCTGGTCCAATTGGTGGACAGCTACAACCTCCCGGTGATCTGTCTGCACAACACCCCGGCGCAGTATGTAAAGCTGCCCACGTACTCGGGACCCACCAAGGATGTGGATGGTCTGCCTCCGTCTGTCACTCTTAGCGGCCTCTGTAATCCCGCATTCCGATCTCGCTTTCAGATCTCCGGCCGCAGGGCCCGAAGCGCCAGATGAAGCGCCTGCTGAAGAAGGAGGTCTCCCTGGACACGTACACTTGGCAGAAGAAGTACGGCCACCTGACCTCGTCGGTCATGATGGCCCAGGTTGACGAGCGCCTGAAGCGACGCTTCAGCGTCTCGGCCAGCATGGAGGAGATCTCGAAGATCGCCGAGAACAAGACAGGGGCCTCCAATGCCAACATCGGCCCCGAGCAGGCCGCTCTGGCCCAGTCGCAGCACTTCGACCAGCTGGAGGCGCTGTGGAACAAGCGGTCTCCGCCCCGACGCCGCCACAACGCGGTAAGTCGATGCTCCACGGAGCAGCACAGGCCTTAGCCACTGTTCGCTTCTGTACTCGTTTTCATGGTAGTAGATGGCGCTCACGATTTGGTTTTTTGGTTTTTCTCTTCCTTTTCCTTGCCTTTCTTTTTTACTTTTCTTTTCATTTCATTTTGCTTCGTCTCTGTTTGCTTACACATCAATATGAAATCGGCAAACTGCAATTGTTATTCAACGTGTAATTGAACCTGCAACATGCACCACGCATCAGGGTCTGTCGAGGCAGACATCGCTGGTGGAGGACCGGCTCGAGTCGTCGGACGACGACGAGTACCAGGACGAGCGCGCAGGTATGTTGTCAGCCTCCTACGACCACATCCACCTCCTTGCACGCTTGCCTGGCATCCGCTCCCTGAACGATGCATGGAAGACAAACAGTCTGCGAGTGCCGAGAACCAAGTTCTACGTGAGCACCCCCCCACAGACCAACAGCAGCCACCAGCTGAACGCGACCAGTCGGACAGAACCCCCCTCCTCCGAACAGAACGCCGACAGCAGTGCGACCCTCCACCGGGTGGCGCCCGACTTGGTGAGGGATCTGCTACACCCGGCCCCCTCACCGGCAGAGTCCCCTCGGCTGACCACTCTGCGCCAGTTCTTCCACTGGCCCAGCCTGAAGTCGCACCTGATGCGCGGTCAGCGCCAGAGGAACTGCCTGTCCGTCCAGCCACACATGCGCCTGAACCCGCCGGACCCCCTCCGACCCACGCCCATCATCGTGGTGGAGAACTGTGACAGTCGCAATGTGCAGCGCCTGCGCACCGATCTTGTCCTGCATCCGCAGTACAGTCGCGCCTCATTCGGCCACATTGAGGCGGACGAGCACGAGGTTCCCTTGGCCAAGAGGTCGTCTTCCTCGAGTGGCGGCTACCTCCACCGCCGCTGGCACCTCCTGCGCCACAAATCCCCTTCCGAACGGAGCGGTCCCAAAGCCAAAGCCAAAGCCAATTCCAATACAAACTCGAGCTCCCAAGAGTCAACAGCCACTTGCAACGAGTGTGTGGCTCAATGACACCACCACCCGACGAATCCCTCCTTACAGCCACACAACCACTCTAGCCATTGCTCCACTGCACCACACGACTTTTGTTCTCCTGCACTTTTATCCAACTCTTTACTCTTTATACGTACTATGTAGTTCTGGCCATGCGTAGATGCTCCCGACTAGTCGAGTCGGATCTATTTATTTTAATAAAAGTTACCACAATTTATTTGGTTTTATTTTGCGTGCTCGTTCATTTGTTATCCCCAATTATCAGTACCAGAATGAACAACAGACCCACAGGCAGAAGCCAGGTGAGTACACTTAGCGAAACATCAGTGAAGATGGAACGACACTCGGTCAACAGGGGTCCTTAGTTGCTGGTGAATTTCGGAAAGGGAATCAGCGAGGATTTTCTCATAAAGAAAAATGTATAATTGTTTCTTTGATTCGACCAACAATCAAGGGTCTCCGAAAGCACGTAGAAACATGGGAAAATATTGCAGATTGAAGCTTGGGTTTTCTACATAAGAGGACTTTAAGGGCAGCCCACATATATACACATTGTTATATATTTTCCAAAGTATCCTGCCTTAAAATTCAGCTTTTCACTGTCCCCGCCGCTGGGGGTTTGATTTCTTTCTGCTTGTCCGTTATCGGAGAAATGTGGAAAAGTTGATAATTAGATTTTCCTCGTGAAATGGCAAACCAACAGCATCAATTATTCGACTGCAAAGGGGTTTTCATAATGCTCAATCTCCCCCAATTGGACCCCATCCGACCCGACCCGACCCGACCGGACCACTGGGCGGACTCATTTCTCAGTTGGCGAGGCATGAAATTGCAATCAATGAAACTGCAACGCTATTAACTCGATAGGCAAAGTGAAGGCCAACGCATCGCTGGCTGGATAATGAATTGAATTGCCCGATTTAAGCGAATTAAAATCCATCCAAGCCTAATGGGAGCGAGTCGGGTGCAGGCAGGGCCCGGCTGGGGGTTCTTTCAGATGTGAAGGTGAACGTGAACCGTGCTCAGCCCAGCGAGGTAAGCAGCTGAAAAGGCGTTCTCCAAGCTCTACTTTAAGTTCATCAATTCAATCCTACTCCTCAGGCATGTTTTGCTCTCTCTCTCAACACGCCAGAAGCTCCAGCAAAGCGAGAGCGGAACTCGCTCCTTTGTACCATACCACTCGTACATATACTCGACCATCTGAATGTAAATTGTTACTTGATTTGTTAATATTCGTTCTATACATACTCGTATATACGTGCATTTTCACCCACCTCCCAGACTTCTCGAACCTCATACCGTTCTCCGCTCTCTCGATGTGTATATATGTATATGTATACTATGTATCTATATATTTGAATACCTACTCGTTGAATTTAAAGTTGTTGTCATGTTGCCCAGACGCACAGTTTTTTGGACAAAATTCCGCTCTTAACGCAAATGAAAATGAAGTTCCCATTTTCCATTCCAACAACCCGTCCAAACCACAACTCCAAACTCTGAAATGAACCACCAACGAAACACCAACAACAGCCAACGCCCACAGTTCGAAAACCAGTTCCCGCAGCTCCCTGCACCCATAGACAACTGTGAAATGTGAACTGTGAACTGTGACCGCAGTAGCAGAGCATCGTACGGCTGGCAGGCACCAACCCAACAGCTACATATGAGTCGATAAATATTACAAAAAACCTAAACTAAACGATAAAACATGTTTACTCACTAACGCACATACTCGTACCTATGCATAGATCTACAATTACAATTACAATTGCAAAGCAGAAATGTACCCCCTCTCGATTGGCATTTCACTACCTAGACCTAGACCTAGACCTTCAGCAAGCACCTCCAAAAAAAACGGCACGGCACTGTCCAAATTGACGAACCGACCCGATTCGGCAAAATGTAGAATATTTTGTGATTTTGTTTTCTGTTTTTAGACGACTTCGACGATTTCTTTTAGGGGAAACCCATTATACCAGATAAGATACTCGTACTCCTGCATAGGAGACACGAACACATACTTTCGAACATGTACCTCAGGCAAATGCTGAACCACTTTTGAGAATTCTACATGCAACTTGCAATATATTGTAGTACAGAAAAACCAAAACAGTTTATCCAATATCAGAGTTATAACAATAATATTAACCAAATAACGACACAAGAGTTGATTTGCACTAAGCAGACTGCACCTCCAAAAGCTGGATCCGAAAACCAATCAAGTAAGTAGACAACCAGCTAAAGAGGCATAGATATCACGCCTATGTACCCCTTGGCAAGATTCAATTTATAGCCGGCTAGAGCTTACCCACCCCCACCTTTGATTTGGCCAAGAGTTGCGCCGGTTGGAACCAACTGGAAGTGGCTGTGGTTCCGGCTGAACTTCTTGAATGTCTGTCCCGTGCAATTACTAGTAATATTTATTTGAAATTATCTACTAGATTTGAACGTAACGTAACCGAACTTAGAACCCCGAACCCAAACCCAATCCAGTATTTCAGTGTTAGGCATGTCACTAGAGTAAATAATGGACACGCCAGCGATCGAGCACTCCATCTAACCAAATCTCCCTTGTTGTCGTTGTTGTTGTTCCTTTATTCAGATCACTTCGCTTCAGGAGGAGGAGGATACCACAAGGGATAAGGCCTGAGCCGGCAGCAATTACACCTCTACAATTAAGCAATTAAGACACATTAAGAAACATTCCAGAAGTTTCCCGAATCAAGCAAGCAATAAGCAGCGTAACGTAACCAAACCAAGCGCCACAATTAGCCGCCATCTTCCCTCGAGTCGAGCTTGGACTGGAGATCCCTCCCATTTGTGTGTAGATGAACGATATTTAATCAGATAAACCACCGTCTCAGACTTTGTAGGAATTATAGCATTAAGTGAGCCAATTTGGACATTTTATTGTTGTTGAGTGTTTTATGAACTAGTACACTGCATCTGCATCTGCATTTGCATCTGCATCTACATAATTATATAGTACCACTTAGGAATAACGTAGAATCTCTTCAAACGAGGAGTGCAAACACACTCTCTCTGAGGGGCTAAAAGTGTAACTATGCTTAAAATGAAACCAAATACATACTCGTGCATGCAAAAACACTAATACGAGCACAAGCGAAAAATAAACTGTCTATAATAAGCCCCACTTGAGTCCCAGCCGTGTAGGGCTCCCTCCACAGAGTACCCGAGCAGAGTGGAGTGCCCTCGGCCCCTGCGCCTGGGACTTGCACCTCCCTTGGAGAACTTCAATAACTTTCTGACAATCAGAGGTTCTGGCCTAGAACGAAAAAATATTGATATTTCTACACAGATATTTCTATGCATGCCACAAGTGAAACTTTGTTAAACTAAGAAAAAAACCTACATACATATGTCTACGTTCTGCGTAGTGTAGTGTAGTGTATTGTAGTGTAGTGTAGTGTAGTGTCCACCAGACGTAGCCGAGCATCTCCCGAGGAACTGTGCATCTGGACATGGCTATGGACTTGGATATACATAGCATATGGATATGATAGCACACATACGCATAAACCTATATGGATCAATGTACACACACACACACCGTCTATGTCTATTAAACCGAAATAAAACTCTACTCAACTTTACTGCGAAACGGCAAAACACAAGTCCTTTGAGTTTTTCTTCTGGGAGAGAAATCTGCAGATCACTGAACGCCATAACTACCGATGAACACGTCACGGTTCGGGTTTCAGGGCGCCTAATTGGTCACGTATGGTACATGCAGCGAGCTGACAACGATTGAGGATGAATTTGGTTTGACTTGGATTATTTCATTATGCATTGCTTTCATCTGCCATTCGCCACCATCCTATCCTCTCACATGATTCCACGCCCCAGCTGCAGGTCCCTCCGATTGTTTGTTGGCAGTTTGGGGCCATTATGACACCATTTTCCGAGCGAATGTCAAACAAAAGCCAAAAGCGTCACATCAGCAAGCACTCCGCATGGGATGTGCTAGTGGCATAGGGGCAGTGAGGAAGGGTGAGGGGGACTGCGACAGACAGAAGGATAAACCGCAGACTCTGCCATTTTGTTTGCACTGTCTAATGAGAAAAGTTTGCGAAAAGCATTGACAATGAATGCTGCTGATAAGAGAGCGGCGGGGGGAAGTTGAACAAAAGAGCCAAGAGCCACAAGGCGGGAGGCCTCCATTCGTTATGTGCCCTCCCGACTGTTCGTTCCTGGACAGACCACACACACGCCCATTGATCGATTGCTGCTCACTCATTTACGGCCGCAATTAAATGAACCTTGCCACAAGGACAACCAAGCTAAAAAATGTTGGGCCTGGTCAACCCTTTTTCTTCTCGGGCTCCTTCGCTTGGCTCTAATTAGTTCTGTTTTCTCGTGGCTGGTAGCCCGTAAAAGAGAAATTGGAAAAACAGCAGAGATGGATTTCAGCCATTGGGTCAATGGAACAACCATTGTACTCACTGAAGCAGCGACAAATGAATGCCGAAAGGGTTTCGAATTTAATGGGAGGAAAGCTTCTGCATTGCTTGGGGCCAGCAATATCCCAGCGGCATGCCCCATCACAAAACGCTTCTAGTGTGCATTTCACCATTCCCATCGCCATTACCACTTCAGCTTTCACTTTTCTGGCACATCTTCGTGGAAATCACGCATACGCAGCGAATACCGTGAGCTGCAGAAGAGCATTTGAAAGGCATTTCGTGCCGACAGGAAACTTTATAGCAGAGACTTGCCATGTATGAAGAACTTTCAGACATCGTCAGGAGAAAGTTGCCAAGAAAGACAAGGAAAACTGAATAAACTTTGTACTGCAAGGAAAAGTGTGTGGATTAAGTGTGCCACTTGGCCGCACTTGTGCCGATTCCGTTCGCCAAACTATCTTATATCTCGACTAAAAGCCACCGAAAGTACAAACATGCTCCTTCTCCTTTCAGGAATTGTTTCTTGCTCAGAAAGTTGCAAGGAAATAGAGAAAATATGTTTAACACTTGTACACATTAGTGAATGGAGATGAGCCACGGTTGGAATATTATTTTTAAGGGCCATAAGCTAAATATTTCCATTTTGTACTAGACAAAATTTGTAATGGAATGTTCTATTAAGTTTGCAAAAATACTGCTCTTCCGACTGATAAATAAAAACAACTCTATTCATCTTGCTTTTGTTGATGATTTCCATTAAACGACCCTTTAAGTCGTGCTCGAATTAAAAGGGTCGTTGGACTGACGCTGCACAGCTTCACAGATTAATGGCCATGCAAATAGCCACACAGAACGGCGGCAAATACCACGGACAGGACAGTGCAGCACAGCATTATCTTCGATTAACGAGCGAGAGTTAGATTAGATAAATAAGAGCGAGATACAAAACAACAAAAGCACAACGACCTGCTTATATTAAAGAATGCTTCTGCTTCGAACAGATATAAAAGTCCAACAGATGTAAAAGTAGGTCCACATAAATACAAATGGGGAAATAGGAGTTTGGGTGCTTACGACTTTCGTTTTTCCGATTGTTTCTAGAAGCCGATCCGGGAGATTCTAACTAATGTGACAACATAGTCATCAGCGACTACAGCTGTATGAGTATTAGAATCTTATTTATTCACTGTAAGAATCTTTGTATACCTTAAGTAAGAACCAAATGCAGATTCAGGTTCTGGCCATCTCCTTCTCGGCAGACTCGACGGCATCGTAGCCGTGAATGGTGCCGCTTCTGCTGACTACTTTCCTTTTTTTTCCCCCAAAAATTGTTCAATCAATTCTGGCAGAAACATCAATTTAACCGACAGGGTCGGAGGAATATCTGCGTTGTGGTTGTGGCTTAGCAAATCTTATACAATTTCTTCAAGCGCTCTTCTTCCCTTTGGAAAGGCGGCAATTATGAATGGCAGTGCTGTTCCCTATAGACCTTGCTACTGCACGCCATTGCCAATCAGCTGAAAGCAAACAGATATCTCTGAATAATGGATTTTTCTCTGCACCTCCCCCACTGCTACCATTACCAACGGCGAATCCTCCCCCCGAGGCCGGGGAAAAGAGTTTGTCCAGCATGCGCGCGGTCCGCTGCAGCCAAGTGATATCGAAAAGCAATTTCCGCTTTTACTACGGCATCTCCCTAATCCTCGCAACGGATGGAAATAAACGGGGGCACCAGGGACACAGTAGCTGAGTTACTCGAACAAGGCGTTGCCAGGTCAACGAATCGTATTCGTAGTAGTCCCAGAAACCGAAGTCAATCAAATATAAACAGACAGAAACAAAACTAGAAACGGAGCTGTAACGAAACCAGCTACGAGCAAAATCGAAAATATAATATACTCTTAAATTCCGTGAAAATGTTTTGGGGTATCAGCCCAGCGGTTGACTTGTACGAAGAGTATGTGAAGGCGTTCAAGATCAAGGATGACCCACTGCCCGAGGAGCAGGAGGGGGCATGCGGAGATGGAGCATCTCCTTCCGGGTCTCTCAACATACTGATATGCGGCGGAGGCGATCCGCGCCATATAATCAAGACACTGGCCAAACGCTACACATACAAAACCAAGCCCAAGCTGAACATATACGTGCTGGACGGGTGTGCCGAGATAGCGGCCCGGAGTATGCTGCTCCTGGGCGTGGCCCTGGAGCCGCCAGAGTCCTTCAGCTTGGTGTACAAGGCCCACCTTTTCATGGACATCTATGGGAACTCGTTGATGCGGCCGAGCTCCCACCACTACGTGGCAGCCAAGGGTCGCACGCTGCTAAAAATGGTCACCGACGAGGCGGAGCTTCAACGGCTGGCGCCCATGCTCAGCTTGGAGGGGCTGAAGTACAAGGAGCGCGACGGCCTCGAGATGTCCTTCAGCTTCTGGCAGCCCCAGCCATTGCACAAGTACAACATTGCCGCCTACTGGGAGCAGAGATCGCGTGCCCTGCTGGGGAGTCGTTACGACCACCGCAACGGCGCCTTTGACTGGGACCTGAGCATGACCCTAAAGAGCCGCGAGGGTCAGCAGATCTGCTCGCAAGAGTACCGCTACTGGCGGGAGAGCGGGGTGGCCTTCGTGTTCCCCGAGTACGAACAGTGCAAGCCAAACAAGACATTTGCTGCCGGGCTGGTGCGCAACGGACGCACCTATCTGCACCGCGGCTACGTGGGCGACATCCAAACGGGCCCCTTCTGCGGCTTCGGGTTGCGCAGCTCCGAGGAGCGTATGCACAACTCTGTCCACGGCGACAACGACTATCGGGCCACAGATGTGACCGAGCGCAACCTCCTCGAGCTCTTCCACGAGCTGCAGACACAAACCGTCTACGAGCACGATTCCACTCGATCACGCCGCTACGGCTCCGTTCAGTTACTCATGACGCCCCTGCTCACCCACAACGAGTGCGATGCCGAGGGGCAAGCCAGCTACGATCGACCCTGGATAAAGGTGCCGGATGTGACCGTGCACTTCGTGTCGCCCATGGAGATGGTGCAGCTAAAACAGGGAGCGGCTCGCTGGACGAACACCTTTGACATTGTCTTCGTTGCCTTCAACTACTTCTCCTTCCTGAGCAAGGAGTTCTTCCAGTCCCTGCATCCGCGGGCCTTGCTCCTTTTGGAGACAAAGCTGATGACGGTGGAGCGCAAGGACAATGTCCAGAGCTATGAGACCAAGGCCAAGGAGCTCATGAAGCAGGCTGGCTTGAAGAGTGTTATTAATTACCAGGCCATCAATGGCAAGCATATGCTACTGAAGTACAAGCGAACTGAGGCAACTGATCCAGACGAGGAAGAGGACAAGGACGAGGGCGATGATGTTGAGGCTGAGGCTGAGGCTGAGTCTGGATCTAACAACGAGCCAGAAGAGGTCCATGAGATGCAATTGACTGAACTTGTTTAATTTCAATACATTTTGTTTATTCAGTTCTCCCTTTTCTTTTTCTTCTTACCCGCCGCCCATGTGTCCAGTTGAAACTCCATGCCATCTTTGCGTTGACGCAGTGTCTGGGGGGTGGCAAAGGCCGTCGTGTGTCTGCGCTCCTCCTCAAAGTCGAGCAGATGATCGATACGTACGTTGAGCTTTCTTGCCCTCGTCCCAAGAGCCTTTCGACTGTCGTCTGCCCTTCGCTGGGTGTCCATGTCAACGACCTTTCTGCGTGGAACATGCTTCAACGCAGAATCCCAATTGCCGGTTTTCTTCAGATCGAGCATGATGTTGATCATTTGGTTGAGGGTGAGGGATTTTCCGGAACCAGATCCCCACTGCAGGTATCGATCCAGAGGCAAGCGAGCCATGCGCAGACCCAGCCGCTTCGCCTTGGCCAGCGAGAGGGGCTCGTTGTTCATTGTATCCACCATGGCGCCAACTATGTATATGTCGTCCGGGTTGTATGTGACTAGATCCTCGCGGCAGTGGGGTGTCAGATAGACCAGATTTTGCTTGTCGAAAAGCTCAGTAAAGCATTGCTTGTGCACGTTCATTGGAAACTCCGGATTGAGCATAGTCGGGATGTAGCGCTTCAGGTTCTGCATGCACTTTCCCTCCAACTGGGCATTGCAGTAGTGCAGATCGAAGGGCTCGTCGTTGAGGCGGTTCTCGGCGAAGCACAGCATTAGCTGCTTGGCCGCATAGGAGGCCTCTCGATTGTTCATGTGCTTGTCATAGGAGCAGTCCAGCACCATCTTGGGGGCGAACTGCATGGCGCGCGTTAAACGATTGTTTTGCCAGTGATTGATCGTTGTGTCGTAGATGCGCAGGAACATGGAGGTGTGTGCCAGGCCATAGATTATGTGGGTGTTCTCCTCCCGCTCTTTTCGCATGTCGGCGATTCGACGCTCTGTGTCTTCGGCCCGCTGTGCTTTCTTCCGCCGCTCCGCCTCTTTTTTCATATTAATCTGCCACAGAAAGGCGTAGTACTTTATGCGTGCGGATTTTGTGGGCAACGACAGCACGTGGTCCCAGTGATGATCCTGAAAAAAGTCCAAGGCCGGCACGCGACGTCCCTCCTGATGGGCAATATCAGCCTCCAACTGCAGAACCTTTCGCCTCTTCCCACGATCCTCTTCGGTTTCTGCTGGCCCGTCGCTTATCACTGGACTAGCCTGTGCAAAGGGATTCGAAAACTTCTTTGAGTTCACTTCACTGCCGGCAAACGCATTGTCGCCGTCGAATGTTTTGAATGAATCAGACACTCTCCTGGCAGGTATCGCACATCCTTTGAGCATGTGACTCGCCAGTCTCCATGGTCTCAGTGTTTTCAGCATTTTTCGGTCCAATTTATTGCAGAAATTGTTTTATAATGATGTTTATAAAGAAGTACGGCGTCAGGGTTGCCACCCGCCAACAACAGCTGGCCGCTGTCGAGGTTGCCAGACTGGCCCGTTACTGTTGCGCTGTGACTGTCTGTATAATAAGAAGCGGCATTTGCCGACAATTTTTGCGCTTGGTTTGGAAAAACGTGTAAAAGAATTATATATTTACAAAAAAGAAGCCGCAAGACATATAAACACGATTAGCAATGGCTTTGGTTTGCGCACGTAAGTAGCTACACATTTCTAAAGCGACTTTGGGTGGAAACTCACTTTTTCGGCCGTTCCTCCAGTGACAAACGAAGTCCCCGAGACGCCCGTCGTGTCTCCCCACTCGGGAGCCGTCTTCGAGAAGCGAGTGATTGAAAAGTATTTATTGGAGAATGGCTGCGATCCCATTAGCGGCAAGGAGTTGAAGGCGGAAGATCTAATTGAGCTGAAAACGCCCGCGTTGGTGAAACCCAAGCCGCCCAGTGCCACCAGCATTCCGGCTACTCTGAAAACAATGCAGGACGAGTGGGACGCCCTAATGATTCACTCGTTCACACAGCGCCAACAGCTGCAAACAACGCGACAAGAGCTGTCCCATGCCCTGTATCAACATGATGCCGCCTGCCGTGTGATTGCACGTCTTAACAAGGAAGTGGCCGCTGCTCGGGAGGCTCTGGCCACGCTGAAGCCCCAGGCCGGTGTTATGAATGCACCCACGGCGATTCCACAGCCGGCCCTGGCCTCTGAAGCTGGCGGTGCCGCTGCACATCCCATGGAGCAGGCTGGCATGAATGCTGAGGTGATACAGAAACTCCAGGACAAGGCTACAGTGCTCACGCAGGAGCGCAAGAAACGCGGACGCACCGTTCCTGAGGATCTGGTGTCACCTGATCAGGTGAAGAGCTTCCTAACGGTGGCCTCCCATCCTGGCCTGCATTCGGCCTCGGTACCCGGCATCCTGGCCCTAGACATCAACAGTGCCGACCACAGCAAGATCCTGACCGGCGGCAATGACAAGAACGCAACCGTCTTCAACAAGGACACCGAGCAGGTGGTGGCCATTCTCAAGGGACACACCAAGAAGATCACCAAAGTAATCTACCATCCCAACGAGGACACAGTCATCACCGGCTCGCCAGACATGAATATTCGCATCTGGCACGTTCCCACATCCCAGACGCAGCTACTCCTGCGCTGCCATGACGGACCGGTGACCGGACTCTCGTTGCACCCCACTGGCGACTACTTGCTCTCCACATCGTCTGACAAGCACTGGGCCTTCTCCGACATACGCACTGGACGGCTGCTCACAAAGGTTATCGACACCGCGGAGGTTGGTCTGACGACGGCCCAGTTCCATCCTGACGGCTTGATTTTCGGTACGGGCACTGTCGATTCCCAAGTCAAGATCTGGGATCTGAAGGAGCAGAGCAATGTGGCAAACTTCCCCGGCCACACTGGTCCCATTTCGGCCATCTCCTTCTCCGAGAACGGCTACTACTTGGCCACCGCGGCAGACGACGCCTGTGTCAAGCTGTGGGATTTGCGCAAGTTAAAGAACTTTAAAACAATCCAACTGGACGATGGCTACGAGGTCAAGGATCTGTGCTTCGACCAGAGCGGCACATATCTGGCCATTGCCGGAACCGATGTCAGGTGAGTCGTCGTCGTCCCTCTACAGCTAAATGCACAGCTTTTGAATCAGTTGAATAGCTTCATATATAGATTTATAGAAATCGAGTGAATCAGAGCTTGTTCTTGCGTCGCTGCTGCAGTTGCAAGCGATGATGCTTCTTAAAGTGCTCCATCCAGTTATGTAGGCGGTTCTGCTTGACCAGTGCCCGCCTCGACATTTCCTTCTCCGATGCCATGCGGCGACGAACCTGCTGTTCCAAGCTTCGGAGCTTAGTCGGCTCAATATGGTCCAGCTTGGACAGCAGCTCCTGTTGCAGGACATTGGTGTTAGACAGCGTTGGCTTTGAAGTCAAATTTGGTCTTACCATAACATAGGATTGGATCTTCTCCACCTTGGCCAGGGTCGTGTCCTGCTCGTCCTCGTACGTCGACTTTGCGGCTGGCAGAGGAGCCTGCATGTCTTCCATTGTGCGCCATTGCTTCGACGACTTCTGTGCTGGCTTCAGCGGCGGCGGCGGTGGCTTCGACTCCTCCTTTTTCTGCTCCGGATGCACTTTGTTCTGTATGTGCTTAAGGATTACAGGGACAATGCTGTTGAGCCTTATGTTCAGCTTGCTGGGAGGGAAATATATGTGTATTCGAACTGATCTCTCGCAGCACAACTCTCAACTCACTCTTTGCAGTAGCTCTGCTCGTAGACGCTCAACAACTCGGTGGCACGTTGCTGAAGGCCAGCCACGCGACGCTGCAAGAACTCTGGGTCCTTCAGGAAAACGTTTGCAGTCACCTTGCGCTCGAATGTTTTTTTCTGCAAGCACGACAGTTGCTAAGAATATACCTTATAGGAAGAGAAAATTGATTCCACTCACGGCTTTGTCGTGGAGTATGCCCACGATGTGGTTGAGCAGGGCCAGCTGGGTGAATCGTCGGTTGTAGTTGGAGACCTTTAGGCGGTTCCTTTCGTAGCCCCTAATCCAAACGTCTGCATCCAAGTGGTTGCGCTTCGCGAGATAAGGCCTCACCACTTTCTCCATGTAGTTCTGCACTTGCTGCACCTGTTCCAGGCCGGCTGGATGTCGCTCACTAATCTCCATGCAGACGATCTCCTTAGGCATGGTCAGCCTATCCCTATCAGGACCCTCCTCTGCCAGCTCATCCACCGTGTCATCGAAATAGCTGATTAGCTTGAGCAGATACTGGAAGCGGCCATAGACTTCCTGCACCTCCATCAGGATACGCTGATGCTCGAGCTTAACCTCGTTAAGCTCCTCCGCCACCTTGTTCTCCTTCAGCATCTTCAGCTTCTGTTGGGCCTCCAGCATTTTCTTAAACTCGTCTGCCTCCATTTTCTTCAGCGACTCTTCGGCGAACTTGTGAAAGTCTTCTGCCTTCCCGTACAACCTGTCCTGGTGCTCCTTCTCGCGTTTCCTATCCAGAAACATCTCCTGCGTGGCATAGTGCATGAATCGGTTGCGCGTGATGTCGCGTAGCAGTAAAATGTCGCTAAGGAAATGAGCAAGTCAGTCTTCGACGGGAGTTCGCTTTACTTACCCCAACCCCCGTCCACTCACGTTTTCATGCGGAACTTTCTGGCCAAGCGCTGCGAACTGGCGTCGGTTATGTACTCCGGATCGATGGTTGTAACCACGCATGGAGCCCGGGGATTGGCAACTTCGCCGCGCTGTAACCAAACCATTAATTAATGCCATTGACTCTTGCAATGTGATTGATATTCCTACCGCATTGAAATCATCAATTGATAGATTGATGGGCTTGGGTGCTTCCGGCTCCTTGTGGGTCCGAGGACGTATAAAATCTATCAAAGCAAGGATTTTGCGTTAAATCATCATTCCCGTCACTCCCAATACTTGAATTTTACCTTCATATTTCCTATAGACTTTTATTTTAGATTTGTGCATTTCGTACGTGCTGTTTCCTCTGCGAAACTCGTTTTCCCGTACTCGTTTACCCGTATTCGATTATGTTGCCATGGCTACAATATTGATGATATTCGCTTTCCTTTTCAGGGTTTACCTATGCAAGCAGTGGCAGGATCTGAAGATATTCAACGACCACACGGCCCTAGCAACCGGCGTCCGCTTCGGGAAGCATGCCCAGTACCTCGCCTCCACCAGCATGGACCGCACACTGAAGTTGTATGCCATCGAATAAGCACTGGCGGCGGCGGCCAGACTAGCAGATTACCAACTAAGTCCTAAAATGTACGAGTATCTAAGCTCTTGTGTGTACTTCAAAGAAATAATTCAGTAAAATAAACCTGACCCTTTTATCCGAAAACCACACTGAGCGTACGTACGTATATTGGCATGTTTAATTCTGCATTACTGTATATACTTAGAAATATTCAACGAGACTGCCGCGTCGGGGACTGGGCGACTCGGCAAGGGCTCGCCTTCACGAGGCCGAGATCTGCTTCAGTGGTCTCTCCAAATAGGCGGCCAGGGACATGGCCTTTTGCTTGAGTAGGCCCAATCCGACTTGGCTCCTGGCATACAGGCACAACAGCACACTAGCCACCTGCAATAAAATCGTTGATCAAGAATTAGTCTGAGGATGTGATTTGATTGAGACTCTTGCCTGTGTTATTGCCACATGACCCGTCTCGCAATCAATCAGCACAAAGGTCAATCGGTCTTCGCGGAATGCATTCCGTCCATGTTTTTCGTAGGCTGCCCAAATATTGCTGGCAATGGCGGCAGTAATGCGAGCATCCTTATCGCCATATCCGGAGTAGGCCAAGAGTGCACCCTCCTGACTCAGCAGACTGTAAGTACAGACACTGATTAGTTTCACTGCATTTCAATGATACTACTATCTTACAGGGTGTTCTCCACGCCCCCGGTATTTGCCTGGCTTAGAACTTGTGTGAGAGCCTTGGGTTTCAGCATCTTGAGAAGTTTGTTAAAACATAAAAGGAAAAAAACAACTTAGCCTCCACAGAGTGCACACTGAATGGCAAAAGGCTGTCAGCTGGCTGGTTTGTTCACGTTGCATCGTGAGTGGCAACTCTCTGGCGCCAAAAGAGAATTTGATTTGATTGCATTTAAAAAGTTGGTTTTGCCAGCGAGCCCAGGAATACTATATTTAATTTTTAATAATTGCGGTAGTGGCTCTTAAAATGAAAATGGTACATAGTACATATTTTCTATACATTTTAATCTTTAAAACATTTGTGTTAAAGATGGTCTCATTTTAGGTTACATGATATTCACGCCGCGTCGTCATAGGCCTCTAAAACGATTCTTTAATCGTTAACAATTCATGGTATCTGCCTGCTACGTATTTCCGGACAACATCGTCATCTTATTGCGTATGACGTCATGGATAAACTAGGTCACGGACTTATTACGCAGCAAAACTGCAGCATAACTCCCTTTGTCCTCAATAACAGTTTAGGTTTTCCAACCACCGAATTTTCAACCTTTCAGAAGGCAGCATACCTGTATTTTTCCTCATACTACGCCGTCGTTTGCCTGAAAAGACCTTGAACCGGGTTGCATTTGAAATTGCGAAATGCGCATGACTCAGCGAACCCCCATACCTTCCCATTCCCTTCTATTAAAAACAGTGAGCGAATGCACCCTAACAGATTTTGCGGGTTCTTTGCTACCGAAGCTAGAAACTGGGTCAACTACGCAATAGCATTACGATTATGATGATTTATGGTTTTGGAGGAGTCGAATGAATGCGTATGCTAGGGATGGTGTTGCATTAAAAATGTATTTATTAACTTAGATTCAACCAAATTTAGTCTTGGATAAGATAAATCGAGCAATCCGATGTCCGCTCTTGGGGGTGACAGTACCGAACACACTGCATTGGTACATTATATCGCAATATTGATGGAGTTTCTTAAGTTAATTAAATATTACTACTGCTAAATATTATGTACACTTGGACAAAAATACATCGGAGGTGCATGCACACCTCCTCTATATGACATTGTTTGGTGTAGCCTTCAAAACTAATTTATTTTGGATTCAAGTCTCTGTGCGGGTGAAGAGAAATATATTGAGAGAGAGAAAGAGTGTTCATTAGAGCCAAACGATTTTTGAGGATGTCGGTGTGGTTGGGGTGGAACTGGGGAGTGCGCTGGCGGTACTGCGCTGCACTGCACTGTAACGATCCGATCTGTTAAGCTGGTGTTTAGAATTGCATTCGCGTTGCTTGTTGTATGTCTGTTGCTGGAGTTGTTCTGGCTGTTCAGCTAGCTAACTTAATTACAATCTTATCTACATGCTAAACATGTCCGCCTTTTTCTTTCGAGTCTACGAAATATCAAAATACATACATATGTATGATGTATGCATGTGTACAACTATAAATGTCCTTCGTATTCGATCACAGCGCGCGCTCAATATCAAAACAAAACTTTTAAACAATAGTAACGCAAAGTTTTGTTAGTATTTAAGAGGTGGCACGGCACCAAAAGGGTCCATTAAAGGGTCCACGTAACTAAAGTTTTTTGTTTGTTTTTGTTTTTCGAAGGGAGAGGATTTTGATTTAATCTCAAGACCCTATTGCGTTGTGGAGCGAGCACGCTTAGGGTTGCAGTAAAGAGATACAAGCATGGATGGGTCTGGCTCGTTCTTCTCGGCCTTCTTCCTCGTTTGCGTCGGCAGGCGATCCGTAAATGTCTTGGGTAAGCCAGCTTTAAGAAGCGCCTTGCGATCGTACATGTCCAGATTATCGTTGTAGTAGGTTATGGCCTCCCAGCACATTTCGCTCAGCTTTGGCACGGTCATCCACATCTTGTAGAGACCGTTGCGTCGACGCATCTCCTTCTCATTGTACTCGATGCCACCGAACACGTACATGCAGCCGTTGTCCGAATGTGCGGCCGAATGGAAGTACAGGGGTCGGGGCAGACTTGTCTCAATGAGGAACCACTGCTTGGTGCGCATATTCAGCTTCCAAATATCAGAAAAATATGTCGAAAAGTCACCCTAAGCATGGTGGGGAGGAATATTTTGAATATGTTAATAGTATCTTTCAAGAAGAGATCACCGAGTTGAACGCACCTGCAAGCCACCCGTGATGAAGGCTTCGATATCTCCATTGGTGGACTGGTGTTGCACACACGAGAAGCACTTGCGCGGCTTCGGATAGCCCTTATTGTTCTGCTCCACATCGACGATCCGTCGATCTGGGAAAGTGTCGAAGTAGTCCCAGCAGTTGTCATCCAAGTTGTACGCTGGAATGCGCTGAAGATCGTACACAGAGTGCGAAGTCCCGCCTCCAAGCACAAAGATGTGCTTTCCATCGTAGATCACCTCGTGGCGGTAGCGGCCCTCGGGATCTTCGCGCATCTCCGGCCGACTAATGTACACATTCTCCCACACTCCTGTGCGCAGGTCCAAGCGATAGACGTCGCAGGTATAGTCGAAGCCAGTTGTTCCCCCGATTGTGTACAGATAATTTTTGTGGATCACAATCCCTGGACCGTATTGGGCAGTTGGTCGATCCCCGGTGACCTTCAAGCGTTCGACGGCAGGCGTCGCCCCAACACTGGCCGTGCGATACACATAGCAATCGTTCGAACAGGACTCCCCGAAGGGATAGCCAGTACCTCCATGGGACTGCAAAGAGCAAAAGAACGATCAAATGAAACTTATCTCTGTTTGTTTGGTATTTAGGAAGCGAGCAGTAGTGTGTGCACGCCCCTGAAATTGCTGGCTATGCATCAAATTAGAAGATATTGAGCCAGCAGGGCCTGCTTATCTGCTCTGGAGGGAACCGAACAGAGGCTGACCAGTGTCGGCTCCCCAGATAAGCGGAAACATGCCTCGCCAGTATGTTTTGTGTGTATCGGTCATGATTCGTCATCAAATTATAGCTAATTGAGGAATGCACGGGAAAGGGAAAAGGAAAGGGCATTTTCAGCCAGCATAAAATGCCAAAGGCAGTCAGACTCAGTCACAGCCACAGCCAAAAAGCGCGCGCGCTCTCAGCTGTGATGTGAGGGTGATGTAGCGGGCACGGGAAGTGATTTTGTTTTTCATCGCGAGCTTGGCAAGGGGGAAAAGCTGGAAAACAAGTTGTTGCATGCCGCAGCATAAACAACAAACAACAACTGCGTAGTAACCAAAATGGAAAGCAAAACAACAGAAAGAGGGTTGGACTCGGATGGCATGCGCACAGACAGGGACGGAGACAGAGACAGAGGCGGAGGTGGACACAGAGAGAGAGAGAGAGAGAGAGACAGACATTGAGACTGCTGCAGTGGCAACGGCAATGGCCATGGGGGCAGCTGTTGGCGCTCGGAATCGGGCGATTCCCGTTTGTTTGGCCTGACATTTCGAGTGTTTAGAATGCATAAACAAAGCGGAGAGGCGGAAGAGCATCATTGGCAAGGCTGGGCAAGGCAGGGCAGGGCGTGGCATTGGCCCTGGCATCGATCCGTATTGCACAGAGAGCTCTGTTTAACCCAGAAATACTTTCGATAGAGAGATCTGCTGTGGTTCCTTCCTACAAGGCCCGTTATTGGATGCACTGGGTGCACATTGGGCGCTGCCCGTGACATCCGCACACCCTGCACTATTGGCCCAAAATGGTTTTCGTTGCTAGGAAAAACAAGTTTTCACTATAATTTGCGGAACGGGGCAGACATCGCGGGTCTAGGGGTTTTTCTAACAGTTTCGCTTTCCTATTCACACACACACACACAGACCCCCACGCGCATTTGCACTCTCGCACACACACACACAGAAGATCAGAGAGACAATTATCTATTTTTGTCTTGCACCTCCCTCGACAAATACTCACAATCAACACGTTATTGTGAATGGTCAATGCGTTGGAGGCCAGCTCCATAGGCAAGTTGCTGGCGTTCTCTGCATTCAGCTCCAGCCTCCAGAGATTGGTGGCAAAGTTATAGCTCCAGAGCTCCTGGAAGAGCAGGCAGCGACCGCGACGAGCTGCAGTGACGGCGCTCCGGGGATTGTAGCCGCCCAGAGAGTACAGATGAGAATTTGAAGCGATGATGCGGTGGCCACTGCGGGCCAGCGGGTAGCCACCAGCGCAATGCTTATACTTGTAGGCGCACTTCACCAGACGCAGGGGCTGGAAGCTGTACTGGCGCAGTGTCTTTGGCTGCTGCTGTTCCTCATCGGATAAGAGGGACGCGCTAAGGGCGCTTTTTGAAATGTCTTTGGAGTCCTGTTCGTCGGCGTCGTCGCTGGAGCTGCTCGACTCATCTGAAAACATTTCCTCAAGCTCCGAGTCCGAATCCGAATCGCCATAGTCCACATCCACATCGTCGTCGTCCTCCTCGTCCTCGTCGTCCATGTCACTGGCCGCATCCATCGGCTCTACAGCTGCTATGACCTGAAAGCGTGCCACAATATCCGCATGGGCCCGCAGGACCTCCTGTTGCTGGTCGATTATATTCTCCCGATGGCCTCCCTCCTCTGGCATGTCTTGCTCCTCTGCCATTTCTTGATCCATGATATTGTTGTTGTGCTCCCGATTCGATGGCAGCCACAGGGGATATATGACTGTCGTGTAGATGTAGTGCAGCAGCTTGGCCACGAACAGAAAATATCTCCAGGTATGACGCAGTGTGAATATAGTGATGCACTTGAGTCTGGCTGGTTGTAGCATGTGCATACCACGCTTAATTAACTGAATTATATAATAGACAATTTTGAATCCTGTTCAATATCGTTTTTTTTTGGGGATTTCTATAGAACTGAACTGAAAATATTGTCTAATTTTTACGAATTTTGGATATTGTTGTTTTCGGGAGAGGGCCACGACCTCGCACAGCTGGTTTTGCTATACTGCTTGCTTTGTTGCTGTCATTTTGACATTCCTCGCTCGCACTCACACACATCTGTGGCACATGTGTATGATATGGGTAAAATGTTATTTATCGCTGAAATTATTACGACACGAACTTGTAATTATTATTTTTATTGCACATTGATTGAAACTGCATTAAGTAAATTAATCCATTTTAACAACTACGCTTTAAACTGCAAAACAGTGTGACCGCGGATTTATCGTTAAAATATACCGTCCAACCCTCAGAAATATACCAAAATATTTCGTCTCAATTTAAAAATATACCGTAAATATACTGACGAATTATTTCTGTTCACGTTCCATCATATTCCTCGATTTTGATATTCGGTTCAATATTACTAGCTTTCTAAGAACCTCAGCTCTCAACTCGTTATTTTAGTCGATTGATCAATCAATTTCCTACAAGAATGGTTACATAAAATATATCATCTTTATTATATTGCTTAAGAAATAACGTTCAAGCTAAATTGGTCAATAACAATTTCCACTAAATTCATGTCTTTACATGGTAACTACGCGATAGCCACAAAATTGCGACGTATTAACTACATTCTTATGTAATTACCAAAAGCGACACCTCTAGGGGAAAAGTGAACGTTTCAAACATTTTTGGCCGTTTTTTTTTAATATAATCCCCATGTAAGAGCCAATGGGAAAAACCTCTGATATCCACTGAGATTTGGATGTCAAAGATCGAATCCCTGATGCTGACAAGTGGCATTTCTACACAATTTCTACAATGGTGCATTCGACAAAAATACTTACCACGAAAAAGATAGAAAATCCCACCAAACTGCTTTCGATACTATCGACTGGATACGGGTGGTGCGCGCCAAAGGGTCTGGGGATTCCTGAAACGGATTTAGATATAATGTATATCATATCAGAAATTATTCGTACATTTCGTGTGTTCTGACTAATAATGAATGAAGTTGAATAAACTAATGAACAATTCTTCGAATGTGAAGTCCAATATGATATATGATTAATAGGCCACAGAGCATAAACAAAATAAAATCTCTTCTGATATTGTGGGGAGAGCTTCTTCAAAAAGTGTCATTATTCTCTAAAAATGATAAAGTTCAGGTAATACACAAATGCCAGCAATCCTATAACCTATATCTCTATATAAGTATAACTCATAATGTTGTATGGTTCTATTTATATTACGAGTTCGGCAGTTGTGAAAACTCACGAGATGAAATCTTAGTATAATCAGAATTAATTAATTAATAATTAACCCCCGAACTGGGGGCTCCCAAATGACTAACTTTTGTACTTCAAAAACAAGCTATTTTGTTAAATTTGCAAAGCGGCCACACTGCTCTCTTAGCAGACCGAACCAGGGTAGAATGGTCCATTAGGTACGGCCACCGAAGCGGCAATGTAAGGAACTAAGGTGCTACTCTCAACTTCCATTAGTTTAAATAATTATTTCGAATTGGTCTATTTGTATGACCTAACAACTTAATTATTAAAAACGATGTACCTTGCAGAATTGATTAGTTATTTAAGACAAAAAACCCTAAGAGGCCACATTGTGAGGGGTCCCTACCTAGTATACTTATACCATGCATTCACTCGTACAATAAAGACCGCCGTCGGCACAAATTTTCTCATATTGTTTTTTTCACTTGTGTAATGTTCGGATGCGGTGTCAACTCAATAACAAAATGCTGATCAACTATAAATCGAATAGACTTTGATAGCGATAAACTCGGATGTGGCACAAAGCATTGCGCCTGACGTTGGCCCCGAGGTCGTATGGTGTATCATAAGAGTCGAATCGTCGCATTTCGGTGAGGTCCCGCGCAATCTGAAGGAATGACCAAGTCCAACCAATACTTTACTCCACGCATGTTTAAAATTGCAGCGCGCGTGTCATAGTTTTCAACCCCAATCCGTGGTAATAATAATAAATATATATTCCATGCAAGCTCTTGAAATTCCATCGAATAACTCAGCGCCGAAAATGGGGAATTCGCCAATAACATTTGAATGTTCTTATAAATTGCACAGATTTTGCAGTCCACGACCCTTCATAACCTTAAAAAGGCACGTGCATTTGCTCCGTTTTGCGGCGTAGAAGAGTTTCCTCGAATATCAGACACTGACGGAGAGCCCAACCACCGCTGTTGCGCCTGCCACGAGAGTTGACAGGGACCGACGAAGATGGCAACAGCAGCCGACCAGCTAATGGCACCTGCCTCCCTCGCCACGATAGCGCCAGTCAGCAACGGGCAACAGTCTCTGCTGGCAACGACAGCAGCAGTAGCGATGGCTGCCAGGAATGGACAGGAGCAGCAGGAGCTCGTCGAGAACCAAAAATCCACCTCCCCGAAGCCAAGCCCCATGCCGAACCTGAAGCTGAACAAGATGGGCTCTGTGTCGAGCAAGGAGAAGCGTGTCTACAAAATCGTTTTAACTGGCGGTGAGTTTTCCAGTCCAGTAAACTTAAACTGAAAAAGTGCTTCGCTTCTCTTCGGCTGTGCGCGTTTTCTGTATCTGTTACAAGTGTCTCTTCGAGTGGTCTCCTGCCAGCCCCCAGGTGCACTTTGTTTCCGATTTATGTCAAGGTCGCAGGCTTGCGTGGAGGGGTAGTTTGTCCTGCGCGCAGCTTCCCCTCAAATGGCGGCGTTGGCCGTTTGATAATGTTTGGCCGCTACCGGCTTTATTTTACAGCCGCCCCGCACATAATTTACATTTAAATGTAAAAGAGAGGCAGAAACCTGTTTATTCCGCGCTCATATGATATTGCTTGGGCGCGTGGTCTAATCATTTAATTTGGCCGAAGTTATGACTGTGATTAGCTAGAACACAAACGGTATTGACGTATTGAAGAGGCCTATCTGCTATCTGCTATTTGCCTGTTGCGCGAGCAGACACAAAAATGTATATTCATATGTATGTATTTGTCGCCGTCTATTATCGCACTTTGGCGGTATGGTATTGACTTCCTCTGCCGCACCGCACTAATCGAAATTTGGCGGCAGGCTGAGGAAGAAGCTGATAAACAACAGGCCCCATTCAGGCAGGCTCACTTAGCAAGGGGCACGTGGGGCCCGTTCCATTCCACATCAATGACTAATCCCCCGTGAGTCCCCCAGGGCCGTAATGTTTCCGGCCGATCAATTCCTGATCGATGCACGGACCAGAGACCAGAGACTGCGGTGCAATGGCCATGGGCATGAGCAGCTCTGTAATTGCAGTCAATGTCAGTCCCCATTCCAGCGAAGTGCACAATTGAGGAACAATTGGAGCAGTTCTCAGCCGTAGCCGCAGCAGCGGCAGCTAAGCAACTTGTTCGCAACTTCTGTCTCGTTTCTAATTGGAATTTGGGGCTCAATCGAGTTATTTGTTCATAGTGGTCGATCGAATCAATCGTTGATTGCCATCTGAATAATTATTTGAACACTATTTTCAGGTCCCTGTGGCGGCAAGACAACGGGCCAGTCCCGTCTGTGCACGTTCTTTGAGAACCTGGGATGGAAGGTAAGTGTTGTGGGGCATTCCATTCGGGTATTCGGGGGTACCATTAGGTAGAAAAGGCCTGCGAGGCTTGAGCTTTGTTTTGGGCCACGGGCAGCTGTAAGTAGTGCCCAATCCTGGTGGGCCAATCAGCGGGCAGAAGGCAGTAACAGACTAAGAAAGAACCCGCTTAGAATATCTCAATATCTCTTTCTTTCGTACCTTCCTATTGCCCCGCAAACTCGAAACAAAGCAATGAGCATGTTAAATATTTTCAGGTGTTCCGCGTGCCTGAAACGGCCACTGTGTTACTCAGGTAAATGCTCTCTCTCCACACACACAAAAACATTACAATTTTGAAACGAGGCAATCAAAGCGAAAGGGGCCAACTGGGGAAGCTGCACCCTCAACTTGGCTCCGAGTAGATTTGCTTGCCTCCAAGGCTGGGTCGCCCAGCCGAGACTTTGAGGACACATACACGAAAACCGATACCGATACCGATGCAAATGCAATGCATATTTGATACCGGTCGAGATCGTAACCCTCCATACTCCGACAGAAATATCCTATCTCTATCATACTTATTCGAAACTCGTATCTAGTAGACGCCACGCTGCACGTCCACCAATGTAAATATGCTAATGCCTTTGTTTCTTTTTCTCTCTCTCTCTCTCTGTTTCTCCCCCCGTCTCCCGCATATCTAGTGGTGGCGTCAAGTTCTCTGATCTGACCGAGAAAGAGGGTAAGTAGAGTTGCAGCGTTGTAACGAAAAAACGATTAGAAGAGGAGTTTCACACTTGCAAGCATTTTCCGAAAACACTCGTGGGACCGATCTTCCAGTCCTTCCTTCATCCACTGTCAAGGTCGACCGTTTCAGAGCAGTTTCTAAGAACGAAAACTAAAATAAATCAAAATATTTACTAGCGGGACGGGACCCACACAAAGAGACCTTTGAAAGCGCTGTACTATACGTACTATATATGCTAGATGTATTTTTAAAATAAAAATCAGGCAACTGCGACAGCGACCAACGACCAACGATGCCACATACTATATGTAGATAGTATGTGTGTATGTATATCTCTTTGCGTATATCCGAGTACATGGCATAGCAAGGCGGCCACCATGAAAGTCACGTCTCAATGATGAATCTTACGTAATTCCTTTGTGCCCAAGAATTCGCCGAGCATTTTCCCGATATCCTGATGAGCTGTCTCCGGCAACTGACTCGAGAATTGCGTGACTTGCGACAATTTCCATTTCGCCGGTAACTTATTCCTTCTATTATTTCGAGACCAATTTGTCAATTGCGTTCTTAATGGATTTGCAATTGGCGGGAGGCCCCCCTGTGGCCGCCCAGAATGCGAATGCGAGTATCTAAATTGCCAAAAACAGTACCAAGATAAGATATGGAAAGCGCACCCACTCCAGTCTAGAGGGGCCTTGCCTAGGGTGGTCCGGTGGTCACATGAAGGTTGGATTGTCATAATTCCTTGCCATATTGTAGCCAGTAGAGAGTAGCCAACAGCTAAGGGCTATCTAATATGCGTATTGATGCTAGTACACACTCACCCGAAAACCAAACACCCACACACCCGAACATCAACACAACCCACTCACATGCGTACTACCCAAGCAGACCCGCCCACGCCAACCACGTTCGTTTACAAAGATCTGCCATTTGCCGCGCCGGAGCACAGTCTCATCGACCTAACCGCATCCTGTCCGCGTTGCTTGGCCAAGGCTGCCTCCAAGCCCAATGGCAGCGAAGGTGAGTGAGAGCCGATCAGCAGGCCCTCTGATCGGATCGAATCTTCTTGCGCTGATCTCTAAAGCAACCGAACCGAACCGCTTTGTGTCTTGTTCAACGGAGTTCAGATCCTCCTTATCGCTGTGACCCTGTCCATCCTTTCTATGCCTGTGCCTTTGCCTGTGCCACTGCCTGTACCTGTACTTGTGCCTGTGCCTATGCCTTTGTTTATGTACCAATTTGTATGTATGTATGTGTATGCTTGAGCTGCTTTATCTCCCGGCGACAGCAAAGACTTGAACAGATCTCTGTCCGCGGTGCGTGTCCGTCCCGAATGAGTTGACAGTTTACTTTTGACTAATGCAAACACTGTTCTCCATGCACATACATACTACTCCTACTACATATACATTCTTATTTATTTGTTGCTTCATTTCTTTGATTTACGGTCCGATCTATGGTCTGTGTGTGTCACTGTGTGCGGTCTCCTAACACCTGTGTCCAACAACTGTCTAACAAGCTGTAGTCACTATGCCACGCCATGTGGCAGTCTATATACGAATTTACGTATCTAGCAGATATATCTGCACATTTCAATAATAATATTTTATGCCAAGCCCCTGCCATTAGCTAGCCTCTACGATTTCTGCAAATTTAAATGGGGCATTTAAATTTAGCCCCACATGTGAATACATGTATACATATACGAACCGTGAACGTATGCACATGTGCATAGACTTGTGACCAATAATTGTAGATACGAATACGATAACAAAGCTTGCAGGCAGCTGGAAGCTGGAAGCTATAAAAATCACAATAGTTCCCTGGAGTTTTATCTTTTATCCTGTCCGATCCCATATGTCTATTTCTATAACTGGAAGTGTCCAGATGGGATTGCATCCCCTCAGCAGCACACGAGGGAATGGGCATTTCCAGCTGTGTTTTCCATCAAACTTCCATTGTAACGGATAATTCTAGATCCACGCTAGCAGTACTCAAAAAAATTGTCTTTCCTTTATAATCAGTATACAGATGCATACATATGTACATACATATGTTCATATGTCTATAGACCCGTGTGACTATACCAAGCCAGGCAGTCAGCCATGGCCACATGGGCAGTTTCCCAGCAGAAAGACATTTTATTTTCGATTTCTTTTTGGCTTTACTTGTTTATGAATGTATGTATGTATGTACATTTGTACATGTCTGCTATGTGTATCCGATTGACTGGCTAATTAAATACGTGCATTATAGACGAAAACATTTTAAGCGTTCTGTCGCATCACGTGCTTTCTGACGCGACAGCCTCCCGTCATTCGCTCTCTTCACGGCTGTTGAGTACATACGTACTCCTCCCTTTCTCTCTCTCTCTCTCTCTATATACTTGTTTTCGCAGCGTATCGTCACTTGTTGTTGGTGCCGCGTGCTTTATATAGCGGCTGATATCATATGTACATATGTATGTGTGTATGTAGATTCTGGCACTAATATACTTGCCAAAAAGTTCCCGTTTGAACTTGTTCGGTCAATTGATTTCCCAAATTGGTTTCTAAATGATTTTGTTTTTTCCAGTGATTGTTTTTGGTCCGTTCCTGTCCCTTTCGCCCTCTAGTTCCTCCTGATTTTACGTACCTATCCAACTTCTTCATTAGTCAAATATGTGATCTAAAACTATGCAAATTAACCCGACTAATTATGTAATTAAAAATGTGCCGGCAAGAACTTCATCTGCATACATTTACATATGTATGTATGTATGTATATCGTATCTGCTGCGAATCCATTAAACGTTGGAGGGGCACACACGCCCCTTCACTCCCATACATACACACGTCTATACATACATACATAACACTAGCATTCGGTACATCATACATACATATATTTCCTGATACGCCATAACGTTGAAAAAAATTACGAGTACAAAATACGCACATACATTCACAAGTACACGTGTATGTATGTGTGTACAGCGAACCTACCACCAACCAGCTATACTATTCTAAGGTATTTTCGTTATTTTCCTCTTATATCATCGCTAATTGAATTAGAAGTCGAAGGGGAACAAAGAATCTGCGATCGAAAACAAAACACAGTGAACGGAAAGGCAGGCGCGTCCCACACCCAAATCGATCTATTTCCCTGGCACTCGGTGCGCCGAGTCAAGTTCAATGCAGCTGCCGCGGCAGCAGCGGCGCAAGTGTTACGAGAACAGCAACAACTCGGCCAGCGGTGCGTTTTCGCTAAGCAGCACGTGACCCCGCAACAGGTGTCGCTGCCCAGCACTGCAACTGTTTTTGTCGCGGACTGACGCTGGGCTTATCGCTTAATGGCTTTGATTAGCTCCCACGTTTCACATATCAGGTTAAGAGGGTCATTCTCGGTATAGGTTTTGAGAGGGCACGCGATCTGACAGGTGTATTGGGCAAACAATCTAAGAACACGCTTCATATGAGAGATTACGGGAAAAACTAGAATGGCAAACGATTGCATTTTATTATTCGGTTTACAGGAAACTCTACTTTAGGAAGAGTTCGGATTCTGGATGATCAAACGGGAGGGTGGTGGGCTTCGTTTTGTGTGTGCTCAACATTTTCATCGATTCAAGACCAGACCAGACAGAGTTTCACGCAGCATCAAATCGACCGACATAAAGTCAACAAAGAAACGAGTAACTGGATACTGGCCATCGTCCATCAAGCATTGCCATCATACTCTCGAATCAGCGCCAATCAAATAAGTTTTCTGTTCATAACTCGATACCCAGCGTGGCGTGTCTCTCAACTTATATTCGAATTTGCTTGCAATTGTATTTATTGATTTGATTTCCATTTGTTTCGATTTCGATTGCAAATGAGTCGCGAGTGCAACGACCGAACGAACAAGCAGTAAAACTTCCCTTTCTCCCTCCCTCTTGTAGCGTACAAATTTCAGGAGAATCTGATACGCACCATGGTGCAAATTGAGAACACCTACTTCGAGCTTGGCAACTCGAGCACCCGCAACTGCCTGATTATATGCGATCGCGGTGTCATGGACGCCAGTGCATGTAAGTGAACACAATTAAAACCACAGACGGAGGCGGAGATTACATTTAGCTCTTCCGTTCGTCAGATATATCGAAGGACAAGTGGGAGAAGATGATGGCGGGCAACAAGTGGAACCCCGTCGAGATGCGCGACAATCGCTACAACCAAATTTTGCACTTGGTGTCGGCGGCCAACGGGGCCGAGGACTTCTACTCTACGGAGGTGAGTAACCAGCGGTCGGCGGAACTGTTCTTCACTTGACCAATTCTTTTGTTTGCCAAAACAAATGCCAAAAAACACGGTAGAAAAGAAAGCGCCATTACCAGGTACCCAACAGATTAATGGCTATATAGTACATTTGATACCTAGCTAACTATCGCTAATATGTAGCTTTCTAGTTGGGGCTAGGGGCCTGAGTAGACTCAGTGTCAATCAGTTCGGGCATGAGCTAATTCGTGATCTATATATTTATTGCAGGACCACGCCTGCCGTTCGGAGGGCGTTGATCTGGCGCGAGAACTGGATTACAAGTCAGCGGCTGCTTGGGTGGGACATCCCTACTTCGACGTGATCGACAACTCCACCAACTTCGAGGCCAAGATGAATCGCCTGATCGAGTCCGTATGCCAGAAGGTTGGCATCGACATCGGCGATCGTCTGCAGGCCACATCGCGCAAGCTGAAATATTTGGGTATGTTCTGAAAGTTGCACCTCCACACAGGGTCTCCTCTAACTTCGGTTTCTTCATTGCAGTGGCCATGCTGCCGCCTGACAGCGAGTTTCCGCCCTTTCAAGACTTCGACGTGGTGCATCATTATCTGCAGTCCGGCGGACCCAAGGTGCAGGCACGCCTGCGGAAGCGCGGACAGAAGAATCACTGGAGCTACATCCATACGCAGCGGCGACCCAATGTGCACGGCCAGGCTCGCATCGAGGTGAAGACCCAGTTGACGCATCGCGACTACATGAACCTGCTGGCGCAGCGTGACGATGCTCACTTCACAATCTACAAGAAGCGACGCTGCTTCTTGATCAACAACCAATATTTCCAGCTGGACATTTACAAGGAGCCCGGCCATCCGCGGTTCGTGTGTGCCACGATGGTTGTCCCCAGTTCATTCGTTGCTCATATATTTCCTTAATTTTAGCTGCAAGGGTCTGGTGCTGCTGGAAACGTATTCTTCGCTCACTGGTGACGCGCTGAAAAACTGCATGCCCAAGTTCTTGAACATCGTGAAGGAGGTAACCGGCGATCCGGACTATTCCATGTTCAATCTGTCACTGAAGGAGGACTGGAGCACCACCAAGAAGTTCTGCCGCACAGCGACGCACGGTAAGCAGCATGAGCAACAACAACTGCATCAAGAGAATCAGAATCAGAATCAGAAGCAGTATCATCCCTACGACGAGATTAGCGACTAAGGAGCCATCGCCATCAACATTAAGATCATGCTTAGCCAAAGAATACAGAACCAAATGCTTAATAAACAACTAATGTACATACCGTCGTGCCACTAGTCTTTGCTGCATGCTCATCTTACTCTTTCTGATGAACACTTACTTTTCTGTTGATTTCGATTTCGGATTGTTATGACTGTGTTTCTTCTTTTGATTTTGTAGCCAAGGGCACCGCTAACGGAGTCGCCAACACGCCGTTGCTACTCAATGGCCAGTAGACTTCAAAATTGTCCTGTTCCTCCCTGAATCTCTTTTGCACATGAATATTACACGACAACAAACAACAGCAATGACCTGGCAACAAAATGTACAAAGAGCTGACGTGTGATTCACACGAAATAGCAAGGTCCGAAAAGATTAGAGCATTCACGTGGATTCTCGCAAGAGATGAAGCAATCGCCTGGCAGGGTCAGCTGGTGATGCTCTACAAGCAAGCGAGTTCTCTGATCTATCCACACACACACACAATGTTACTTATTTGCGTACTTAGCCCGAGGAAGAGAAACTGTAAACCAGAGGCGTAGTATGTGTCGTCGAGTCTATAGTTTATAGTTTTCAGTTTCACCGAAATCGGTGGTCAAGTCAACCACGATTGTACTTAATTTTCTTGTCAAGTTTGCTCGTGCTAATTTTGTAAGCCATAACTAACTACAAACGCTGTATGTATGTATGTATTCCGTGGATCCGCGACAAATTTTAAACTTTTTGTGTCTTTTGGAGAATGTGAAACGATAATTTTAAATGTAGTTTTAAACAAATAGTAAATACGATTACAAATACAAATACAAGACCACCCAAAGTTATCTGTTGTCCTTACTATCGGTTTATTACAATCTAAATAAATAATTGTATGGGAGAGCGTTAAATGACTACGCGCGAAGCGATCGAACCTACTGCGTCTTGGGCTTGTTGATGCGCTTTATAAGAGTGTCCACTGCACGATTGATGCGCAGCAGCAGAACATATCCTACCATGAGAGCCGGCAAACTGACAAAGGTGGCCAGGGCCTCGTAGATAAAGCGCGGAGCAAAGATTTTCCACACCATTAGATGCCGACAATGTATAGTGCAGGCGAGCATCGCACAGAAAATCTGAGATAAGAGGGAGAATAGATTAAATGTAGGGCCAGATTATATAGAATGAGAATTAGCTCCAACCTTGAGACCCTGCAGCATAAAGAATTGCGTGGCCAGCTTGAAGCCGGCCCCCAGAAAGACATCCTCATACTCGTACAAAGTCAGCTCGCCACGCGTCATATCGAAGCCCACCGCCTCATTGGCAATATCGGACATGGCAGCTGCTGGGTCAGTTTTGCTGCCACTGCGGCCGCTGTTACTGCAGCTCCGAATGAGACTGGGAAACAGCGCGAAGAGCGAAAACGTCTCCGTGCTCAACAGGGCATACATGCTGAAGAAGAAAATTGGGCCACAGAAGGTGTTCAGAATGACCAAGGCACCGGAGATTATGTTCGACTGGCCAATGCCACTTGTGCGACCCACAAAGGCGGCGCGCCAATCGATCTGCGACAGCGTTGTCTGATGCGACGTGGCAAAGAAACAGAAGTGGGCCAACAGGAACCAGCCCACCAAAGCGGTAAACGTCGGCTGCACACAGCTCTCTGAAAGAAAATTGTCTTCTTTAGTGACACATCCAGCCATCAATCAAATCAATCACTTACCAAAGCTGGTGGCAGTTCGATATCGTAGGATCCCCTGAACACTGAGCAAAATGGCACCAACTGCCACACAAATCACCAGACCGATGGCGGCCCGCGGCTCCAGCAAAACGATCATCATCATAGCCAGGAATATGCCAAAAGTAATGGTGATCGAGGAGTAGACGGTGGCCAGTCCATATACAATGGGTATTTCGCTGCGTCGCTCGGCATCGTCGTCGCCCTCATACATGCGCTTCATTTTCTTGAATATCTCTGGTACAATGCTGTCGTGTCCGTTGACGGTAAGAATGTTGGGGTTGCGTGGTGGCAGCACGAATGTCATTAGTGGAGCCCAGCTAAGCACGATGATTTGCAACAGGAGCAATCCGTAGATCACCAAGGCCATGGCATCGATGTGAGTGCGTTGTATGTTCTTGATGGAGCTGTTGGCAAGCAGCACGTGGCCGCCAGCGCAAATGGAGGCTACCGTCGGTCCGTAGCGAGCCAGCAGCACGTTCGGCGAGCTCCCCGTCAGATTGCCGCAGGAGCGCAGATACAAACGCGTGAGCGTTGTGTAGACCACAATTATAACAACAGCCAGGATGTAGGTTTTTCCTGTACCCGGTTTTTTGATTGAGAAACCCGGGGTATTGCTGGTGGCAAAGTCCGTGCAGTTGCCCTGCTCCTCGCGACAGCGGAAAAGCGTGTACGCAAAGCGTATAAAGCAAATTGCCAATATGCTGGCCAGGATTAGCCTCAGAGCGGTCGAGCGCAAGAACTGGGATGCCTTGAACTTATTCCTGAAATCGAAGCGGGCACTGAGCAGTAGGAGCTCGTAGGATAGCAGAAGAATAACGGCCACCAGGAGGTAGGACAAAATCTTCGCCTCCTGAATGACGAAGCTATTTGAGAAGAACACGGCCATGATGGAAAAGAGCAGCAGTCGCGTGGGCATGTGTCCGAAGCGTCTGATATTCGCCCAGTTGCTGGCTATGTTGGTCCAATGCTTCAAGGTGTAGAACGACAATATGACGGTACTAGTGATGGCTGTGAAGAAGATCACGCCGTGCTCTTCTGTCTTAAAGGAGAAATTCTTGTAATAGCGATATCCAAAGACGCCCGCGGCGAGATTGAGGAGGTAGGTGTAGGAAATTCCCTTGGGCTGGAACATCTTCGGGTAGTCTGCGGGGCGGGAGTTGTTGATCAGAAGAAAGGCGAAGAATATGGGCAGGAAGCAGAAGAGAAGGCCCTGGGACATCTGCGTTGGTTCAAACTTGACCCAGATCTCGCGGCAGGTGCTCAGAACATCACGCAAATTGGTGTTCAAGTCCCGCACAAACGACTTGTAGGCTACCCCATTGTAAATGGTTTGGACTCTGTGGGTGAGCAGTATGAACTCCGTTTCCAGCTTGTCCATTTCCTGAACGTCGAATGTTCGTTTGTTCTCCATGGCATACTTGAAGAAGTAGCGGTAGATTTGCTGAGCGTTCTGCCAAGCATGCAGGAGAAGAGTTTGGAACTTGCTCAAATGGGGCACTGCCACATCGGGAACGATGTTGAAATTGATCAGCCCCAAGTTGGAGTAGGGTATGGGCACGCCCAGTATGG